>NC_029777.3:37345289-37347172 GCF_000817695.3 Arachis duranensis | reverse complement strand
TTGTGCTCCGCCCTTGAGGAGGGCAGGGCAGTGTTGCCTCTCAAAGCTTGTTTCCTTATGTTGCCCTCCTAAAGGGCAGTGTGCCCTTGTGGAGGGCAATGCTTGCTTCCTCCTTTTATGCGCCACACTTCTTCTCTCTTGGGCCACGCTTTCTTAAGCCACGCTTCCTCTTTTCTACTTTTCTTCACCTACAATAAACCAACACAACCACTCAAAGTATCACTAAATTCACAACGCTTATAAATCAATTAAAAATCAATTAAATTTAGCTTAAACCTCATGAGTTAGCATCAATTTAATGGTAGTTGCTTGATTTAAAGAAGTTATGCATTTTCATTCCAAATCTCTTACTTAGGATGCAAGAAAGTGCATAAAGACTGATAAAACAAGTGAAATTAGTTTGAAAAATGGGTATATGATGACTTGTCATCAAGGTGCGTACGCGTCGATCCCCAAATCCATCAATACACGCGGACACGCACCATGTGCACGCGCGCGTCATTTAAAAAAATGGACCATAATATGCAACCTCCTTACATTATGTTCATTCTCTCACAATAACTAGTATGCTTTGATTGTGTAACTTCTTGCGACTTAACATCAGTTTCAATTTTTCATAGTTACACAACTGGACTTTATTGTTTGTAACACCAATTATTGTGAAGTCCATTTTGGCACTTCTATATTTTCATGCTTGTGAACATGATTGTTGCGCATAACTTGCAATTCTCTCCCCGTTAGGAAATTCTCCATCATACCACTAATTACCAACTTCACTTTTCTAACTCACTGATTTCCTTAACCACTAACTTCACTTTTCCTTACACTTGACCTTGTAACCATTCCCTTAAGGTATGATGGTGCATATGCCTAATCTGTGAGAATTGTGACACTTTGATTAAAATCCTGAATTCTTGGTTTACGTTTTCAATTTTTCTAGGCTTACTTGCAAACCAAGTTTTCTATTCCAAGTTCACATCATGATGACTTGCCATTCATCTTGCATCCTGAATATGCTCCTATTTGCTTCATACTACGTGTTTAATTGCTCATATTCTACCATATTCTACTTTCAGGATGTCGGACAAAAGAAAGAGGAAGAGAACACTAGAACCTACTCTTGCCTCACTTCAAGCATATGCTCCACAAACTTCTAGATCTCGCCCTGACCTTCCGGATTAGCATTGGGGACGATGCTTAATCTTAAGTGTGGGGAGGTCGCCTTTGGCACCACATTTTGGGAGCATTTCCTAGTTATATTTTCCTAACATTGTGTTAGATATTTTGGACACATTTTGGTTGTTGCATACTCTTTTATTTTGGATGTTAGATATTAGTAGATTTTTCTCTATATAGTTATCTTCTTAGTAGCTTGTAGTTGTGATTAGAAAATATTTTGGGATTATTAAGACGTAGTCAACCCTTTTAAATATGAAATTTGTTTTAATTGGAAATAGAAAAGGAAAACTAAGAAATTTTGGAATTTTTCAATCACAACAATGCTTAGTCAAAATAATGGAACTTTTCAAGGAACCCATCTAGAGAGCACAACCCAATTGATTGAAAAAAAATTTTTGTAACTTGCTTGAATTCATACTTTGTGAAGCATGTATTGAGCTAAGAACACAAGCTTGTGAGATTTGAGCCTATTAATGTGGTTACATCTTATAACCACTTATTTTCCATTCTTATGTGCAATTGTTCTCTTTCTATGATTGTGATCCTTGATTTGCTTGATTCTATATGCCCATTTATTTCTTGTATTCATGCATTTGTATGATTGAGGCCATTATTTCATTAGCCCACGTACCCAAATAGCCTACCTTTTTACTCTCCATTGTTAGCCAATTTTGAACCTATGCTTAACTAACTTGTTCTCATTC
>NC_029777.3:37337417-37344819 GCF_000817695.3 Arachis duranensis | reverse complement strand
CAACCTAAATGAAAGACCTCATGATGAATGTATGCATGCATTGAATAGGTGTTGATTGTTAGAAGAAAATCAAATTTTGGAAAACATGATTAGGAAAGAATTGAGTGAATTAACCCTTAGACACTTGAGTGAAAAGAGCGGATACACATCCGGTGAGGGTTCAAAAGTTCAATTACATGTCTTCACCATATTATCTGTATTATTGCAGGCTTGGATTTCTTTTGATAATTTAATACAATTGTGGTTTGGACTTGATCCCTATTGCTCTAGCTCTTATGCTTATATATGTTCTCTTGGAAGTTGAGTTATGTTGACCCAAGCATTTGTACTCACTTTAGGTAGTTGCATTTAGATAGGATTCATATAGTTTAGTTACATCAAATAAAGATCATACCCCTTGTTTCCTTCTTATTTTAGCATGAGGACATGTTAAGGTTTAAGTGTGGGGAGGTTGATAAACCCCATTTTTAGGGTTTATCTTGTATTGAATTTAGAGTATTTTGATGACCTTTTCTCGCATTTAGCTTATGAATTAGCATGGTTTTGTTATCTCTCCTGTATTTATGCTTAAGTGTAAAAACATGCTTTTTAAGCCTTTAATTTGATAATTTTAATTCATCCTTGATTCCATAAGATGCTTTGATGTGTTTGCTAGTAATCTCAGGTTGAAAGGCTAAGCATGGATCAAAGGAGTAAGGAAGGAAGCATGCAAGTGGAGAGAAGCACAAAAAGCCAAAGAATTGATCTCGGCAAAGAACGCGCACGCGCACAAGGCGCTCGCGCACACATTGCGAAATCAGCCAGGGATGTGCACGCGTACCGTGCGCACACGCGTCGTAGTCCGCACGTGATTCTGTTATTGCAACACGTGCCTGGCGATTTTGGAGGGTTTCAGCAACCAACTTTGGCGCCAAACTGCATATAAGAACCAAGGATTGAAGGGGATTAACACACATTCACATCCACACACTCATTCTACAAGTTTTCTTAGATATTTTTAGTTAGTTACATTTGTAGAGGGAGAGACTCCAACCTCTCTCTAGGGTTCATCTTCATTTTTCTCAACTCTCAACCATTCCTTGGTTAGATCCATTGCAACTCTCAATTTACTTTGTTCATGTTGTAGATCCTCTTCTCTAATCTCAATTAGTGTTTGTAATTGTTCAATTCTCATAGATTTTAGATTTAACTTTGTTGTTTTGGATTCTATTAATGCATTGGAAATCTCGTTTTCATTGTTGTTCATTGTTGATTGTTGTTAATCTCTTGTATTGAATTACTTTGATTTTAAGTTTCTTCTCAATTCTACTATGTCTTTTATTCTTGCTCCCCAAGTGTTTGATAAAATGCCAACTTTAGATTTGGAGTAGCATTCTCTCACTTGGCCTAGTGGTTGAGTCATTGGAGATACTTGAATAATGGATGTCAATTGTTGATTAAGGATTGAGAATTGCTAATTGACTTGGAGTGCACTAAAGCTAGACTTCCCTAGGGTAAGACTAGGACTTGTGACTCAAGTTAATTACTTTTACTTGACTTTCCTCTATGATTAGGGGTTAACTAAGTGAAGCAACACTCCATTGTTATCATAATTGAAGGAAGCTATAGTGATGGAACTTCCAATGTTCAACCTTGGCCAAGGTTTTTAATATTGATCGATTGTTGTTCTCCTTTATTAGCACTTTTATGCCACACTCTTTAAACCACAAAAGACCACTTAACCAATAACATGCATCCTTGTAGCATTCCAAGGGAGGAGCGTCCGCGTGGATTGCGCAGCCAAGAAGCCAAAGCCAGGAGCCAAGCTACGAGCCGGCACGTGTAGCTGCTAAGTCATGATCCTCATGGACGCGTCCATGTATGTTACGCTTGCGCGCAGATTGCAATTTCCCCAAGGGCGCGTACGCGTGCTGTGCGCGTACGCGTCGATGGACGCACATGATTTTCTTTAAGAAGGCACATGACAAGAGCATGGAAACAGTTGGAAGCCCCATTTTGGGGAAGTATTTTGGTGGGAAAAGCTTAAAAAGACAAAGGGTTGAAGGGTTAAGGGACTTTTAGGTCATTTTACATTTTTCTAGATATTTTCTTAGAGTTAGTTACATTGTGGGTAGAGAGAGAATCTCCAACTTCTCTCTAGAACTTTCACTCTTCTCAAATCCCCATTACCATTCTCCATTGATTTTCTTGGTGAGATCCATTGTAATACACTTTATTTTGATGTAATTAGTAGATCTACTCTTCTCATATTCTCAATTAGTGTACTTTGATCCTATCACTTGGAATCTAGCTTAGCTTTTGATTACTTGGATATTGGAACTATTGATTTGAGGTAATTTCATGTCCATTACTTGTGATTGTTCAATTGTAGTTAATTGTATGATTTAGATCTCTTCAATTCCATCCTTTATTCTAATTCCTCAATGGCTCTTATGAATGCTCATCAATTGTTTGATAAAATGCCAATGCTAGTTATGGAGTAAAAAAATCTCTCACTTGGCTTAGGGTTTGGATCGTTAAGAAAGTTGAATAGTGAATGTCAATTGTTGATTGAGAATTAAGGTTTGCTAATTGGTTTAGGATGCACTAAAATTAGATTCCCTTAGGGTGAAGATAAGACTTGTGATCCAAGCTAATTACTTTCACTTGACGCTCCTCTATACTTAGGGGTCAACTAAGTGGAGCAAGACTTAATTGTTATCATCATTGAAGGAAGCTATAGTGATAGAGTTCCTAATACCAACTCTAGGCCAAGTCCTTTAATATTGATTGTTTGTCATCTACTTTTACTATCAATACATCAAGTCACAAACAAAAGTTTCCCAATCAATAACATGCATTCTCTAGCAATTCCAAGGGAGGACGACTCGGGAGATTAATACTCTCGATTTTAGATTGTAGAATTGTTTGATGCAAGGTTTAAGTGTTGATTAGACTATACTCACGATTGTACTCTCTATTGAATTCTATATCAACATGCTAAATTTCGTTTATCAAAATGGTGCCGTTGCCGGGGAATGCACACGAGTGCCATGTTTTTTGTTAATGTAAATATGTGAATATTGTGAATATGTTTGTCTTTTGCTTGTTTGTTAGTTTTCATTAGCTTTAGATCTCCATTAATTTTGTTCCTATTTGCCACTATGAATTCTCGTCCTTATGGTTTTGGATATGACTATGACTATGTTGTAGGCGATGAAAACTTGAATGATGGCTCACATTATGGGAGAGATGAATTCTAAGGAAGGGAGCCACATCCATATGAGCAATCATCATGGCAACCTTCCCCTTCAAGTTACTATGATGGTAATCCTTCCTATAATGCATATCATTCTTATGGATATGATGATTCTTATCATGGTTATACCACTCAACCACCATCATTCTATGCACCATATTCTCAACCCACATCTTATTTCCACCAATTGCCTACATATGATCCAAATCTATATTCCCCCTATGCATACTCTTGTGACGATTATGAACAAGCAACCCTTGAATCACCACCACTCCCAACATCTTTACCCTCCAAACCAAGTCCCCATAGATGATACACTTGGTATCATTCTTCAAGAGCAAGAAGAGCTCCAAACCGCACTCACTAGTTTCACCTCTACCCTCCAAGAATCTATGTCCCGTATAATTCCACCTTCTACCAACAACCAAGATAACTTCCCACCTCCAAGCTTTGATGAAACTCCTTCCCAACTATATCATGATTCCCCCTCTCCACCACAAACCTCCATGGAAGCATATCAATGTCCATCAATCCAAGAGCAATACGATTCTACTTATGTTATCAAGGCAGAACAAGAATCAAGGGATCGTTTCAAGGAAGAAATGGATCGACTTCAAGCAACCATCCGTCAAAAGATGGACTCTTGGAATTCATACAACAAGCAAAGCATCTCCATGGATGAATGTGAAAAATCAACCGATGAAATGAGCATGAAGGAGATTTTAAGATCCCAACATGAGGACAAGGAGATGGGATACATCTTACAACAAGTGGAGGAGGAAGAGATCATTGAAGAAGAAGAAACGGTTGAAGAGTTAGAGGAAGTTAAATAAGAGGTGGATTTCAAGCTTGAGAACACTTCCACACCAAGTGATATTGTTGATGATCTTGTAGAAGTTGTTGAAGTCTCTCCCATTAAACTTGAAAATGATGTTGAAGAGGATAATGCGCAACCTCCAAAGCATAGTATGAGTAATGAAAGATTGGAAGAGATTGATCAAGAGATGGATTCAATCATTGAGAATTTTTTATCTATAATTGAATCCCCTCCTATTGGGCTTGAAATTGAGTTCAAAGGAAAAGATTCACAACCTCCCATGCCGTTGGTAAGCAATGAAGAAGAGAATGAATTGGAAGGAAGCTACCAAGAGGATGAGGTTGAAATTGAGGAAGCTTGTGAAGAAGTGGAGGTAATCAAGGAAGAGTACAAGGGAGTGGAGCTTGCAAGATCATTGGGACCACCCCTTCCTAAGTCACCATCCAACATAACATTCAAGTGGGTAAAATTTTTATCTCTAATCTTTACTTTCCCACTTGAATTTGGTTTTCTTAAGACGGATGGGCAACTTAGAGCTCTTTGTGGATTGAGGAGTAAGAAAGAGTCATATAGTAATTGGAAACATCACTCTAAGTTCATGATAGATGCTTGCTCAAGGTTGAATGGCAATGGGTGGTGTAGAACCAAATTGCATGGGTGTAGGAGAATGTTTGGATGCCTAATTGAGAATTTAATGAGTTTGCCACCCAAATGGAAGCATGAAGATCAAGAAAAAAAGGGGGTTGACAAACAGAGTATGGGACCCCGGAACATACTTAGAGCACTATCAACTTAGGGGCACTGTCACTTGCTTGGGCCCCCTTGAAGGCCTTGTACGTTTAAATTGGGATCCCAGAGGCTATTGGAAGAGCAAACACTGGTGGGGATTTGAAGAAGAGTTCAAGCATAAGCCACCCTAGCAAGGACTCCACCAAATGTCCAACTTAAGGACTTAAACTAAAAGTGCTAGGTGGGAGACACCCCACCATGGTAAACTCTTTCCACTCTCTTCTAATTTTGTTTAATAAGTGATTTGAGTTACCATT
Source organism: Arachis duranensis (assembly GCF_000817695.3). NCBI lineage: Eukaryota > Viridiplantae > Streptophyta > Magnoliopsida > Fabales > Fabaceae > Arachis > Arachis duranensis. The sequence continues at coordinate 37,339,718 of NC_029777.3, read as the reverse complement.
GTAGGTAGGTCTTCCTTTCATAATTAGCTTGTTTGTGTACATTACTTGCTAGCATATTAACATGTATGTTGTGCTTAGTAGAAATGGAATAAATCTCAAAACCAACTTGCATTTTAGAAAGTGTGTGGTTTTTGACTAAATAAGGAGTTGTAGGCACCATGGGGAGTCTTTGGGCAATTTAGAGCTTTTAGGCATTCTCTTGAAAAAAAAAAGGGAGGACGCGAGCGCACGCAGTACGCGCACGCGTCCATGCGCGGATGCACCATCATACACCTTCCAGAGAGTTGCGCCTGCTCTGGGCCAGCATCATGCCTCCGGCCCAACTCCTTGCACGCATGCGCGCACAGTACGCACACGCATCCTTACCGACTTTCACCACCCACGCGTAAGCGCCTAAGGCGCGTACGCGTCGATCCCCAAATCCATCAATACATGCGGATGTGCACCATGCGCGCGCGCGTCATTTAAAAAAATGGACCATAATATGCAACCTCCTTACATTATGTTCATTCTCTCACAATAACTAGTATGCTTTGATTGTGTAACTTCTTGCGACTTAACATCACTTTCAATTTTTCATAGTTACACAACTGGACTTTATTGTTTGTAACACCAATTATTGTGAAGTCCATTTTGGCACTTCTATATTTTCATGCTTGTGAACATGACCGTTGCGCATAACTTGCAATTCTCTCCCCGTTAGGAAATTCTCCATCATACCACTAATTACCAACTTCACTTTTCTAACTCACTGATTTCCTTAACCACTAACTTCACTTTTCCTTACACTTGACCTTTTAACCATTCCCTTAAGGTATGATGGTGCATATGCCTAATCTGTGAGAATTGTGACACTTTGATTAGAATCCTGAATTCTTGGTTTATGTTTCCAATTTTTCTAGGCTTACTTGCAAACCAAGTTTTCTATTCCAAGTTCACATCATGATGACTTGCCATTCATCTTGCATCCTGAATATGCTCCTATTTGCTTCATACTACATGTTTAATTGCTCATATTCTATCATATTCTACTTTCAGGATGTCGGACAAAAGAAAGAGGAAGAGAACACTAGAACCTACTCTTTCCTCACTTCAAGCATATGCTCCACAAACTTCTAGATCTCGCCCTGACCTTCCGGATTAGCATCGGGGACGATGCTTAATCTTAAGTGTGGGGAGGTCGCCTTTGGCACCACATTTTGGGCGCATTTCCTAGTTATATTTTCCTAACAATGTATTAGATATTTTGGACACATTTTGGTTGTTGCATACTCTTTTATTTTGGATGTTAGATATTAGTAGATTTTTCTCTATATAGTTATCTTCTTAGTAGCTTGTAGTTGTAATTAGAAAATATTTTGGAATTATTAAGACGTAGTCAACCCTTTTACATATGAAATTTGTTTTAATTGGAAATAGAAAGGGAAAACTAAGAAATTTTGAAATTTTTCAATCACAACAATGCTTAGTCAAAATAATGGAACTTTTCAAGGAACCTGATGAGCAGATAATTTATACGCTTTTTGGCATTGTTTTTAGTATGTTTTTAGTATGTTCTACTTAGTTTTTAGTATATTTTTAGTAGTTTTTAGTCAAAATTCACTTTTCTGGACTTTACTATGAGTTTGTGTGTTTTTCTGTGATTTCAGGTATTTTCTGGCTGAAATTGAGGGACCTGAGCAAAAATCTGATTCAGAGACTAAAAAGGACTGCAGATGCTGTTGGATTCTGATCTCCCTGCACTCGAAGTGGATTTTCTGGAGCTACAGAAGCCCAATTGGCACGTTCTCAATGGCGTTGAAAAGTCGACATTCTGGGCTTTCCAGAAATATATAATAGTTAAGACTTTGCCCGAGATTTGATGGCCCAAATCGGCGTTCCAAATCAGCCAAAACTGTCCGGCGTTAAACGCCGGAACTGGCACAAGAATGGGAGTTAAACGCCCAAACTGGTACAAAAGCTGGCGTTTAACTCCAAGAGAAGTTTCTACACGAAATTGCTTCAATGCTCAGCCCAAGCACACACCAAGTGGGCCCGAAAGTGGATTTTTATGTCATTTACTCATCTTTGTAAATCCTAGGCTACTAGTTCTCTATAAGTAGGACCTTTTGCTATTGTATTTTCATTTTTAGATCCTTTGATCATCTTTACATCTTTGAATCTTTTGATCACGTTTTGGGGGCTGGCCTCTCGGCCATGCCTAGACCTTGTTCTTATGTATTTTCAACGGTGGAGTTTCTACACACCATAGATTAAGGTGTGGAGCTCTGCTGTACCTCGAGTATTAATGCAATTACTATT
>NC_029777.3:37334891-37336635 GCF_000817695.3 Arachis duranensis | reverse complement strand
GCACCAAGTTTTTGGCGCCGTTGCCGGGGATTGTTTGAGTTTGGACAACTGACGGTTCATCTTGTTGCTTAGATTAGGTATTTTTCTTCAGAGTTCTTAAGAATGAATTCTAGTGTTTCAAGGTGATGTTCTTATCATCACCAAGGCTGATTGATCTTCATCAATTTAGCTCTTGAATGCAATGTTCTGCTGAAGCTTGGCTAGCCATGTCTAATTCCTTTAGACTGAAGCTTTAGACTAACATTGCATGATTCCTGGAATTCTCATTAAGAATTTTCATACCTTTATTTTATTCTCCACTTAATTTTCGAAAAAAAACAAAAAAAATTACAAAATCATAAAAACCAAAAATATTGCATGTTTCTTGATAAGTCTAGTGTCTCATGTTAAGTTTAGTGTCAATTGCATGTTTCTGTTCTCCTTGCATTCATTCATATGTCTTAAGTGATCTTCAAGATGTTCTTGATGATTTCATTGCTTTGATCTTTAAATTCTCTTGACTTGAGTGTTTTGTGTTTCTCATATGCATTCTTATTTTGTTAGTGTCAGTAGTATACAAACTGCTACGTTTGGTGTCTTGAATGCATTGTTATTTGATCTTAGTTGTATTTTGATTATTCCTCATCATAAAAAATCCAAAAATATTTTTAATTTGTGTCTTTTCAAGTCAATAATACAGAGAATTGAAGATTCAGAACCTACAGCAGAGGAATTACACAGAAAAAGGCTGGGCGTTCAAAACGCCCAGTGAAGAAGGGCAAACTGGCGTTTAAACGCCAGCCAGGGTGCATGGCTGGGCGTTTAACGCCCAAAAGGGTAGTAGTTTGGGCGTTTAACGCCAGGATGGCACAAGAGGGAAGATTTTGTTTTCAATTCAAATTTTTTTCAAGTTTTCAATATTTTTCAAAATCAAATCTTCTTCAAATCATATCTTTTCAATCAAACCTTTTTCAAAATCAATTTTTTCCATTTTCAAAGATACTTGCTATCAATTAATGATTTGATTGAACATTTCAAGTATGTTGCCTTTTCTGTTGAGAAAGGTTTAATGTTTGAATCATATCTTTTCTTGTTAGCAAAGTCATTAATTTTTAAAATCAAATCTTTTTAAATTATTTTTCAAATCATATTTTCTCAATCACATCTTTTTAAAATCAATCATATCTTCTTAACCACATCTTTTTCAAAATAGTTTTCAATCAAATCTTTTTGATTTCTAATTTCAAAATCTTTTTCAAAAATCACTTGATTTCTTTTCCACTCTTGGTTTTCGAAAATCAATTAGTGTTTTTCAAAATGTTTTTAAAACTTTTACTTAATTTTCGAAAATTTCTTCCCCTCTTCCCACATCCTTCTATTTATGGACTAACACTATTCCTCAATGCACAATTCAAACTCCATCTTTCTTGATAAGTTCGAATTTTCTACCTCTTCCTTCCATTTTTCTTTTCCTCTGACACCTCAAGGAATCTCTATACTGTGACATAGAGGATTCCATATTTTTTTGTTCTCTTCTCTTTTATATGAGCAGGAGCAAAGACAAAAGCATTCTTGTTGAGGCTGACCCTGAACCTGAAAGGACCTTGAAGTGAAAGCTAAGAGAAGCTAAGGCACAACTCTCTGTAGAGGACCTAACAGAAATCTTTAAAGAAGAAGACATGCCAGCCGAAAACAACAACAATGCCAACAATGCAAGGAAGGTGCTGGGTGACTTTACTGCACCTACTCCTGACTTCTATGAGAG
>NC_029777.3:37334215-37334854 GCF_000817695.3 Arachis duranensis | reverse complement strand
TTCTATGGGAGAAGCATCTTTATCCCTGCCATTGGAGCAAACAACTTTGAGCTTAAGCCTCAATTAGTTTCTCTAATGCAACAGAATTGCAAGTTTCATGGACTTCCTTTGGAAGATCCTCATCAGTTTTTAGCTGAGTTCTTGCAAATCTGTGACACAGTCAAGACTAATGGGGTTGACCCTGAGGTCTACAGGCTGATGCTATTCCCTTTTGCTGTAAGAGACAGAGCTAGAACATGGTTGGATTCTCAACCTAAAGAAAGTCTGGACTCTTGGGAAAAGCTAGTCAATGCCTTCTTGGCAAAGTTCTTTCCACCTCAAAAATTGAGTAGGCTTAGAGTGGAAGTCCAAACCTTCAGACAGAAGGAAGGAGAATCCCTCTATGAAGCTTGGGAAAGATACAAACAACTGATCAGAAAGTGTCCCACTGATATGCTTTCTGAATGGAGCATCATAGGTATTTTCTATGATGGTCTCTCTGAACTGTCCAAGATGTCCTTGGATAGCTCTTCTGGAGGATCTCTTCATCTGAAGAAGACGCCTGCTGAAGCTCAAGAACTGATTGAAATGGTTGCAAATAACCAATTCATGTACACTTCTGAAAGAAATCCTGTGAACAATGGGACTAGTCAGAAGAAA
>NC_029777.3:37334036-37334204 GCF_000817695.3 Arachis duranensis | reverse complement strand
TGTGAACAATGGGACTAATCAGAAGAAAGGAGTTCTTGAGATTGATACTCTGAATGCCATACTGGCTCAGAACAAGATATTAACTCAGCAAGTCAATTTGATTTCTCAAAATCTGTCTGGAATGCAAAATGCACCAAGCAGTACTAAGGAAGCTTCATCTGAAGAAGA
>NC_029777.3:37333463-37333849 GCF_000817695.3 Arachis duranensis | reverse complement strand
ATAATAATGGTGGAAGAAACAGGTTTAGCAATGGCAAGCCTTTTCCATCATTTTCTCAGCAACAGACAGAGAATTCTAAGCAGAACCACTCTAACTTAGCAACCATGGTCTCTGATCTAATCAAAACCACTCAAAGTTTCATGACTGAAACAAGGTCCTCCATTAGAAATTTGGAGGCACAAGTGGGTCAGCTGAGCAAGAAAATTACTAAACTCCCTCCTAGTGTTCTTCCAAGCAATACAGAGGAAAATCCAAAAAGAGAGTGCAAGGCCATCAACATGGCCGAATTTGGAGAGGAGGGAGAGGCAGTGAACGCCACTGAGGAAGACATCAATGGACGTCCACTGGCCTCCAATAAGTTCCCTAATGAGGAACCATGGGAATCT
>NC_029777.3:37330362-37331763 GCF_000817695.3 Arachis duranensis | reverse complement strand
GGATGGTTGGAGTTTATCCAACGCTCAATCATTCCGACTAGCAACCGGTCCGAAGTTACTATAGACTGGGCTATCATGATTCATAGCATCATGATTGGAGAGGAAGTAGAAGTTCATGAGGTTATAGCCCAAGAACTTTATAAGGTGGCGGACAAGTCCTCTACCTTGGCAAGGTTAGCCTTTCCTCATCTCATTTGTCACCTCTGTTATTCAGTTGGAGTTGACATAGAGGGAGACATCCCCATTGATGAGGACAAACCCATCACTAAGAAAAGGATGGAGCAAACAAGAGATCCCACTCATCATGAAATCCCTAAGATACCTCAAGGGATGCACTTTCCTCCACAAAACTATTGGGAGCAAATCAACACCTCCCTAGGAGAATTGAGTTCCAACATGGGACAACTAAGGGTGGAGCACCAAGAACATTCCATTCTCCTCCATGAAATTAGAGAAAACCAAAGAATCATGAGAGAGGAGCAACAAAGGCAAGGAAGAGACATTGAGGAGCTCAAGCACTCCATAAGACCTTCAAGAGGAAGAACAAGCCGCCATCACTAAGGTGGACCCGTTCTTTATTTTTCTGTTTTTCGAAAATTATGCTTATGTTTACCTATGTTTGTGTCTCATGATCATTAGTGTCTTAGTGTCTATGCCTTAAAGTTATGAATGTCCTATGAATCCATCACCTTTCTTAAATGAAAAAGGTTCTTAATTGAAAAAGAGAAGAATTGCATGAATTTTAAATTTTATAACAGATTAATTATTTTGATGTGGTGGCAATACTTTTGTTTTCTGAATGTATGCTTAAACAGTGCATATGTCTTTTGAATTTGTTGTTCATGAATGTGGGCTTTTGAAAGAATGATGAAAATGGAGACATGTTACTGAGGATCTGAAAAATCATAAAAATGATTCTTGAAGCAAGACAAAGCAGTGAATATAAAAAAGGGAAAAAACAAAAAAACAAAAAAAAAGAAAAAAAAAAGAGAAAAACGAAAAAAAAGAGAGAGAAAAGAAAAAAATAAAGTTGTGATCCAAGGCAAAAAGAGTGTGCTTAAGAACCCTGGACACCTCTAATTGGGGACTCTAGCAAAGCTGAGTCACAATCTGAAAAGGTTCACCCAATTATGTGTCTATGGCATGTATGTATCCGGTGGTAATACCGGAAGACAGAGTGCTTTAGGCCACAGCCAAGACTCATAAAGTAGCTGTGTTCAAGAATCATCATACTTAACTAGGAGAATCAATGACACTATCTGGATTCTGAGTTCCTAAAGAAGCCAATCATTCTGAATTTCAAAGGATAGAGTGAGATGCCAAAACTATTCAGAGGCAAAAAGCTAAAAGCCCCGCTCATCTAATTAATACTGATCTTCATAGATGTTTTTGGAATTCATT
>NC_029777.3:37324255-37329322 GCF_000817695.3 Arachis duranensis | reverse complement strand
AAAAGAATCACTGGATTCTATTCCAACCTGATTGAGAACCGACAGATGATTAGCCGTGCTGTGACAGAGCGCGTTAAACATTTTCACTGAGAGGATGGGAGGTAGCCACTGACAACGGTGAAACCCTACATACAGCTTGCCATGGAAAGGAGTAAGAAGGATTGGATGAAGACAGTAGGAAAGCAGAGAGACGGAAGGGACCAAGCATCTCCATACGCTTATCTGAAATTCCCACCAATGAATTACATAAGTATCTCTATCTTTATCTTTATGTTTTATTCATCATCCATAACCATTTGAGTCTGCCTGACTGAGATTTACAAGATGACCATAGCTTGCTTCATACCAACAATCTCCGTGGGATCGACCCTTACTCGCGTAAGGTTTATTACTTGGACGACCCAGTGCACTTGCTGGTTAGTTGTGTGAAGTTGTGATAAAGAGTTGAGATTGCAATTGTGCGTACCATGTTGATGGCGCCATGGACGATTACAATTTCGTGCACCAGAACCCATCTAGAGAGCACAACCCAATTGATTGAAAAAAAATTGTAACTTGCTTGAATTCATACTTTGTGAAGCATGTATTGAGCTAAGAACACAAGCTTGTGAGATTTGAGCCTATTGATGTGGTTACATCTTATAACCACTTATTTTCCATTCTTGTGTGCAATTGTTTTCTTTCTATGATTGTAATCCTTGATTTGCTTGATTCTATATGTCCATTTATTTCTTGTATTCATGCATTTGTATGATTGAGGCCATTATTTCATTAGCCCACGTACCCAAATAGCCTACCTTTTTACTCTCCATTGTTAGCCAATTTTGAACCTATGCTTAACTAACTTGTTCTCATTTTAGCACATTACAAGCCCAAGGCGAAAAACCAATGAAAGTCCCTTGCTTGGATCTTTGATTATCCTAGGCTAGTGAGAGTGTTTATTATTCAAAGTTTGTAAGGCTTGGGAACATTAGATGGGATAAAAAGGGTAGTACACTTCCATATTTAGGAATTGGGAATATATTCATGTATTGATTGAATGTATAAGACCTTATGCAATTGATGTCCTTGTACAAAGTATAAAAAGAAAAAAAAAGAAGAGAAAAATAAAATGAAAGGAAAAAAGAAATATAAAAAAAAGAGAAGAAAAAGAAAGAAAAAAATAGAAAAAAGAAAGCAAACTTGAGCGAATAGAGCGGATACACATCCGGTGAGGTTTCAAAAGTTCAATTACATGTCTTCACCATATTATCTGTATTCTTGCAAGCTTGGATTTCTTTTGATAATTCAATACAATTGTGGTTTGGACTTGATCCCTATTGCTCTAGCTCTTATGCTTATATATGTTCTCTTGGAAGTTGAGTTATGTTGACCCAAGCATTTGCACTCACTTTAGGTAGTTGCATTTAGATAGGATTCATATAGTTTAGTTACATCAAATAAAGATCATACCCCTTGTTTCCTTCTTATTTTAGCATGAGGACATGCTAAGGTTTAAGTGTGGGGAAGTTGATAAACCCCATTTTTAGGGTTTATCTTGTATTGAATTTAGAGTATTTTGATGACCTTTTCTCGCATTTAGCCTATGAATTAGCATGGTTTTGTTATCTCTCCTGTATTTGTGCTTAAGTGTAAAAACATGCTTTTTAAGCCTTTAATTTGATAATTTTAATTCATCCTTGATTCCATAAGATGCTTTGATGTGTTTGCTAGTAATCTCAGGTTGAAATAGGCTAGGCATGGATCAAAGGAGTAAGGAAGGAAGCATGCAAGTGGAGAGAAGCACAAAAAGCCAAAGAATTGATCTCGGCCAAGCACGCGCACGCGCACAAGGCGCTCACGCGCACATTGCGGAATCAGCCAGGGACGCGCACGCGTACCGTGCACGCACGCGTCATAGTCTGCACGTGATTCTGTTATTGCAACACGTGCCTGGAGATTTTGGAGGGTTTCAGCAACCAACTTTGGCGCCAAACTGCATATAAGAACCAAGGATTGAAGGGGATTAACACACATTCACATCCACACACTCATTCTACAAGTTTTCTTAGATATTTTTATTTAGATACATTTGTAGAGGGAGAAACTCCAACCTCTCTCTAGGGGTCCATCTTCATTTTTTTCAACTCTCAACCATTCCTTGGTTAGATCCATTGCAACTCTCAATTTACTTTGTTCATGTTGTAGATCCTCTTCTCTAATCTCAATTAGTGTTTGTAATTGTTCAATTCTCATAGATCTTAGATTTAACTTTGTTGTTTTGGATTCTATTAATGCATTGGAAATCTCATTTTCATTGTTGTTCACTGTTGATTGTTGTTAATCTCTTATATTCAATTACTTTGATTCTAAGTTTCTTCTCAATTCTACTATGTCTTTTATTCTTGCTCCCCAAGTGTTTGAGAAAATGCCAACTTTAGATATGGAGTAGCATTCTCTCACTTGGCCTAGTGGTTGAGTCATTGGAGATACTTGAATAATGGATGCCAATTGTTGATTAAGGATTGAGAATTGCTAATTGACTTGGAGTGCACTAAAGCTAGACTTCCCTAGGGTAAGACTAGGACTTGTGACTCAAGTTAGTTACTTTTACTTGACTTTCCTCTATGATTAGGGGTTAACTAAGTGAAGCAACACTCCATTGTTATCATAATTGAAGGAAGCTATAGTGATGGAACTTCCAATGTTCAACCTTGGCCAAGGTTTTTAATATTGATTGATTGTTGTTCTCCTTTATTAGCATTTTTATGCCACACTCTTTAAACCATAATATTGATTGATTGTTGTTCTATGCTGTATTCTGGAGTCAAACGCCAGAAACACGTCATGAACCAGAGTTGAACGCCCAATACACGTTACAACTTGGCGTTCAACTCCAAAAGAAGCCTCAGCTCGTGGATAGATCAAGTTCAGCCCAAGCACACACCAAGTGGGCCCCGAAAGTGGATTTATGCATCAATTACTTACTTCTGTAAACCCTAGTAGCTAGTTTAGTATAAATAGAACTTTTTACTAGTGTATTAGATATCTTTTAGTCTCAGTTTTATTTTATTATTCATCTTAGGAGACTATTGACCACGATTGGGGGCTGGCCATTCGGCCATGCCTGGACCTATCACTTATGTATTTTCAACGGTGGAGTTTCTACACACCATAGATTAAGGATGTAGAGCTCTGCTGTACCTCAAGTTTCAATACAATTACTACTATTTTCTATTCAATTCAATTTATTCCTGTTCTAAGATATTCGTTGCACTTCAACTTGATGAATGTGATGATTCGTGACACTCATCATCATTCTCACCTATGAACGCGCGTGACTGACAACCACTTCCATTCTACCTTAGACCGGGCGCATATCTCTTGGATTTCTTGATCAGAATCTTCGTGGTATAAGCTAGAATTGATGGCGGCATTCATGGGAATCCGGAAAGTTTAACCTTGTCTGTGGTATTCCGAGTAGGATTCCGGGATTGAATGACTGTGACGAGCTTCAAACTCCTGAAGGTTGGGCGTTAGTGACAGACGCAAAAGAATCACGAGATTCTATTCCAACCTGATTGAGAACCGATTGATGATTAGCCGTGCTGTGACAGAGCATTTAGACCATTTTCACTGAGAGGATGGGATGTAGCCATTGACAACAGTGATGCCCTACATACAGCTTGCCATAGAAAGGAGTAAGAAGGATTGGATGAAAGCAGTAGGAAAATAGAGATTCAACAAGGACAAACATCTCCATACGCTTATCTGAAATTCTCACCATTAATTTACATAAGTATTTCTATCCTATTTTATTTATCTTTTAATTATCTAATCCAATCACATTTGAATCAGCCTGACTGAGATCTACAAGATGACCATAGATTGCTTCATACCAACAATCTCCGTAGGATCGACCCTTACTCACGTAAGGTATTACTTGGACGACCCAGTGCACTTGCTGGTTAGTTGTGCGGAGTTATGACTAAGTGTAATTCACGTGTGAGAGCTACCAAATTATTGGAGCCATTGTTGATGATCACAAAATCCGTGCACCAGACTTATTTATACATATTGCACATAGCAATTATGATTAGTTACGTATACAAATGGTTGTGTCTTTTCTATTGCCAATAGATATAATGTTTTAAACATACACAATTCTTAAAGAGTTGTGCCCCTTTAGCCAATAAACACAATGTTTTGAACATACACAATCCTTAAAAAGTTGTGTCCTTTCAACCAAATAGTACTAAACGGTTAGTGACCGTTTATTAATATTAATAATAATATTAACAATAATATCAATAATATTAACAATATGAATTAATCAAATTTTGTAAATACCCTTCAGGGATTGTTATAACCACTACCTATTGCGACACACATTTGGCAAGATATTTCCATGAATTTCGTCACTGGATTACCAGTAGTACATGGCTATTCGGTGATCTTAGTTGTGGTGGATTGTATTCCCAAATTTGCTCACTTCATTCTATTATTCCCGGATTTTATAGCACCTAAAGTGGCTGAGGCATTCCTCAAACATGTGGTTAGTATTCATGATATGCCACAATCGATTGTGTTAGATCGAGACAAAGTATTCACTAGCCAGTTTTGGGAACAATGTTGTGCACGAAAGGGAATTGAACTTGCCTGAAGTTTGACATACCACCCCAAATAAGATGGACAAATACATGATGTTTGGAGATGTATCTCCATTGTTATTGATGAGCGGATAATTTATACGCTTTTTGGCATTGTTTTTAGATAGTTTTTAGTAAGTTTGAGCTACTTTTAGGGATGTTTTCATTAGTTTTTATGTTAAATTCACATTTCTGGACTTTACTATGAGTTTGTGTGTTTTTCTGTGATTTCAGGTAAATTCTGACTGAAATTGAGGGATTTGAGCACTACTCTGAAGAAGGCTGACAAAAGGACTGCTGATGCTGTTGGAATCTGACCTCCCTGCACTCGAAATGGATTTTCTGGAGCTACAGAACTCCAAATGGCGCGCTCTTAACGGCGTTGGAAAGTAGACATCCAGAGCTTTCCAGCAATATATAATAGTCCATACTTTATTCG
>NC_029777.3:37320725-37321185 GCF_000817695.3 Arachis duranensis | reverse complement strand
TAGATATATTCTATTATGGTCTCTCTGAATTTTCGAAAATGTCATTGGACCATTCTGCAGGTGGATCTATTCACCTGAAGAAAACGCCTGAAGAGGCTCAAGAACTCATTGACATGGTTGCTAACAACCAGTTCATGTATACATCTGAGAGGAATTCTGTGAATAATGGGATACCTCAGAAGAAAGGAGTTCTTGAAATTGATGCTCTGAATGCCATATTGGCTCAGAACAAAATGTTGACTCAACAGGTCAACATAATCTCTCAAAATCTGAATGGATTGCAACATGCATCCAACAGAACTAGAGAGGCAGCTTCTGAAGAAGCTTATGATCCTGAGAACCCTGCCATGGCAGAGGTTAATTATATGGGTGAACCTTATGGAAACACCTATAATCTATCATGGAGAAATCATCCAAATTTCTCATGGAAGGATCAACAAAAGCCTCAACAAGGCTTTAA
>NC_029777.3:37298430-37320044 GCF_000817695.3 Arachis duranensis | reverse complement strand
GGGTCAGGGATAAATCTTATGCCACTCTCTGTAATGGAGAAGTTAGGGATCATTGAGGTACAACCTGCCTTGTTCTCATTGCAAATAGCAGATAAGTCATTGGCAGATCACCATATTTACTTCTCTTCTTACTTCCCTCTCCAATCTCTCCCTTCTTACAGGTAAGTTTAAACTACGTTGAGGAATACCCCTTTAAAAAACACCCCTTCTATCTCTTTACTATATGTCCGTGATCAATTCTTCTTATCATTTTTATCGGATTGTATTTGACCTTTTTTTTTTACAATTACTTAATTCATATTCATATTCTTTTCGATTTTGTTTGCAATCTATTCCATCAACTTTCATGTGTTTTAGTTAATTAAAGCCTTAAAAGGAGAGGTCTTATTTAAATGATTATTAAAAATACATTGAAAAAATTTAAGTATTGACAAAAACAATTTTAAAATATGAAAGTAATAATAAAAATATTATTAAAATTATCTCTGTAGATCTGGTTTTCACAAAAAAATTTTTTGTAAATATACATAAAAAATATGAAATTTTTATTTTTATAGGCCAAGTGATTTTTCGTTTGGCAGTTTAATTTCTACAAATAGCTGAAAATGTTACCCAAAAATTTTCAATCAATTGTATAGTTTGTTAAATCAAAGCATTATATTTAAAAACAATCCTAGAAGGTTTGTACCTACAAAGACAATACCTGCAAGTACTCTATGAATATATTCAGCTTATTATTTGGCTTATAATTATTCAACCAAACTTATAGTAAGGTTTAGACAAATCCATTTGCATCCTTATTTATTAAAAGATAAATTTAAATTTTTTAACAAAATAGAATAATATGGTAAATAAAATATGCACGATTATTAAACTTGTCTAACAAAAATCCGTTCGAAATTCTCTTGAGATATTACTCTATTTTACATGTAATGTAATATTAATTTGTTCATGTTAAATACTTAAATATCATGACTCAAAAAGAAATTATATTCCATTCGTGTTTATTTTTACCGTGAGTGGCTGGGACATATCAATATGGTGACCCTTCATCCACTAGTTATATGCATATTGTGCTGAATAATACTAGGCACTTTTTTTCCCCTTTCGCAATAGATTAATTCTTAGCATGGCGGATTAAAAATATGGTGGACAAAAAAAAAAAAATAGTAATCATGTGTACGGTTAAATAACTCTTGATTGATATACTGTGTTAATAACTTAATATGAATACCTGGTGGGTAGAAACACGGGCCTTGTACTCTCAAATATTGGGCCTATGTCTACTTTTGTTTATGCACAACAAAATTAATATTTGGCCCCTTGACGGAAAAAAATAATATTTGACCAGCATTTTCAATTGTTTATTCAACTCTTTTGTTCTAATAACCTTCTACTCAGGGTTCTCGAAATCGAATCTGACATGGGGTTTATCTAATGATTTATTAATTTAGAGGTTTAACTAATTCAATTGTGGTTCAAATAAAATAACTTAAATGATAACACAATTATATATAAAATTATAAATAAATATACCAAAAATAAATATTTTATAATTCAAATCTTAAAAATATAGAAGCTAAAAATATAATATCAATCAAAGTCTTATATATGTAAATACAACACAATAATAAAATTAAAAAAAGAAATAATCAAATATCAAAAATAAATATTTTTTTATACGCATAAAATCTATGATATTATATATTATATGTTATAGAATGACAAAGAATAAATACACAAAAAAATATTTATCACTTTAATTGTATTTTAATTTTTAATTTTTTTTTAAAAAATATAAAACAGTGTGTTTTATATCTTTTAATTTTTAATATATACTTAGTTTAAATTAAATGTATTATATTACATCTCAAGATAAGTATATTTTATGATAAAAAATAAATAACATAAATATTAAAAAATAATCCTATGATGTGAAAATAGAAAAAGCTTGTTTGTTGGGGTTTTTTATTTTTTGGATTTAGTTTGTTGGGTTTATATTCAGTCCAAATATCCAAACACTTAGCAAAAATGTCCAAACCGCTCATTAAACCTAATTCTGGATGATGACGCCTGTGGTGGCATAGAGAAAGGTGGCTAAGGATGGATAAAACTTGACTGACTAATATTTGTTGGACACTTAACATTTGATAAGAGGTATAAATTAAATTTGGACATCAAAAAATTAGACTTGTGAAATGAGCCCTAGATTTGGGCAAAAAATTAAATAAGGCAACATTAATAGACCGAAAAAATTCGTAGAGTCCATAAATTTTGAGGATAAATTATTTTTTGTTACCCCAAATACTAAATAAATAATATTAGTTAATGAAAAAAAAAGAAGCAAGTTTACAATTCATGAGTAGAAAGAAGAAAAGAAAATTGAAGAATAAATTTATTCGAATAAATAATAAAAAAAGAAATTATAAATAGATATTTGATATAAAATTTTTATAAAATGAAGTGGTTTATATTTGAGATACAAACTTGAATAAATTTTTGTCAATTATATATCAATATTGGAGTTTAGGTTTTAGGTTTTATTTATATAATCTTTTTTGTTTATTCTAAAAATTGAAAAAACAAAAAGAGCAAACAAAATTATACTTTACAATTTTTAGAATAAACAAAATTATGTATTATCCTATTTTTGTTTTTCTTTTTATTTTAAAATAAACAAAAAATAAGACAACAAATCATTATACTTTACAATTTGCATAATAAACAAAATTATTTATTATCCTATTTTTGGTTTTTTTAATTTTAAAATAAACAAAAAAATAAGATAATAAATCATTATACTTTACCATTTTAATTCTTGTATTGAAAAATTTGGATATCATTTTGATTACCTACAATTTGAATGATTTTATTTATTCAACTTATCAAGGAACTACAAAGTACAAACTAACACGAATTATTTAAATTATCTGATAATAAAAAATGTTAGGCAAAAAAATTATTTAAAAAAATTGTTTTAAACAAATAAATCTAAGATAATTTTATTGTCAATTCATATTATATTATTTAATTTTCAACAACTCAATATTAATACATTAGGAAAAACTTTTAATTGATACTACTATAAAGAAATAATTTTAATCAAAATTAAAACTAAACCCGAATAATTAGAGTATACTATGTCAAGGATGAATCTATCAATCGTAATAAAAAAAATATCTCATCGAACTGAGTTTGTTTTCTAATTCAGACAATATCTAAATTTTACAAATCATCTTAAATCAATCAAATTCTACTCAATTATATCACTTTAGTTAAATTTGCTCATATCAGACGGTTTTTTCATAAACCAATTATTTACACAATTTTAAAACATGCATCGAGATATTGCCTTTTTTCTATACTAAATTGTTAGACTCCATTGACTATATATCGTCAGCAAATATATAACATGAAATTTCGTATGGAGTGAAAAATTTTTTGGATATCTGTGTATTTTTTTATGCAAATATTTTGTATATGTAAATGCTTTAAAAAAAAATCTCTTCCATAAATTCTATAAAAAGAGAAAAATTTTTAAATCCTAAATTTTAAATTCTAAATTCTAATATAAAAAAATTATATAAGTAAAACCTAAAATCTAAACTCCAATATTAATATATAATTGATAAAAAGTTATTCAAAATTTGTGTCTCAATATAAACCACTACTTCATTTTAAAAAATTTCATCTCAAATATCTATTTAATAATTTTTTTTTAATTTTTAATATTTACTTGAATAAATTTGTTCTTCTAGTTTTTTTTTTTTTTTTCCCACTCAAGAATTGTAAATTTGTTATTTTTTTATTGATGTTACTTATTTAGTATTGGGATAAAAAAATAAATAAATCACCATTAAAATTCATAGACTCTACAATTTTTTTAGGCCTATTGATGTTGTTTTATCTCTTTTTTGACCTAAATCCAGGTCCCATAATACAGGCTTTATTTGTTGGTGTCCAAATTTCATTTATATCCTCACAGTAACATTCTAATAAATTCTCATAACTATCCTTTCTTCATAATTCTCTTGTCAAATGCCAAGTGTTAACAAGTTATCCACCCTTTCCCATGTCATCACAGACCTCACCAATCCCGAATACTCTTTTATGACACACAATATTAATATTACAACAACATTAACATGAGCAATTTTTAATTATTAATAAGTAGCAGCTCTTATTATTATTATTATTATTATTATTATTATTATTATTATTATTATTATTATATGGCACTGTAATAATCTTCTCTCTTTGCCCCTCCTTCTCACACCACCTCACGCCCATTTTCTTCACTTCTATTGGAGCCACCTCTTCTTATTTTGTGCTCACCGTCGAAACTAGAGAAAAGAATGGAAGCAATGTGACCACGAGGAGCATGGTTGGAGGCGAATACATGAGGCGAGCACTGCTGGAGCGTGCAATAAAGAGAGAACGTGGCGCTAGAGCAAACTTTTTTATATTTGGATTCTGATAGAGTTTGCAACCAGTAATAATTGATCCTAATACATTTTCATTTTGATTTGGGACCACTCATGCCTTCCAATGTTGAGTTTCTTTACGCAGATTATATATTGTAGTTAATTCTAGCATGTCATTTTCTCCCATATTTGTCTTGCATCGTAGAATTATGGTATGACTTGGTAATGCAGAGCAATTTTCTTTGCCATGAATCCATGCGTCACCCCATCATAATGCCAACAACGTTGTTTCTTGGGATTTTAAAAATTAATTCTAACTAAAAATAAAAGTACTCGTAATGTCAACAATAAATCCAACAATAAATCAACCACAAGTACATATAAAATTAACAACATAAGCACTTTAAGCATTGCTCGCCAATCTAGATGCATCACCACATTGGGGGCAAGTCTTCTGGTGTGACCAACCTGCCTCGCTTAGGATGGTTTGGATCAGTCTGGTCCATGTTTATCCGAATCCTGGTTGTTCTTAAGCGTCTTTCAGTAACACATCTCTTGGCAAGATTAGAAATTAATAACCCGACAAGCATAATGGGAAGAAGGAAAACTCTTTAGGAATTGGGGGGTCTATTCATTTTATAGACATTGAAGACCGTACTCATGTGGTAGACATCATCAATATTAGTTGCTAAGTTAAATTGAGAATATGAACAACAAGCAAGCACATGACGACATGAATAATAAAGGGTCTGGAAGTACCTTTAGCCACAAGGACATTGTGACAACAAGATTTTGTATTTGATAAGTGAAAATCCACCTATGGGTATCGTCTCATCCATCATAAATTCTAAGCTAACCTGGTCATATATGTGACACTGAAGTTTTGATAAGCCTTCAAGTTGGCCTCAATTTCTTTAACAAGTGTCTAACAAAACTGTTGGTCAAGATTAAGTTTTGCTTTGGCATCACATCTTTTGCGAACAAATAGCTCAAAAAAATCTGCAATATGTAGAGTCATTAAAGAAGTGACTAGAAAGTTCCTTGTGCCTTATAAAATGGCATTTACACTGTTAGAGATGTTGGTTTTCATGTGGCTAAACCTACGACCTCTATCTCGATGTTGCATCCACTTAGCCAAGTTCATCCTATTAGTCCAACCACACATTTTTAGATCTTCACTTTGTAGGATGTCAAACCAATAATCAAACTTAATCTCTGTGAATAAATCTTTCATGACTCGACGTTCTTACCCTCAAGTAGTGAAAAATTGATGGAGAGTATATTAAAATTTCTATCCTGTGCAATTGTCATATGCGATGTGCCTCTATACTTGGTACAAACGAGTTTTGTCGATACTAATTAGTGATTTGCAGTACTTGAAAGTCTTAATACATGGTGCGAAATGTCTATAAAAGTGTAAAATTTCTACAATACCCTTATTCCTTTTTTTTTCCAAACCAAACCCTAATCATTTTCTAACACGCTCAAACACGTGGCTGAGAATGAAAGAAGGCAAAAGAGAGAGGAAAAATGGAGAGGGCGCTGGTTAGGGACAGGTTGCCGTTGTTGCCGTCGTGGTGGCTGCACATGGAGGACCGTCACCGTCACCGTCACTGAGGGGAGCCCGAGGAGAGAGAAGAGAATGTGTGGCAGAAAGAGGCGTTATGAACGTCGGAGGGAGGTTCTGTTGCCGTCACTGTCGAAACCCTAGTCACCGGTGTTGAAGCCAGCCTCGCCGTCGTCGAACTACTGTGCCACCAAGGAGGTCAAAGAGAAAGAGAGAGACTTCACGAAAGGGAAAGGAGAATGCGACAAAACTCGTCACCGAGAAGAAGGGTACCGGTGGTGTGCTGTTGCTGCTACTGCCATTGTTGGGGAAGGAGGTCAGTGTCGAGCTGTGCGCCGCCGTCAGAGCCGTTCTTTGCTAGCGCCACTACTAGTAGTTGCCTCTGCTTCTAGTTTAAGCATCCTACCGGAGCTTTTGTCACTGTCACTGTTGTGGTTTTTGGAAAAATGCTGCCGAAGTGCCTCTATTCTGGTCTAGGTCACATTTTCTTTAACTTGTCTCATTTCTACTTTTGCTCTGCTGCTATTCAATTTATGCTATATTGTTTCCATTCTGTTCTGTTTCAGCCACCATAACTATGATGATCACAATATTGTTGCTACAGGATTAGTCAAAGTTGTTGCCACTGCCTGATTATGCGTCCGCATTCTTTCGATTCATTCTATTTCAGCCATCCTCACTCTTTAAGTTGGCACTTCGGGTTTGGTCTTTTCGGTCTTTCAGGACCAATTTGTGAGTAGACTTTACATTTATAATTGTTTGGTTTTGCATTTATTATTATTTTGATATGCAGTTCTCTAAACTTATAATTATACTTACAAAGATTACTATCAAAGAATTTTAAATTAGATTGAATAATTGATTTATTAGAACTAAATATTTATCCTCTTTAAGCAAATTTTAATATGCACATGAGACTATATGTTTTATGAGATTACAAGCATGTTTGATGAATCTTTAAATTATTTTAAAACATTCGATTTTATTCGAATATGTATTTTGTGAAGCATTAAAGTATTTGTTAGTATTTATTTTAAAATTGTGCAATGTTTGAAGTGCCTTAAGATTAAGAAAGTATGATTGAAAAGGATTTGAATGAAAAAGTATTATTTGATTTGATTTGATTTCATACCTTATATGTTTGAAAGACCGAAGAATTTGTTATATTAATAAATTATATGTTTTGAATTGGTTTGGGAAGTTTATATTAGAATACCATAGTTAACGGCGGTTATGACGTTAACCTAAATGCATCTGGCTCAGACCTCAGCTAACAGGGGCATTGCTAGCCTAACGTGTAGGCCATACGTTGGATCTGTTATTCTGTACAGACACACTAGAGGAAAGGGCTACCCATAGAGGTAGAGCCGCCCAATTGTAGACTTTTGATTTGATTTCTGTATGAGAACTCCCTTATTGATTCACTTATTCATATGAATTATTATTTTTTAACTAAAATTATTTTATAATAATGTTTATATGGTCTCTTGTGAATTATAGATGTACTGTCTAGTCCTTGGGTTGCAAAACTCACTCCATTTTTCTAAAAATATTTTTTAAGAATACATATTTGATTATGAGAGCCTTTCTGTTCAAGAGTAATGATATGAAAATGATACCTATTCTTTGTTGAGTTCTTAGGCGTCATCTGCTCCATATGTCATAGGCAGGATCCAACCATTCTTAATTATTTTAATTTTTTTTTAAAAATGTATAACTATTTATTTTAGAACTTGTAAAATATTTGTAACCTTCTTATTCAACTTATATTTGAGTACGTTAGGCTTGCTATGGGACTATTTTTCTGTGCGCCGGTTATGGCTCATTTTGGGCTGTGACAAAGTGGTATCAGAGCTTAGGTTTAATCGGTGTAATATAAAGCAAGTGTTCTATGGTAGGATCACAATTGTATAAATAGAAGCGCGCCTATTTGTACAAATTGTCGCACTATCAAAGGCTTATAGAAATGTTCTCTTTGTTCTCTATGTCATTGTTGTCTTCTGATTATTGAAGTCATGTATCCTCTGCCACTTCTTACTACTCCTGTCCTTTTGTACTCAATCTTGACATATTCTTTGGTTATTTTCTCGAGTATGTTTTTGTAATGGTTTCAGTTTTGGTTCCGGTTCGCGATTTC
This sequence comes from Arachis duranensis, assembly GCF_000817695.3. Taxonomy (NCBI): domain Eukaryota; kingdom Viridiplantae; phylum Streptophyta; class Magnoliopsida; order Fabales; family Fabaceae; genus Arachis; species Arachis duranensis. The sequence continues at coordinate 37,311,916 of NC_029777.3, read as the reverse complement.
TCTCCTAGCTAGTTCTAATTCTCCGATTTTGTGAATATGTGCTTTAATCTTCTTTATCTTTGAGTTGTTCTCTATGATTCCTAATGTCAATAGTTCATGAGTTACTTATAAGATTCGATCTATGTTTGCTGTGAATTACCATCTGATTCTATTATTGAACTGTATTTGGATTTGTGGATTGCATGGATTTGCTAAGTTTCTGATCGAAATGCTTTGTTTTGGATTCAATAAGTGATATTGGGATTTTTCTTTTTATGTTGATAATATTTGAAGTTATAGCATAATTTTGATTTGCTTTTGATTCTTTCTTTCAAATCAATAATTTTGAAAACTGTTATTTAGTTGCACAAGAAGAAGGACTATGTGATGAAACATATAAATAGAGTGTTATTGTTGTTTGATCGGTTGGTGATTTTCTTTGGTTAAGTATAGTGAATTATTTGGGTAATCAGTTAGCTGGATCGAAGGTCTTTTCCGATCTAGAAGTTTAGTTGTGATTTTCTAATTTGATGATCCGGTTCAGTTATGGTTCTTTGTTGTTGAACATAGCTTTTCTGTCACAGAACTATTTCTGGCTTGATAAGTTGAGAGAAAGATTGTGAATGCATGCTTTTTGGTTGGCGATTATAAGATGAATTTTATTTTTGGCTAAGATATAAAACTTGAGAATTTTCTTAACCATTTGCTTTTCTAAATATTCTCTTGTTCTCAACTATTGTTCTTATTTTTAGATATTAGAAGATTTGTTTTCTTGGTTTGTAGTGTCCTTGTGAGATTGGGATTGTAGATCTTAGATATTGAAAAGAATTGCTGACAATTTTTAAAAAAGGGATTAGATATTCAATTTCTTAAAGGTGAATAAATTCTTTATACGAGTTTTTCTTCTTATGACATTCAACTAATTATTATAAACCATGTTTTTCATTAACTCCTTAATAACTCTAGATTTAAATTATTTGATTTCTCAACAAGACCTAATATTTCATGATTTACATTTGGTTAGGTTCGTGGAATAAAATAGTGTAAGTGAAATTATGTACTAAGGTACTAATTTGATCTATACAATGGTACTTTGAAGTAAGATTTTACTAGGATTGGAAAGATATTAGCTATCTTAATACAATAATGTAGAATTCTTGTGAACTTTTTTGGTTCTAAATTAAAAGGGGAAATCAATATTAAAATAACTTGAGATTTTCTTAGGATAATCATAACATAATATATAAAGACTGTTTTGGTAAATTTTTCAGCAAGTTAGGATTTTTTATTAGAAGATTGATAATTTAAAATGTTTGTGCTCTGATAACAGTTTTTATTTTTTATTATTCATCTTATTGAGTATTTTTATGTTACAACTTTTTATAGATACAATTTTCATTTTTTATTATAACATACTATATTATTGCTGAAATTTTTATCTCTAGCCACTAGAATAGGTTATTGCCGATGAATTGTTATTGTTGTTATTGCTATTTAAGTCATCATTACGTGTTGATCAATATTATAGTTTGTAAACAGTAAATTCTTGCATATTGATATAGTTAGGATTCAATTTTCTATTCAATAGTGACTCAGTAATGTTTTGTTAGATTTTCTATTATCTTTCTCTTTTTGTCTCATTATTATTATCATTGATCTCTTACATAACATGTTTTTTTTTTTCAATTTAGTACGCTGTGCATGATAATTTAGGTGCCTTTAATATTAAAAATCACCTCCTTATTATTTTTACATGACGACTTTGTAGGTAGTATTTTAAATTTGTTTAATTGATTTGGTTTTGTTATTAGTAGTAGTTAGTAGTGAGTAGTGGTACTATTTTGTGATTGGACTTCTGGGTTTCTTGATTTGTATGTAGCTGTTGTTTTTGTGCTTGTTAGGTTTGCTTTCGAGTTGGAAATGAGTAAGGGATTTGAAAAAAAAATAACTTTCTCATGATATTATATTTTTCAAAATAAGGCAAGGATTTAATAGATATATTTTTAGTTAGATTAACAAAATGAATGAATAAATAAATAAATTATGACTATTATGATTATTATATCATGTTAATAAAAGATATTTTCTTAAAATATAGCTTTTAAATTACTAAGGTTTCTCATGGTATTCAATTTTATTGGTTGATCTTTTTACCAAAAAAAAAAAGAGAATACCACAAGACGATAGCATTGTGGATGTGATTAAAAATATCAGTTATGCAGCGTGAATTGAGATGCACATTAAAATAAGAGAAAATGACAAATAGGTCCCTGACCTTTTGTTCCGCAGACATTTTCATCCCTGAGCATTTGAAAATACTTTTAAGTCCCTCACCTCTTTAAAAGTTGGACGAATTAGTCCCTCCATGCAAATACCTCCATCAGACTCAACGAAAAAATCTAACGTGGCTCCGTTCTGCTTACCTGGCATTACAATAGGCTGCCCATGAGGCACATTAGTGAAAGGTCGGTTTTGGAAAATGGACAAAAAAGTCCCTCTGTCTCAAAATAGCATATATTAATTAAGCGAGCTCTTGAGAATACTCCTCCTTCCACCATTCCCTCACAAGCCTTTTTCTCTGCTTCTCCATAGATTTCCACCATTCCAGTTTCCTCCTACTACTACTGCTATTACTCTTGTGCTTCTTGTTGTTGTTGTTCTCATCCTTTGCATTGGTAGAAGCAGCAGAAGCAGTCAACTCAACTTTGGGTCTCTGTATTCCAAAGTCATTCCCAATCCAATCCATCACATAATCCTTCAACACAGCACCCGATGAACCTCCGTTCTCTTCATTTGCCAAATTGCCTCCTACACCCTTCCCATTTTTCTTCACAACTGCATCAGGCGATGGAATTGGTCCTTCCAGAGATTGCTCCTCAAAAGCAGAGGCACCGTCACTCTCGTAGCTTAAAGCCTCAGCTTCCAACCTGTTCTCCGTCTTGAACCTTGCAAGTCCAAAGTCTCCTATCTTGGCCGCAAAGGACCGCTCCAAGAGAACATTACTGGGCTTGATATTGCTGTGAATCACCGGAGGGTCGCAGGAGTGAAGACATTGTAACCCTTTTGCGACGTCCAGCGCGACGTAGGATCTCGTCTGCCATCGCATGAGCTCATGGGATTTTTGGTGGAGGAGTACGTTGTGGAGGTTGTCGTTGTGCATTCTTGTAACCTAATTTCCCAATCAATGGCGCATAGAGCTTTTCAAGGTCCACCCCTTTGCTGAAGAATCTGTCAATCCACAAGTACCTTCCACCTCTCAAAACCCTATCCACATCAAACAGCAAGAACTCCATCATCGTCGCCGAAATCCACTGGTTCACGGCACGCCCGCACCGCACAAGGTCCACCACTCCATCGAACACCGGCAGGTTATGAACTTGGACGAATCGGAGGAACGGTTGAAGCCTAGGTTAAGGTTTTGGCGGTGGAAGCAATCGAAGGATTTGCAAGGATAATGGTCCCAATTTACAGAGAAATTGGGGAGTGAAGAAAGGAAAGAGCTTGAGGGAGAGGGGATGAGGGTTTGTGCGGTGCGATTCAGGAGAAGCAACGGCGGCGGAAGAGGGTGTGATTTTGGCAATTGGAGAGTTGAAGAGAGGTGATAGAGTGAGAGGATGTTGGTGGCCACCATTGCCATCAGAAGAACAAGGTTTAGTGTCATTGAAGAAGGTCTCAAATGAATTTCAGGATTAGGGTAGCACACAAAACGATGCCATTTTGAGCGACAGGGACTTATGTGTCCATTTTTTAAAAGCTCTATCCTACTAATGTGCCACGTGGGAAGCTGTGATGCCAGGTAAGCAGAGGGGAGAGCCACGTCAGCCTTTTCCATTGGGTCTAACGGTGGCTTATAGACGGAGGGATTCATCCGTCCAAGATTTGTGAAGCTCGGGGATTTAAATGTATTTTCAAATACTCAGGAACGAAAACGTCTGCGGGACAAAAGGTCAGGGACCTATTTGTCCTTTTCTCTTAAAATAAACATGGAGATTCATGACTACGAGTTTGACGTCCAAGTTTATTAACTTCTACATGTATTAGTCTTTGCTGCCAAGAGCATATATATATTTGGGGTGTCTTTAGTTCATGAGCTTTAAATTCAGTTAACTATTTATGAAGATGAGTTTTCTTTTTAGTGTTTCATCTTTATAAAAAAACATGATCCCAATATTAATTCCATAAAATTCTTTTGCTATGTGCTTGAATTATGCTGAAAGCTAAATTATGTTTAAAGATTTTAGACAAAATAAAAAGTAGCAGTTGTTATAACTAATATTAGTTTATGTTAATTGAAATTACGTCAAATTTTAGTTTTATTTTCATTATCTTACATATTCGTTATTCGTAAATTAAGTTATAATTGTATGATCATATGAAAACATTTGAGTATATTTTACAATAATAATAAGTTAAATTTACAAGTGAATTTTGGTTTTGAGGACAATGAGATTATTGCTTACATTTTCTCATTATATTTTACGTTATTTATCTATTAATTATAGTCAAAAGCTATTAAATTTTATTCTAGTATACTTAATATTCAAGGTTATAGCAATAATTTTTTCAAATGGTCTTTGTCAAAGAATTCTAGATAAGAGAAAATGAGCAAGTTAATTTTTGTGACAATTACTGTTTTTAATTTTCATAACTGTTCTATTGTCTTTTAAAAGGTGCGGTCAAATCTTCAATTTGTTGTTTTGCTTTGCTTCTCGGTTATTGTCTTTGTCTTGTTGCTTGGAATTTTGATTTACAACTGTTGTGTGTATTTTATTTACATTGTATGTTTGTTGCTGTTCAGTTTTCTTTGCCTATAGTGTTGTTGCTTCCTATTATTTTCTTTAACTTTGTATGTCATAGTGTGATTATTTTCGTCTATAAATATTATAAACTTTAGGCCTTGTATGTTCTTTCTCTTTTTTGATTCTGAAATATTGTGTCTTATTTGATTGTTTTCCTAGTCATTTTCTTAAATCTTTGTGAACATTGTCAAGGACTATAGTGGCCATCTCTTGTGAACTTTGCACTTATTTGATTCAACTGGAACTTGTTTCGACGTAATACTTCATCTACTCTTTTATTGTTTCTATCAAAGTTCTTTGATTCAGATTTCCTTGTTAGGATGTAATTGACTTTTTTTATGGCACACTTCATTGTTTATGTACATCATTGCTTAATTGTGATCCTACGCATCCTTCCAAATTCTTGCGAGCCTCATCTGTGATGTTTCTCTTCTCTTCCTAAGATTTGAATCATTTTAAGTAAACGCGTGCTTGTTTTGATGTCGCGTGGGATTTCTAGATATAGCAAGTGATATGTTAGTTCTTTAAAACACTGCTTATCGATGCTGAACTTTGAAAGTTGTAATTCAAATACTTGACATAAGACTGGTTGCTACCATGGATATGTACTACAGAATGAACATTGTATTTTGAAAAGATTGACGAACAAAGTGAAAAATGTTATGTATATCCGAGTTGTCAAGGGAACGAGAGTAGGGGAACGCCAACGGCATTGTTCTAACAAGAACCTATCTTGTAACTTTTGCACCTCGTTATACTTATTTATCATGTTAGGTAGTGTGCTAAAACCATGTAAAGTATTGAAGATTATTTCAATTTTTGATGACGAAAAATTTTATAAGAAGGGTAGAATGTAAAATTCCTACAATACCCTTATTCTTTTTTTTCTTTTTTTTCCAAATCAAACCCTAACTCTTTTCCAACACACTCACACACGCGGATGAGAATGAAAAAAGGCAAAAGAGAGAGGGAAAATGGAGAGGGAGAAGAAAGGACGAGGGAGGAAGGCAAACGACACCAGTTAGGGACAGGCTGCCGTCGTTGCCGTCGTGGTGGCTGCACATGGAGAACCGTCACCGTCGCTGAGGGGAGCCCGAGGAGAGAGAAGAGAATGTGTGGTAGAAAGAGGAGTAATGAACATTGGAGGGAGGTTTTATCGCCGTCACTATCAGAGTCCTAACCGCCAGCGTTAAAACCATCCTCGCCATCGTCGAACTATTGTGCAGCCAAGGAGGTTAAAGAGAAAGAGAGAGACTTCGCGAAAGGGAAAGGAGAACGCGACAGATCTCATCACCGAGAAGAGGGGTACCGGTGGTGTGCTGTTGTTGCTGCTGCCATTGCTGGGGAAGGAGGTCAGTGTCGAGCTGTGCACCACTGTCAGAGCCATTCTTTGCTTGCGCTGCTACTGGTAGTTGCCTCTACTTCCAGTTTAAGCATCCTACCGGAGCTTTTATCACCGTTACTATTGCAGTTTTTGGAAAAATGCCGCCGAAGTGCCTATATTCTGGTCTAGGTCACATTTTCTTTAACTTGTCTCATTTCTACTTTTGCTCTGCTGCTATTCCATTTATACTATATTGTTTCCCTTCTATTCTGTTTTAGCCACCATAACTATGATGATCACAATGTTGTTGCTGCGGGATCAGTCAAAGTTGTTGCCACTGCCTAATTATGCGTCCGCGTTCTTTCGATCCATTCTATTCCAGCCATTCTCACTCTTTAATTTGGCACTCCGAGTTTGGTCTTTTCGGTCTTTCAGGGCCAATTTGTGAGTAGGTTTTACATTTATTATTGTTTGGCTTTGCATTTATAATTGTTTTGATATGCGGTTCTCTAAACTTATAATTATACTTATAAAGATTATTATCAAATAATTTAAATTAGATTGAATAATCAATTTATTAGAACTAAATATTTATCCTCGTTATGCTAATTATAATATGCACATGAGACTATATGTTTTATGAGATTACAAGTATGTTTGATGAAGCTTTATATTATTTTAAAACATTCGATTTTACTCGAATATGTATTTTGTAAAGCATTGAAGTATTTGTTAGTATTTATTTTAAAATTGTGCAATGCTTGAAATGCCTTAAGATGAAGAAAGTATGGTTGAAAAGGATTTGAATGAAAAAGTATTATTTGATATGATTTGATTTGATACATTATATGTTTGAAAGACCGAAGAATTCGTTCTATTTAAAAATTATATGTTTTGAATTGGTTTGGGAGGTTCGTATTAGAAAACTGTAGTTAACGGCGATTATGACGTTAACCTGGATGCATATGGCTCAGACCTCAGCTAGCAGGGGCGTTGCTAGCCTAACGTGTAGGCCACACGTTGGATCTATTATTCCGTACAGATGCACTAGAGAAAAGGGCTACCCATAGAGGTGGAGCCACCCAATTGTGGACTTTTGATTTGATTTCTGTATGAGAACTCCATTAGTGATTTACTTATTGATATGAATTACTATTTTTTAAATAAAATTATTTTTATAATAATGTTTATATGGTCTCATGTGAATTATAGATGTACTGTCTAGTCACTGGGTTGTAAAACTTACTCCATTTATCTTAATTTTTTTTTTCGGAATACATATTTGATTATGAAAGCCTTTCTATTCAAGAGTAATGATATGCAAATGATACCTATTCTTTGATGAGTTCTTAGGCATCATCTGCTCCATATGTCACAGGCAGGATCCAACCATTCTTAGTTATTTTAATTTTTTTAAAAAATGTATAACTATTTATTTTAGAACTTGTAAAATATTTGTAACCTTCTTATTCAACTTATATTTGAGTACGTTAGGCTTGCTATAGGATTATTTTCCTGAGCACCAGTTATGACTCATGTTGGGCTGTGACAAAAAGCTCATTAAAAAATACGGAATGTCTTATCCAATTCATTTTCAACTTTAACAAGAGTAGTCTTCAACAATGCAATAGCATCAGCCATAGTCATTTATATGCCTATAACCTATCTAGGCAAATCATTGCACAAATCTTATCAATATGTATAGATTTTTACAATTTCTTTATTAGAAGACTTTTCGATAACTCAGCTTAAAACCATAAGTTTCTTGTGATCATCACTTGAAATCTTAGTTGCGAATTTGTGTAAGGTCCATTATACTTCTTAACGTCCCAGTAACCTTTTTGTCAGAGTGTGACCTGAATAAACCATTTTTAACTATTTCAAAGTCTTTTGTACTTTCCATGATATTTTAGGTGATCTAACTCAAATATCTTTTACTCAACATCACAGTAAATGCTATAATTCTCCACACTAAGAACTACTTCCTCCTTATGTTAAATCTCGGATGGATCATTGTTCCCAATCCTAGAACCTAAATCCAAAAATCCTATCCATCCATATCAACAAGATTGAGAGTTGAGAATTAGAGAGGGGTATTGTTCTCTAAACTCATTGGATGACTTGCCTTTATCGCCAAAATATTCCCTCTATTCTTGTCACTGTTCCTCATTGTCATCATCGTCGCCAAGTGCTTTTCTCTATTGTATCCAAGTCCTTGACGTCCATAGTGGCTCTAAACACATGATGAGGTAACTCCATTGCAACCACAAGTTGATTGGATGTGTGATTATCTCCTATGTCATATGCAACATCAACATCAAAATTCAAATCCACTGCGAAAGAAAAAGATACCATCGATGCTATGCCAACAGAATGAGGATTAGGAGCAGATCCTCCAAAGCTAACATCTATATCTTCAAGCTTGGCTTATAATTCCGTCATTCGAATCTCAGAAAAATTCTCACAACAATGACATAGTATTCATATTTCATCATCATTATGTATCATTAAAGAAGCAAACTTCACAAATCCTTATCCAAGTGTATTTGGGATCCTGCACAATGTTTGATATCCACTTGTCTTTTCCATATACTAATTTTTTGTAAAATGAGATTTAGTAATTCTACAAATGTGGTAAATGGTTGTATAAAGAGACCAGTTAGATTTGTCTCTAAAAGATACTCTCTCCTCACTTCTCTTCATTTCTCTCTTGTGATGTATAGAGCTAAAAAGTTATTAGACATTTTTTGTTTTTCGATAGCTAGTAAAGCACTAAGATATGAAACTGCAAAGCATTTTCTTCATGAATCAGTATATCAATAGGTTTTAGTGCCACTAATAAATCGTGCTCGATATTCAGGTTTTACTTGTAGTCTTACATAATCATAATAAATACTGGTAGCTAGGTTTTTTAGACTCCATTTCATTACTAATTGTTGTATTTTTTTTGGGCTTTGGAGTTGTTTGTAAAACTGTCATGTCCCATGAGTTAAATAGGGTATTTTCTTGTGTATTCATATTACTAAATCGTAGGCTTGGAATAATGTCACTACAAGAAATTACCGGAATACCGATCGATTTAGCGACCAATTTTGGTAGTCGCTAAAATCTTGATCGCTAATATTTAGTGACCGATTTTAGTGACCGATTTTCAACCAAGGCCACCTAACCATACAAAATAATTTTGGTCGCTAACAAGATCAGTCGCTAAATAGCAATCAATATTTCGGTCACTAAATCGGTTGTTGGGGTGTTCGGTCGCTAAATGGTGACCAATATTTCAGTTACTAAATTGGTTGCTAACTTTTCAGTCGCTAAATCGGTCACTAACAGCAAACTTCAAAATTTCAAAATCAGTTGCTAAATTAGTCGCTACTACCTCTTTCTAATTATAAATTTTAACTAAATTTCACATATATCACTATTAAAATTTAATTTTTAAATATCATTCCAAATAAACAAAATATATAAATAATCAAAGATAGGTAACTATTTATTAAGATCGAATGCCAATAATTATTGAAAATCATATAAAGATAAAATAGAAAATAGATTCTAATACAAATAAATTTATATTTATGTATAGTACATATATGTGATGCTGTCATCTTTGATCACTGATAATGACCTCTTCAACTTTGACATAATTTATAAAAATTTTGCAAGATCAGTCACAAACATCTAGTGTAAGTTTCAAAGTGAATCACATTGATTTACAACATTTAATCAATCAACATATAGAAAAAACAGTAGCAGATTTGATTATAATTCTTGACTGGATGGTTAAATGACCAAAGGACACCGATTCATGTTATATAACTATTACTCGTGTATTCCATTATAGAACATACATCCTGCTCTTTTTATTTACATTTTCAATTTGCATAGCCCAAATTGGACCTAAGCCGAGGCAACACTATTAATTTTCCACATCCTTTCTTGCATATAAATTTTGAGCTTCCTGCCAATTTTCACTAACTCAGGTTTGCTACAAACAATGGTGTATGTACTTCTTTGGAAGAGTAGGGATACTGCCACTTAAATTTGTGTTTATGAAAAATAAAAACATAGAGATAGCATAGCATATTGACACTGACTTCTGACTTGAATTAGTTCCCTTCCGTTGTCAAGCCAACATCTTTCTCACATGAACATTCATCTTGATTGAAAATAGACAATATGGATCAACATATGGAGAACTACTTATTCCCTGTAACTGAGATTTATTATTATGAAAATGCTCACCTCTAAAACATTGTAGACCACATATAATTTGATTGTTCCTTGACCACGGATCATATGATATATTAAGCTGATATCTGAGGCAGCATGATTTTAAGGATGAATAAAACAAATTCAGTATATAGCATTATAGCTGATCAACACAAAAATTAGTGATATAACATATGATCATAGGAGCAGAGAATCAGAAGACCTGTCTGTTGCAGAAGAATGACTCCACAACTCATAATAAGAAAGTAGCCAAAATCTGTTAATTCCATAGCAGACAACCTCTTGAACTGCCTACCACAAGCATGATAAGGTCAAATTATAATACTAAAATTGATGGACTATAACATTTTTTTAAAAATGAACACAAGAATTGGGATGAAAAAGAGGATACTAATCAAAGTATAAGAACAAGTTGATTTTGTAGTAACAAAAATTGGTCTTTTATTCAGCTGAAAGAGTCAACGACTAATACAGTCTAGATAAAGTTCAAAAATTTAAGGCCAATACCATATCCACTGTCTAACTGGATTTGGACCAACTGCTTAATCTAGGATGACACAGTTCACACATTCATTTCGCACTCATCATTCAAAGATCTACAGATATTTAAAGGCATTAGTAAGATTGTAATAGATGGATTCTATCCAAAAAAAGATGATTGTAACAAATGGATACTACCTAAATCACTAACTCAAATTAAAGAAATAAATGCTGCGGAATTTTCTATAACCTAGAATCCCACATGCATGCCCAACTAACATTTTATTTTGAGGGAAGAAAATTTAGTAAAGGTGACAAACCTTGTCTTTAGAAGCTTCCAAACGGTCATCATGATTCTTGTTGGCATGATAGTTAATAATGAAAGAAATGAATCAAAGCAGACAAAACAACCAACATGATAAGCTGCAATTACATTATGTGTTTGAGTTGCCACAACAGAAAATGCACTAGTAGAATATGCTACTATATGTTAGCAAGGGTAAGGGAAGGTTTAATGTTTTTCATTTTTCCCTAAAACTTCTTAGTTTATTCCAACTATTGTGAAGGTAATATAGGCAGCTAAACCAGGAACACATATCCATAAACGACAACAAAAAACTATAACTAGAGTTATTTCAAATTATCTTCCCATTTTCAATCGAGAAAAAGGAAGTGTACCAATTCGCATCTCCATGGCAAGTGAAAGGTAGTGTCATAGACTCTCTCTCATTATTTTTCATTTCCAAGTGTTGTTGTACTACGTAAAGAATTTCCATTGTGCATTTCTTTTTCATTCAAGAGTAGAAGCAATTTGTCAAACAGGTCATGTGCAATATTTCTCATTCAAAACTAGAAGCAATTATCAAACAAATACGTGCACCAAAATATTTCTCATTCAACGAGGAGGGAAATTCTCAAAATTTAGAGCTAATTCCTGAAAATGGAAAATTCTCAATCCAACAAAACAAAGAAAGGAAAAAAAATGCAAAGTAAAAATGGAAAGAGGAGGGAGAAGAGGAAGTAAGAAGCACTTGGAACGTAGCCGTAGCTGCTCTTGAGACGATCTTCGAGTTCAAGTAGATCGGAGTGGTTTTTCTTATAAAGTTCATTGAAGTGACCTAACATCTCTTCGAAGGAGATGGTGCCGAATGACATCGAGTCTAGGAGCTCGAGGTTGGCGGCGGAGGTGGATACGCGGCGATTAAGGGATTGAACAAAGGTATAAGATGCAGAATCTGTGATGAAAAATGCAATTGAAATTCCAAATTTAAAGTGCTTAGATGGCTGAAGATTGATTTGAATTTTGTGAGAAAGATTTACTGAGATGGTTGAAGAATGAACCCGGCCGAAGCGGGTGGAGGAGGCGGTTTCCGAGGGAGGAAGAAGATGGTGATGATAAGTGCAAATGGAAGAAGGATGACTGTGTTTGATTGGAGGAGATGAGAATGGTGTGGGTAACTTAGGGTTAGCGACGGTAACTTAGACGTTATATTTTTTTAATTTAGTGACTGCTTTTGTGACTGCTTAATTTATAACATTGGTCATTAATTTAAAAATTAGCAACCAATTTAGTGACCATAATTTTAGCGACTGAATTAGTAATCAACCAAGGTTATTCTATTTACCTATAAATTGGATGCAAAATCGGTCACTAAATTAAAAAATAGCGACCGATTTTGTGACCAAGAGCCCCAAGGACATTCTTTTTTTTGTTTTGGTTGCTAATTCGGTCGCTAAATTAAAAAATAGTGACCGATTTTAGCGACCGTTTATATTTTAGTTGTATAAAACTAGTCGGTCGCTAATTCGGTGACTATCAGTGACCGATTATGTTAGTCACTAAATTAACAATTAGCAACCGATTTAGCAACTGATGAGCGGATAATTTATACGCTTTTTGGCATTGTTTTTAGGTAGTTTTTAGTATGATCTAGTTACTTTTAGGGATGTTTTCATTAGTTTTTATGCTAAATTCACATTTCTGGACTTTACTATGAGTTTGTGTGTTTTTCTGTGATTTCAGGTATTTTCTGGCTGAAATTGAGGGACCTGAGCAAAACTCTGATAGGAGGCTGACAAAGGACTGCTGATGCTGTTGGAATCTGACCTCCCTGCACTCAAAATGGATTTTCTGGAGCTACAAAATTCCAAATGGTGCGCTCTTAAAAACGTTAAAAAGTAGACATCCAGAGCTTTCCAGCAATATATAATAGTCCATACTTTATTCGTAATTAGATGATGTAAACTGGCGCTCAACGCCAGTTCCATGCTGCATTCTGGAGTCAAAAGCAAGAAACACGTCACGAACCAGAGTTGAACGCCCGAAACACGTTACAACTTGGCGTTCAACTCCAAGAGAAGTCTCAGCTCGTGGATAGATCAAGCTCAGCCCAAGCACACACCAAGTGGGCCCTGGAAGCGGATTTCTGCATCAATTACTTACTTCTGTAAACCCTAGTAGCTAGTCTAGTATAAATAGGACTTTTTACTATTGTATTTTCATCCTGGATTGTATTTTTGATCCTGTGATCACGTTTTGGGGGGTGGCCTCTCGGCCATGCCTGGACCTTCATCACTTATGTATTTTCAACAGTGGAGTTTCTACACACTATAGATTAAGGGTGTGGAGCTCTGCTGTACCTCAAGTTTTAATGCAAGTACTTCTATTTTT
>NC_029777.3:37295403-37298341 GCF_000817695.3 Arachis duranensis | reverse complement strand
TTGCACTTCAACTTGATGAATGTGATGATCTGTGACACTCATCATCATTCTCACCTATGAACGTGTGACTGACAACCACTTCCATTCTACCTTAGACCGGGCGCATATCTCTTGGATTCCTTAATCAGAATCTTCGTGGTATAAGCTAGAATTGATGGCGGCATTCATGGGAATCTGGAAAGTCTAACCTTGTCTGTGGTATTCTGAGTAGGATTCCGGAATTGAATGACTATGACGAGCTTCAAACTCGCGATTGCTGGGCGTGATGACAAATGCAAAAGAATCAAGGGATTCTATTCCAACATGATCGAGAACCGACAGATGATTAGCCGTGCTGTGACAGAGCATTTGGATCATTTTCACTGAGAGGATGGGATGTAGCCATTGACAACAGTGATGCCCTACATACAGCTTGCCATAGAAAGGAGTGACAAAAATGGGATAAAAGCAGTAAGAAAGCAGAGATTCAGAAGGAACACAACACCTCCAAACACTTGTCTGAAATTCCCACCATTGAATTACATGAGTAACTCTATCTTTATTTTCGATTTAAATTTATTATTATTATTCAAAAATCCAATAATCTCTTAATATAGTTGAATCCGCCAGACTGGGATTTATAAGATGACCATAGCTTGCTTCATACCAACAATCTCTGTGGGATTGACCCCTTACTCACGTAAGGTATTACTTGGACGACCCAGTACACTTGCTTGTTAGTTGTGCAGAGTTGTGACTAAGTGTGATTCACGTTTGAGAGCACCAAGTCTTTGGAGCCATTGTTGATGATCACAATTTCGTCCACCAAGTTTTTGGCGCCGTTGCCAGGGATTGTTCGAGTATGGATGACTGACGGTTCATCATGTTGCTCAGATTAGATAATTTTCTTTTTATTTTCTTTTCAAAAAAGTTTTCAAAAATCTTTCAAAAATTTGTCTTTATTTTCGTTTTTCTAAAGAATATTTTCAAAAAAAAATAATAAAAATACAAAAAAATTCATAAAATCATAAAAACCAAAAAAAATTTGTGTTTTTTGTTTTTGTCTTGTGTCAATTTTTAAGTTTGGTGTCAATTACATGTTTTAAAAATCTCTTGCATTTTTTGAAAATTCATGCATTCATAGTGTTCTTCATGATCTTCAAGTTGTTCTTGGTAAGTCTTCTTGTTTGATCTTGATGTTTTCTTGTTGTGTATCTTCTATTGTTTTTCATGTGCATTTTTGTATTCATAGTGTCTAAACATTAAAGATTTCTATGTTTGGTGTCTTGCATTTTTTCTTTGCATAAAATTTTTTTCAAAAATTTGCTCTTGATGTTCATCATGATCTTCAAAGTGTTCTTGGTGTTCATCTTGACATTCATAGTGTTCTTGCATGCATCATATGTTTTGATCCAAAATTTTCATGTTTTGGGTCATAATTAGGTTTTTCTCTCTCATAATTAAAAATTCAAAAATTAAAAAATAACTTTTCCTTTTTTCTCTCAAAATTTCGAAAATTTGAGTTGATTTAGTCAAAAATTTTTAAAATTAGTTGTTTCTTTTAAGTCAAGTCAAATTTTCAAATTTTAAAAATTTTATCTTTTCAAAACTTTTTCAAAAATCAAATCTTTTTCATTTTTTATTAATTTTCGAAATTTATTTTTTAAAAATATTTTTCAAAAATCTTTTTCTTAATTTTATCTTTATTTTCAAAAATTATGCTAACAATTAATGTGGTTGATTCAAAAATTTGAAATTTGTTACTTTCTTGTTAAGAAAGGTTCAATCTTTAAATTCTAGAATCATATCTTTTAGTTTCTTGTTAGTCAAGTAATTAATTTTAATTTTAAAAATTAAATCTATCTTATCTTATCTTTTATATCATATCTTTTTCAAAATTTTATCTTTTTCAAAAATTTGATTTTAAAATATCTTTTCTAACTTCTTATCTTCTTATCTTTTCAAATTTGATTTTCAAATCTTTTTCAACTAACTATTTGACTTTTTGCTTGCTTCTTATCTTTTTCAAAACCACCTAACAACTTCTCTCTCTCTAATTTTCGAAAATACCTCCCTCTTTTTCAAAAAAAAAATTTTTTTAATTAACTAATTGTTTTAAATTTTAATTTTAATTTTATCTCATCTTTAATTTTCGAAAATCATTAACTCCTTTTCAAAATTAATTTTCAAATTCTCTCTCTTATCTTCTTCTATTTATTTATTCATTTACTAACACTTCTCTTCACCTCTCTTCATCTCCAATCACTGCCTCTATCCTTACCCTTGTGTTCGTATTCTCCTTTCTTTATTCTTTTCTTCTTCTACTAATAATAAGGATCCTCTTTACTGTGACATAGAGAATTACTCTTCTTTTCTTGTTCTCTTCTCTTTCATATGAGCAGGAACAAGAAAAAAAGCACTCTTGTTGAAGCTGATCCTGAACCTGAAAGGACTCTGAAGAGGAAACTAAGAGAAGCTAAGTTACAACAATCCAGAGGTAACCTTTCTGAAATTTTTGAACAAGAGAAGGAGATGGCAGCCGAACCAACAACAATAATGCAAGGAGGATGCTTGGTGATTTTACTAAACCCACGTCCAAGTTTGATGGAAGAAGCATCTCAATTCCTGCCATTAGAGCAAACAATTTTGAGCTGAAACCTCAATTAGTTGCTCTAATGCAACAAAACTGCAAGTTTCATGGACTTCCATCAGAAGATCCCTACCAGTTCTTAACTGAGTTTTTGCAGATCTGTGAGACTGTTAAGACTAATGGAGTAGATCCTGAAGTCTATAGGCTCATGCTTTTCCCTTTTGCTGTAAGAGACATAGCTAGAGCATGGTTGGACTCTCAACCTAAAGATAGCCTGGACTCTTGGGATAAGCGGGTCACGGCCTTCTTGGCTAAGTTCTTTCCTCCTCAAAAGCTGAGCAAGCTTAGAGTGGATGTTCAGACCTTCAA
>NC_029777.3:37294116-37295304 GCF_000817695.3 Arachis duranensis | reverse complement strand
ATGTCCTTCTGACATGTTTTCAGAATGGACCATGATAGATATATTCTATTATGGTCTATCTAAGTTCTCTAAGATGTCATTAGACCATTCTACAGGTGGATCCATTCACCTAAAGAAAACGCCTGCAGAAGCTCAATAACTTATTGACATGGTTGCAAATAACCAGTTCATGTACACTTCTGAGAGGAATTCCGTGAATAACGGGATGCCTCAAAGGAAGGGAGTTCTTGAAATTGATGCTCTGAATGCCATATTGGCTCAGAACAAAGTGTTGACTCAGCAAGTCAACATGATTTCTCAAAGTCTGAATGGATGAAAAAATGCATCCAACAGTACTAAAGAGGCATCTTCTGAAGAAGAAGCTTATGATCCTGAAAACCCTGCAATGGCAGAGGTAAATTACATGGGTGAACCTTATGGAAACACCTATAATTCATCATGGAGAAATCATCCGAATTTCTCATGGAAGGATCAACAAAAGCCTCAACAAGGCTTTAATAATGGTGGAAGAAATAGCGTCAGCAATATCAAGCCTTATCCATTATCTTCTCAGCAACAGACAGAGAATTATGAACAGAATACCTCTAACTTAGCAAACTTAGTCTCTGATCTGTCTAAGACCACTTTAAGTTTCATGAATGAAACAAGGTCCTCCATCAGAAATCTGAAGGCACAAGTGGGCCAGCTGAGTAAGAAAATCACTGAAACCCTCCTAGTACTCTCCCAAGCAATACTGAAGAAAATCCAAAAAGAGAGTGCAAGGCCATTGATATAATCAGTATGGTCGAATGCAAGGAGGAGGGAGAGGACGCGAATCCCAATGAGGAAGATCTCATGGGACATCTCTCAAGCAGGAAGGAGTTCCCTATTGAGGATCCAAAGGAATCTGAGGCTCATATAAAGACCATAGAGATTCCATTAAATCTCCTTCTGCCATTCATGAGCTCTGAAGATTATTCTTCCTCTGAAGAGGATGAAGATGTAACTGGAGATCAAGTTACTCAATATCTAGGAGCCATCATGAAGCTGAATGCCAAGTTATTTTGTAATGAGACTTGGGAAGGTGAACCTCCCTTGCTCATTAGTGAACTTGATACATAGGTTCAACAAAATTTACCTCAAAAGAAACAAGATCCTGGGAAATTCTTAATACTCTGTACCATAGGCACCATGACCTTTGAAAAAGCA
>NC_029777.3:37277771-37293909 GCF_000817695.3 Arachis duranensis | reverse complement strand
GACACTAGGAAGGAGGAGGATGAATGCATCATCCTTGGAAGACCTTTCCTAGCCACAGCAGAAGCTGTGATAGATGTTAACGGAGGAGAATTAATCCTTCAATTGAATGGGGACTACCTTGTGTTTAAGGCACACGGCTATCCTTTTGTAACAAGGGAGAGTAAGCATGCAGAGCTTCTCTTAGTACAGAGTCAAACAGAGCCCCCACAATCAAACTCTAAGTTTCGTGTTGGGAGGCCACAACCAAACTCTAAGTTTGGTGTTGAATCCCTACAACCAAACTCTAAGTTTGGTGTTGGAACTATACAACATTGACCTGATCACCCGTGAAGCTCCATGAGAGCCCACTGTCAAGCTATTGACATTAAAGAAGCGCTTATTGGGAGGCAACCCAATTTTTATTTATCTAATTTTATTTTTTATTTTATTGTTCTTTTATGTTTTATTAGGTTCATGATCATGTGGAGTCACGAAAAAAATATTAAAATTAAAAATAGAATAAAAAAAATAGCAGAAAAAAATCACACCCTGGAGGAAGGACTTACTGGCATTTAAACGCCAGTAAGGAGCATCTGGCTGGTGTTCAACGCCAGAACAGAGCATGGATCTGGTGCTGAACGCCAGAAACAAGCAACATCCCGGCGTTTAAATGCCAGGAATGCACCCTGAGGAGAGCTGGCGCTGAACGCCAGAAACAAGCATGGAACTGGCGTTCAAGGCCAGAAACATGCTGCACATGGGCATTGAACGCCTAGAACATGCATCACTTCGGCGTTTAAATGCCAGAATTGCATGGAAAGGCATTTTACATGCCTAATTGGTGCAGGGATGTAAATCCTTGACACCTCAGGATCTGTGAACCCCACAGGATCATCTCAGGATCTGTGGACTCCACAGGATCCCCACCTACCATATTCTCCCCTCTTCTCAACATTCATCCTCTCTTTTCAATAAACACTCTTCCCCAAAACCCTTCACCAATCACCTCAATCTCTCTTCCCAATCACCCCCTTCACCACTCACATCCATCCACTATTCCCCATAAACCCCACCTACCTTCAAAATTCAAATTTCTTTCCCACCCAAACCCAACCTAAATAGGCCGAACCTACTCCCTCTCCCCTCACTATATAAACCCCTCCATTCTTCTTCATTTTTACACAACACAAACCTCTCTTCTCCTTCTTGGCCGAATACACCTCTCCCCCTCTCCTCTATATTTTCTTCTTCTTCTTCTTCTCTTCTTTCATCTCTTGCTCGAGGGCGAGCAATATTCTAAGTTTGGTGTGGTAAAATCATAGCTTTTTTTTGTTTTTCCATAACCATTAATGGCACCTAAGGCCGAAGAATCCTCTAGGAAAGGGAAAGGGAAGACAGAAGCTTCCACCTCCGAGTCATGGGAGATGGAAAGATTCATCTCCAAAGCCCATCAAGACCACTTTTATGATGTTGTGGCCAAGAAAAAGGTGATCCCCGAGGTCCCTTTCAAGCTCAAGAAAAATGAGCATCCGGAGATCCGACATGAGATCCAAAGAAGAGGTTGGAAAGTTCTAACCAACCCCATCCAACAAGTCAGGATCTTAATGGTTCAAGAGTTCTATGCCAATGCATGGATCACTAGGAACCATGATCAAAGTAAGAACCCGAACCCAAAGAATTATCTTACAATGGTTCGGGGGAAATACTTAGATTTTAGTCCAAAAAATGTGAGGTTGGTGTTCAACTTGCCCATGATGCAAGGAGATGTACGCCCCTACACTAGAAGGGTCAACTTTAATCAAAGGTCGGACCAAGTCCTTATGGACATATGTGTGGAAGGAGCTCAATGGAAAAGAGACTCCAAAGGCAAGCCGGTTCAACTAAGAAGACTGGACCTCAAGCCTATGGCAAGAGGATGGTTGGAATTCATCCAACGCTCCATCATCCCTACTAGCAACCGATCCGAAGTTACTATGGATCGGGCCATCATGATCCATAGCATCATGATTGGAGAGGAAGTAGAAGTTCATGAAGTCATCTCCCATGAATTCTACAAAATAGCCGATAAGCCCTCTACTTTGGCAAGGCTAGCTTTTCCTCATCTTATTTGCCATCTATGTTACTCAGCTGGAGTTATCATAGAAGGAGACATCCTCATTGAGAAGGACAAGCCCATCACTAAGAAAAGGATGAAGCAAACAAGAGAGCCCACTCATGGAACCCAAGAGACGCATGAGGAAGCTCATCACCAAGAAATCCCGGAGATGCCTCAAGGGATGCACTTTCCTCCCAACAACTATTGGGAACAACTCAACACTTCCTTAGAAGATTTGAGTTACAATGTGGATCAATTAAGGGTGGAACATCAAGAGCAACCATGCCTTAAAGCTATGAATAAAATCCATTAGTCTTTCACCTCTCTTAAATGCAAATGTTTTAATTCAAAAGAACAAGAAGTACATGAATTTTGAATTTATCCTTGAATTTAATTTAATTATATTGATGTGGTGACAATACTTTTTGTTTTCTAAATGAATGCTTAAACAGTGCATATTTTTTATCTTGTTGTTTATGATTGTTAAAAATTGTTGGCTCTTGAAAGAATGATGAAAAAGAGAAATGTTATTAATGATCTGAAAAATCATAAAATTGATTCTTGAAGCAAGAAAAAGCAGTGAATAGCAAAAGCTTGCAAAAAAAAAACTAGAAAGAAAAAAAGCAAGCAGAAAAAGCCAATAGCCCTTAAAACCAAAAGGCAAGGGTAAAAAGGATCCAAGTCTTTGAGCATCAATGGATAGGAGGGCCCAAGGAAATAAAATCCAGGCCTAAGCGGCTAAATCAAGCTGTCCCTAACCATGTGCTTGTGACATGCAGGTCTAAGTGAAAAGCTTGAGACTGAGTGGTTAAAGTCGTGATCCAAAGCAAAAAGAGTGTGCTTAAGAGCTCTAGACACCTATAACTGGGGACTCTAGCAAAGCTGAGTCACAATCTGAAAAGGTTCACCCAGTCATGTGTCTGTGGCATTTATGTATCCGGTGGTAATACTGGAAAACAAAATGGTTAGGGCCACAGCCAAGACTCATAAAAGTAGCTATGTTCAAAAATCAACAAAACTTAACTAGGAGAATCAATAACACTATCTAGAATTCTATGTTCCTATAGAAGCCAATCATTCTAAACTTTAAAGGAAAAAGTGAGATGTCAAAACTGTTCAGAAGTAAAAAGCTACAAGTGCTGCTCATCTAATTAGAATTGATATTCATTGATATTTTTATCCTAATTGATCTTCAGTTGCTTGGGGACAAGCAGCAATTTAAGTTTGGTGTTGTGATGAGCGGATAATTTATACGCTTTTGGCATTGTTTTTAGGTAGTTTTTAGTATGATCTACTTACTTTTAGGGATGTTTTCATTAGTTTTTATGCTAAAATCACATTTCTGGACTTTACTATGAGTTTGTGTGTTTTTATGTGATTTCAGGTATTTTCTGGCTGAAATTGAGGGACCTGAGCAAAATTCTGATAGGAGGCTGACAAAGGACTGCTGATACTGTTGGAATCTGACCTCCCTGCACTCAAAATGGATTTTCTGGAGCTACAGAACTCCTTGGAAGCAAATTTCTGCATCAATTACTTACTTCTGTAAACCCTAGTAGCTAGTCTAGTATAAATAGGACTTTTTACTATTATATTTTCATCTTGGATTGTATTTTTGATCCTGTGATCACGTTTTGGGGGCTGGCCTCTCGGCGATGCCTGGACCTTCATCACTTATGTATTTTCAACGGTGGAGTTTCTACACACCATAGATTAAGGGTGTGGAGCTCTGCTGTACCTCGAGTTTTAATGCAAGTACTTCTATTTTTTATTCAATTTGACTTATTCCTATTCAAAGATATTTGTTGCACTTCAACATGATGAATGTGATGATCCGTGACACTCATCATCATTCTCACCTATGAACGCGTAACTGACAACCACTTCCCTTCTACCTTAGTCCAGGCGCATATCTCTTGGATTCCTTAATCAGAATCTTCGTGGTATAAGCTAGAATTGATGGCGGCTTTCATGGGAATCCAGAAAGTATAACCTTGTCTGTGGTATTCCAAGTAGGATTCCGGAATTGAATGACTGTGACGAGCTTCAAAATTCGCGATTGCTGGGCGTGATGACAAACGCAAAAGAATCAAGGGATTCTATTCCAGCATGATCGAGAACCGACAGATGATTAGTCGTGCTATGACAGAGCATTTGGACCATTTTCATTGAGAGGATGGGATGTAGCCATTGACAACGGTGATGCCCTACATACAGCTTGCCATAGAAAGGAGTGACAAAAATGGGATAAAAGCAGTAAGAAAACAGAGATTCAGAAGGAACACAGCACCTCCATACACTTGTCTGAAATTCCTACCATTGAATTACATGAGTAACTCTATCTTTATTTTCGGTTTAAATTTATTATTATTATTCGAAAATCCAATAATCTCTTAATATAGTTGAATCCGCCTGACTGTGATTTATAAAATGACTATAACTTGCTTCATACCAACAATCTCTGTGGGATCGACCCTTACTCACATAAGGTATTACTTGGACGACCCAATACACTTGCTGGTTAGTTGTGCGGAGTTGTGACTAAATGTGATTCACGTTTGAGAGCACCAATTCTTTGGAGCCATTGTTGATGATCACAATTTCGTCCACCAGCAACCAAATAGTTTTTCACCCTATTTCGCTATCAGTTGAAAAATCGGTCGCTAAAATAAAAAATAGCAACCGCTTTTGTGACCAACAACTCCAAAGACATTATTTCTGTTTTGGTTGCTAAATCGGTCGCTAAAGAAAAAAATAGTGACTGATTTTATTTTGGTTGTATTTAAAACTTATTGGTCACTAATTCAGTTGCTATTAGCGACCAATATTGACTTGGTCCTGGAAATTCTGGATCAGTCGCTATTAGTAACCAATTTTTTCGGTTGCTAAAATCGATCGCTATTTCGATACTTTCTTGTGGTGTGTGTTTTATGTAGACCTAATATCCCACAAACTACCATTGAGTAAAAAGACAAATAAGTAGCAAAACTTAATTTAGAACAATTGAATAATTTGATTTCTCATTTCATTTTATGTATTTAAATTATCCTTATTATCATTTAAAGTTTTAAACTCTTATTTTTTTCTAAAAAAATCCAATTTTATATTTTAATAAATGCTCTACTCATTAGACTCTTGTTAGGAGAAAAAAAAGGAGTAAAAGAAACGGCCAATTTCGTATTAACAGAAATGATTATTGGAATCAGTATATATCTAAATGCTCTTTAGAGATATATCGATTAACCACCATTTGTAAACTTATTTAGATATTCGAAATCCTCGTAGGATATAAAGCATGGCAGTTATGCTTATTGCTATATAATCTTTAGCCATTCAAAAGTTATATATACACAACTAGAAAATGGCTTAATACAGACAAATTTACAGACAGATTTAATTTATATTATAGACAGATTGTTGGTTATCGAAGGATTTTGTCCCTCTATAACAGCCTCGTCAAAAATTATTTACCGACGAATTTTTTTCTGTTAAAAAATTACCGACGGATTTTTCCTCTGTAAATTCTCCATCCATTTCCCAAAGACGACGAAATTTTTGACGGATTTTTCGTCGGTAATTACAGACGAATTTTACGACGAATTTTTCGTCTGTAATTACAGACCGATTTTCCGACAGATTTTTCGTCTATAATTTGAACCTTGAAAAATCATCTCACTCTGATTACAGACAAAAAATCCGTGTGTAAATCCGTCAATAAGGTAAAATAGAATTTTTTTATTTTTTTAATTACAAAATAAAGTTGTTTTCATACAAAATAAATATAAATTTAATACAAATTTTTATCTAATTTGTATTAAATATTTATAATATTACAAAAAAAAAACAAATTCATCGTATTATAAAACTGAAAGAAAATTATTATAAACAAACAAGTCAATATAATTCAAAACATAAACAAAGTGTATTATCAACTATAATCCTCAGTATATTGTTCAACCATACTAAATTTTACACAATTTTACATATATTATAGAAAGATTAACTGAATTCTTTCTCAAAAAATGGACATGAATCAGCATCCATCAGCCATATGTGCATGAATTGTTCTTGAACCTAATATGTTTTGATTCAGAAGAGTTGATTACCAAAGGGAAAGTAATTTCCTTATGGTGCTTTGTTCTTACTAGTTTTCCCACCACATTCTCTCTTGTACGAATCTCAAAGTCCATAGCATCCTTATTCCCATTAGATTCCTCAACAGCAGCTTCTTCTAAATCACATCCACTTCTGAATCATAGTAACCCTCTGACACACATAATCTAATGTCCTTTTTTATACAAACACTAAAATACACTAATTCAGAGTTACATTGTACATCAGTGGCCAAAGAAATAGGGAAATAAAAAGTACAGGATAATAAGTATTAAATAGGAAAATTAATATTTAGCTTCTTCCATATCATATTTCTTATATTTACCTTTTAGGAAAGCTTATAAGATTCGCTAAAAAACATTAATGGTTTCAGCTTTTGATGAAATATAAGATTTCTTATATCTACCTTTTAATAAATCAATAAGATTGAATGAAAAAGCAAATTAAAATACACATTAATAAGATTGCATATTCAGTGAAGAAGTAGAGCAAGATGGAATTGAAGCAAGATCTAAGACAAATTTGTGGTGAAGACATTGTGGACGAATTTTGAAACTGGAATCAAAATTTTTGTCTTTAAAAAATATTTAAATAAACCATTAATTAATGTATCATTGAAAAAATTATTTAAATAAATGTATCATTGACTAAAATAAACCATCATCAACAACAGTGATAGTTTCAAAACCACCAGCAACAACAACAAGCGTATAAAGCTTGAAAAGTAGCAAAAACAATAAAATATGGATGGTAGAAACCATACCAGGACTGGAACGACGATAGAGCGCGGCAATGTTCGAGGAGCAGCAGTGAATCAGATGAACTGGAGTTGCATATGCAATTTTGTCATTCTTCCACATATATGAAGGGAAAAAAATGTAAAAATTGAACATTAATAAATATATATCTGGATAATAACATTGATTCTTCAAACAGATTCAACAAATTTTAAGAAAGCTATTTGCTCATGCACCATGGATCATAGTCAGACAAACAAAATATTTAAAATAAATAAATAAATAAATATTAATAAAATAATGAACTAAGTAATGAGAAAGAAAATGTTAAATAGAGAGAGAATACGGTATCTTTACAAGACTGACTCTGAGTATATATAAATAGAATTTTTGTGTATAGTATTACAAAAAAATTATTTTTTCTTGTTTTTTTCTTTTTTTTAATATTATACATTATACATACACATATATAGTTTCTTTAATTTATACAAAAATGTCACAGAGTTCATATAAGTTCAATATATTGGAAAAACATTTTTAGATGAATATCTGAAAAAGAAAAAAATGAAAGTCAAACACATGATGCTTTCGACTTATATAAAATATGTAACAATTTTTGTACATAACGTAATGTTTACTAATATATTTATTAGACTAAATAATATTGTGTACAAAGTTTGACCAAACTAAATAACAATTTTTGTACATAACGTAATGTAAGGAACCTACCATTAATAATATTAAACTAAATTAGTATTCCTAGCTGAGAGATGATTGGCAATAGAATCTACTTACATGGTTACTATTAGGGCATGAAAACCATCAATCTCCTTTGTTCTGAGCCCATTTTCCGCATATCCAACAACATTGCTGATCGGTGAGTTTTCTGATGACCCACCTTTCAAAATTTCATCTTTTCAGCTACCCTTCTTCCAAATTTGGTTGTGTTTTTGTTTCTTCGATGATTGTGCCTAAGCTAAGAAACTGTGTGTGTGTTTTGGATGCCATTGTTTCATTATTGGTACCTAATTTCTCCGACATAATCTATATCTAGCTGCATTGCACTAATTAAGTAAAAACATTATTCACAGTAACCTCTGATGAGTGATGAGTATGACCCCAAAATTATAGTCTTACATATATCTGATTGATTATTAACACTAGGTCACAAGCTAAGCACTTAAATTATTACATGCACGAAGAAATTAATTGATGGACATAAATTATTATGTTGCGTCCGCATTTAGTTAGAATTGATTTTATAAGAAAAGGCCAAAGCATGGCATCTCACCGTTAGAAGAAAACTGACAAATATATACACAAGGAAATCTGGTAAGGCATCTCCTTCGGCTAGATACGTGTCTCAGAGGCGTGTGACAAGTTGGAAGGGTATCTGATTACATAAATCAGATATCAGATTACAATAAACCAGAGAGATAATAGGGATTTAACTCCTTTTAAATATATTTATAAAAGGAGAGGAGAAAAAGTAGCAAATTGAATTTTAAATTCTGAAACTCTACATTTTAGGATAGTAGTTATAGGATTAGATATTATAAATAGAAAGGTTGGAAAAGTTAGTAGGCAGGAAATAAGTGGAGTGAAAATCTAGAGGGAGAGAATTGACATCTCGAAAGTCAATTATTCGTGTTATTCTTCATTTAAATCTATAATATTATTCTGTCAGTGGGGTAATTATCATATCGATAATTCCTTCCTCTGTTCAGTTATTCTATTCTTTCCTTCTACCCTTATCTTCAACACTCAATTCTGCCCTAACAGTAAGGATACTATAGAAACCATAAGAATTGGTATCAGAAGTTCAATCTGGGCTTCTTCTTGTGAATGGTTTCCACACGCAGCAGAGGTGCGATGGAGGATCGGGTTGAGAGTCTGGAAAAACAGTTGAATGAGTTTTGATCTGAACAAAACAGAATAATGGAAATGATGAGGCAAAGGATGGATGAATTAATGATGCGAATCCCACAACTTCGAGTAGTGGGAACTCGCGCATCAACGATCCGGGTGGAGGGCGTCAGCGAGATCCAACTCCAAATAGGGGTGATCTCAATTGCAGAGCGGACATTCCTTTGTTTGATGGCTTGGATGCGAGTGGGTGGTTAGTTCGAATGGATCGTTATTTTCGCATATCGAGGATTCACGTGGAAGAGAAACTCGAGTACGCGGTGCTTGCACTTCATGGGGAAGCTTTAACGTGGTTTTAATGGTGGGAGTCTCAATCCACCTTCCCTTCATGGATTCGTTTTAAACAAGATTTGCTCAAATGATTTGAGCCAGGTGCAGATGCGAATCCTCTTGTGCCATTATTGCAGGTGAGACAGCATAGGTCAGTTATGGAGTATCGGAGAGACTTTGAGATAGCGGCTAGGGCACATAGACATTTGGGGGGAGATACTTTGTTGTGCATGTTCCATGAAGGACTCAAACCGTCAATCAAAGCGGAGATTAGAGTTACCGAGTTTGAAAACCTCCAGTCGCTGATGGATAGGGCCATGATGTTAGAGTCGAGGAATGAAGCGTGGCGTGAAGAAGGAACGCACCCCGGAGGAAGACGAAATGAAAATACTAAGCGTTTGGGCTGGAGCGGTGCCAGATCTAATAATTGGGCTAGGCCCACTTCACAATCTCATTCAATAACTAAACAGCCCACACCCATCCCACATAGTAAAACAGAATCCAATACTTCCTCGACCCTTTCCACTACTAATATAACAAAGCCTTCATCACGATGGATTTCAAATGAGGAATGGAGTGAGAGACAACGCAAAGGTCTCTGTTTTCGATGCGGGGACAAGTGGAATCCTGGCCACGCATGCAAGTTCAGACATTAACAACTCATTCTCTTGGGGGAGGAGGAGGAACAACCCGAGGATTGTTGCAAAGATTTGGCCTCGGAGGAACCTGTAGTAACCATTAACAGTCTTTCTCTTCGTCTTTCTTCTCTAAGTTATTGGGGACTTACATCACACCAAACTTTGAAGGTACGAGCTACTATAAATGGTGTTAAAGTGGTCGTGTTGGTTGACTCAGGGGCTGAGGCGAATTTTATTTCATCTTCTCTCGTCTCCATACTAGGTTTGCCATTGGTACACCTGCCTCCTTTCCGAATTGAGGTTGGAAATAGAGCAATAGAGCATGGGTTAGGTGGCTGTGAAAAAGTGGAAATATTGGTACAAGGAATTTCTATTGTGGAGGATTTCTTGGTAATGGAATTGGGACGTTTTGAAGTAGTTTTGGGTGCGGGGAGGATTTCTAGTTCGGGAAAATTTGAAGGGGATTATAACGCCTTATCCTTGAGCTGGATGTTGAATGGGAAGAAAGTGACTTTGCATGGTGATCCCTCTTTAGGGAGAAGTTGAGATAGTGCAAAAGTGACTTCAAATGCCCTGAAAAATAATGAAGAGGGCTTTCTCGTAACCCCTGTGTTCATTGCCGATTCTATAGAAGCCCAACTATTTGATTCGTCAGCAACTTTGGCAATTTTGCAGCAATTTGAGGATGTCTTTCAGTCCCCATATGGTCTTCCTCCACAAAGAACTCACGATCATGCTATAGTATTAAAAGACAGTGCGGAGATTCCAAACATTAGACCTTACAGATATACACATTATCAGAAGGTAGAAATGGAAAAAATAATTGATGAAATGCTATAGATTGGGATTATTCGGCCCATCACAAGTCCCTTCTCGAGCTCAGTAATTCTGGTAAAGAAAAAGGATGGTAGGTGGAGGTTTTGCGTGGACTATAAGGCCCTCAATAAGATCACGGTGCCAGACAAATTTCCTATTCCTATTATAGAGGAGCTATTGGATGAGCTCGATGGTGCAACAGTGTTTTCCAAATTGGATCTTAAATCCGGATATCATCAAATTCGAATGAAGGAGGAGGATATTCATAAGACAGCTTTTCACACCTACGACGACCATTACGAATTCCTTGTAATGCCTTTTGGCCTCACAAACGCTCCATCCACTTTTCAAGTTCTCATGAACACGGTACTTCGTTCGTTTCTCAGAAAATTTGCTCTAGTTTTCTTCGATGACATCCTTATTTATAGCATGGATCTTATTAGCCACAGAGGTCATTTGCAGAATATTTTTGAGGTATTGAGACAGCACAGTTTATTGGTAAATAAAAAGAAGTGTTGTTTTGAAGCAACGAGTATTGAGTACCTTGGCCACGTTATTCCTGCCGAAGGGGTGGCGGCTAATCCTAAGAAACTCAGAGATATGCTTGACTGGCCTCCACCAAAAGATATTCGCAGCTTGAGGGGTTTCTTGGGCTTAACCGGATATTATCGGCGTTTTGTAAAGGGGTATGGTGCTATTGCTGCTCCTCTCACCCAACTTCTCAAAAAGGACTCTTTTACTTGGGGTAAGGATGCTGAATCTGCTTTTCAAATGCTCAAAACAGCTATGGTTTCAGTTCTGGTTTTAGCCATTCCATGCTTTTCTAAACCTTTCCACCTGGAAACCAATGCATCCAGAAAGGGAGTGGGTGCTGTCTTGATGTAGGAGGGTCGGCCAATTGCTTTTATGAGCCAAAAACTCTCGGAAACAGCCTAGCAGAAATCTATCTATGAAAGAGAGTTGATGGCAATTGTTCTAGCTGTTCAAAAGTGGAAACACTATCTCATGGGACAGCAGTTCACGGTTTTTACTGATCAAAAGTCCTTGAAGTTTTTATTAGATCAGCGAGTAGCAGAAGAAGGCCTGCAAAAATGGTTATCTAAGTTACTGAGATACAATTTTGACATTAAATATAAGGCAGGGACAGAAAACAGGGTGGCTGATACTCTTTCTAGGAAATTTCATTTCTCCTCCCTGTCTTTTTCCATGGCAGCAGAGTGGGATGATATGGAGGCTGAAGTATTGGCTGAATTAAATGGGATTATGTAGAAGTTGTTGGTGCGGGAAGAAACTACACCCGATTTTGCATTAATGAATGGAAAACTCAAATATAAAGGGAGGTTAGTGCTTGCAAAAACTTCTAAATGGATTCCAAATATTTTGATGGAATTTCATAGCTCCAAGCTGGGAAGCCATTCGGGCTTCTTTAGAACTTACAAGAGGATTTCTGCTATCCTTTACTGGGAGGGTATGAAAGGCAGCAGTGATGAACTTTATTAAAGGATGTGAAATTTGTCAGCAAAACAAGTATTCTACCTTGCAACCTACTGGTCTCCTACAACCGCTGCTGATTCCTTCCAATGTATGGGTTGATATCTCAATGGATTTCATAGGGGGATTACCCAAAGCCAAAGGGATGGATATGATATTTGTGGTAGTAGATCGCATGACTAAATATGCTCATTTCTTCCCACTTTCACATCCCTTTACGGCAAAGGATGTTGCTGTTTTGTTCATTAAGGAAGTGGTACGCCTCCATGACTTTCCATCTTCAATTGTCTCTGATCGAGACAAAATATTCATGAGTGCTTTCTGGATGGAAGTTTTTGAATAGGCCGGTACTACCTTGAAAATGTCCTCGGCCTATCACCCACAGAACGACAGCTAAACTGAGGCAGTGAATAAATGCTTAGAAACCTACCTGCGATGCTTAACTGCTGCTAAACCTAAACAATGGCCAGCTTGGCTTTCTTGGGTAGAGTTTTGGTATAATACCTCATACTATGGCTCTATTCGGATGACACCTTTTCGAGCTTTATATGGCAGGGAACCTCCAGCTTTATTACGAGGCGGGATGGAATCTTCAGTGGAGGAAGTAAGGGTCTTATTGGAGGAACAAAATCAGATGCTAGATGAAATTCAATTTCAGCTTAATCGGGCTCAGAATTGAATGAGACAAAGTGCAGGCAAGAAAAGACGTGATGTGTCTTTTGAAGTAGGAGACTTTATGTATCTCAAACTTCAACCATATAGGATGAAGTCTTTGGCAGCCAGATCAAATCAGAAGTTGGGTGCAAGGTTTTATGGTGGTTTTGAGGTGCTAGAAAGGATTGGGGCAGTGGCCTACAGGCTGAAATTACCTGACACCGCAAGAATACACCCTGTTTTTCATATTTCCCAGTTAAAGAAAAGTGTTGGACCTTACTTACATCGTCAACCATTACCGGAAGCACTCACTGAAGAAGAGGAATTGCTGGTCGAACCTGAACAAGCCATTGACAGCCGCTGCAACAATCAGGGAGATCTTGAGGTTCTTATCAAATGGAAAGAACTGCCAGATTTTGAGAACACTTGGGAGTCAGCAGTAACATTACAGACAACATTTTCCTCTTTCCACCTTGAGGACAAGGTGGCTCTTCATGGGGAAGGTATTGCAACAAACTAGAGAGATAATATGGATTTAACTCCTTTTAAATATACTTATAAAAGGAGAGGAGAAAAAGTAGCAAACTGAATTTTAAATTCTGAAACTCCACATCTTTAGGACAGTAGTTATAGGATTAGATAATATAAATAGGATGGCTGGAAAAGCTAGTAGGCAGGAAATAAGTGGAGTGAAAATCTAGAGGAAGAGAATTGACCTCTCGAAAGTCAATTATTCTTGTTATTCTTCATTTAAATCTATAATATTATTCTATTAGTGGGGTAATTATCATATCGATAATTCCTTCCTCTGTTCAGTTATTCTATTCTTTTCTTCTACCCTTATCTTCTACACTCAATTCTACCCTAACAGTAAGGATACTAGAGAAACTGTAACACAGATTAGGCAAAATCGTTAAATCATGCAAAATTTGTGTAGTTTATTAATTTTAGTTTTTCACCATCAGACTTCGAAGTTCTTGGGACTTGATATTAAATCACTTTAAGATTCATTTATGAAGCTTTTCATAATCAATAAGCACTTATAAAGACAAAATAGTAGTTCTCGGAGTAAACCTCACGGATTAGAAGGAAGTTGAACCAGCAGAAAGCAAACTAAAGAAATTCTAGTCCCTGAAGCTCCATGTGGTTCGAAACAAGCTCTGGCATGGTTCAAAAGTTTCACTAGGACATATCAGATTGTATTACTATTTTAGAGGCATGGTGAAATAATACAGATACAAACCACGTGCGATGATGAGGCATTAAGTTCGTGTAATTATACACAGATATTATGTAAAAATTAATGAGCCCGATGAAAAGCTTACCATCAATCCTCCTGACCAATTCCTTCAACTTAAAAACAAGCCTCTGAATTCCTGGTTGAGAAAACGTGTAATGGTCTTGCATACCATCCAGTAATTTTGACAAGCACCAATAGCAATCAGCCTCTATATCAGAAATTTTCTCTGCAGATAGATCAGACATTGACCAATTATCGATACCCCCTTGTAAGTGTTCTGATAGAAAAATGACTAGAAATTAATGGTGTAACAAGATCATGTATCCCCTGTACATATCCATTGGCAGGATTCCGAATAGCCCTGGCAGAAGAACAATAAGTCATATAAGTAAATGACTATAATAATAATACAAAAAAATTAGCATTAAAAGTTTAGTCAAAACAAAGTATGATCTGGAGTATCAACCAAGGATAAAGTTTAATATACTTAAAATCAGAAAAATAAGAGTCTAAAACAAAAAGATATATTCTGTTTGTAGGTTCTTTTTCTCATATACTTTTCCTAAGTAAGCTATTGCTCTGAACTGATAATCAGAAGTAAAGGTACTCTGGAACAGAGCAATTATTCCAGATGAGCTCTAGCAATCAGCTTCAGACTGTTTGTGTGAATAAATTGTTCAGACATATCCTGAAAGGACAAATGTGATCAATAAAAGTATAGAAGACATTGACATACCAAACATATTCAACATGGAGTACATAAGCTAAAAGCTATAGCTACCTGGCCAAAAGTATATCCAGCACCCCTGGAGAAATTCCTCAGCCACATCTGTCATCTGGATCAGACCACAAAAGATCACATATTACCCCTTCATGAGGAACCTCTTGAACACAATCAAAGCTTCTTATGTTATCAAGGGTCTCAATTGAATGTGAAAGTCCACCATGCAGACAGAAAATTTCAGACTCCACCTAGAAGGGGACATGCATTAAATTAGAGGCAAGATGATCAAGGGGAAAAAATGTTTCAAGAGCTGAATATAATCTTAGGATTGCATACAAAAATAAATAAGAAAAAAGAATTTAACTTTTCCATCTTTTTGTCCATATATATGTTCTGAAAAAAGCTAACAGTGAAGCTCTTATCTTTCAAATACAGAGTGCTTCGATTCTTCTAATTTTATACCCGAAAAGAAAGGTGGTATTATATTCCTTACTTTCTTCTTTACTTAATTATATTTTCTTTTATTCTCTTCTTTTCGCCCTCCCTTGGCATCTGCCGGGTATTGCTTTTCCAACTGCAGTGCCAGCTTCTCTTTATCTGTCAACTGCCTCACCTGATGTAAAACACGAATATTTTGATATCTCTTAGTCACACTCACAAAAAAAGGAGTTAAATTTTATATTACATTAAGCCATCTTAAATTATCAACAATAGAGCTACAACAAAATCATAACTTCATAGAGTAAATTAAATAAGCAAGCAACATTAGATGTGTGAATGCTGCCTGCAAAACAACTTTTACCTTCCTTTTATCATCCTGATCACTGGTTCGTAAAACTAGGTCTGCATTTTCAGCCCCAATCAATCGTGCAACTTCCGGAACAATATGAAGCGAAGCCTTAAGCTCCTAAAATAAAACACAACACACCGCTGAGTTAGCCCATATTGCATAATTTTTCAATGATGCATTAGAATAATTGATGAGCGGATAATTTGTACGCTTTTTGGCATTATTTTTAGTGTGTTTTTAGTAGGATCTAGTTAGTTTTTAGTGTATTTTTATTAGTTTTTAGTTAAAATTTACTTTTCTGGACTTTACTATGAGTTTGTATGTTTTTCTGTGATTTTAGGTATTTTCTGGTTGAAATTGAGGGACCTGAGCAAAAATCTGATTCAGAGACTAAAAAGGACTGCAGATGCTGTTGGATTCTGACATCCCTGCACTCGAAGTGAATTTTCTGGAGCTAGAGAAGCTCAATTGGCGCGCTCTCAACGGCGTTGGAAATTAGACATCTTGGGCTTTCCAGCAATATATGATAGTCCATACTTTGCCCAAGATTTGATGGCCCAAACCGGCGTTCAAAGTCACCCTCAGAATTCCCAGCGTTAAACGCCGGAACTGGCACAAGGATGGGAGTTAAACGCCCAAACTGGCACAAAAGCTGGCGTTTAACT
>NC_029777.3:37268709-37268933 GCF_000817695.3 Arachis duranensis | reverse complement strand
ATGTCATTTACTCATCTCTGTAAACCCTAGGCTACTAGTTTTCTATAAGTAGGACCTTTTACTATTGTATTTTCATCTTTGTATCTTTAGATCTTTGTATTCTTGGATCTTTGGATCTTTGATCACGTTTTGGGGGGCTGGCCTCACGGCCATGCCTAGACCTTGTTCTTATGTATTTTCAACGGTGGAGTTTCTACACACCATAGATTAAGGTGTGGAGCTCT
>NC_029777.3:37267815-37268542 GCF_000817695.3 Arachis duranensis | reverse complement strand
TTAACCGGAATCTTCGTGGTATAAGCTAGAACTGATGGCGGCATTCAAGAGAATCTGGAAGGTCTAAACCTTGTCTGTGGTATTCTGAGTAGGATTCAATGAGTGAATGACTGTGACGAGCTTCAAACTCGCGATTGTGGGGCGTTAGTGACAGATGCAAAAGAATCACTGGATTCTATTCCGACATGATCGAGAACTGACAGCTGGATAGCCGTGCCGTGACAGGGTGCGTTGAACATTTCCACTGAGAGGATGGGAGATAGCCACTGACAACGGTGAAACCCTTGCATACAGCTTGCCATGGAAAGGAGTAAGAAGGATTGGATGAAGACAGTAGGAAAGCAGAGAGACGGAAGGGACCAAGCATCTCCATACGCTTATCTGAAATTCACACCAATGAATTGCATAAGTATCTCTATCTTTACCTTTATGTTTTATTCATCATTCATCATTCATAACCATTTGAGTTTGCCTGACTAAGATTTACAAGGTGACCATAGCTTGCTTCATACCAACAATCTCTGTGGGATCGACCCTTACTCGCGTAAGGTTTATTACTTGGACGACCCAGTACACTTGCTGGTTAGTTGTGCGAAGTTGTAGTGATCACAATTTCGTCCACCAAGTTTTTTTGGTGCCGTTGCCGGTGATTGTTGAGTATGGACAACTGACGGTTCATCTTGTTGCTTAGATTAGGTATTTTTTTTAGAGTTCTTAAGAATGAATT
>NC_029777.3:37266561-37267669 GCF_000817695.3 Arachis duranensis | reverse complement strand
TCAGCCATGTCTAATTTCTTTAGACTAAAGCTTTAGACTAACATTGCATGATTCCTGAAATTCTCATTAAGAATTTTGATATCTTTATTTTCTTCTCCACTTAATTTTCAAAAAAAATCCAAAAAAATTACAAAATCATAAAAACCAAAAATGTTTTATGTTGAGTTTAGTGTCTCATGTTAAGTTTGGTGTCAATTGCATGTTTTCCTTGCATTTTTCGAATTCATGCATGTGTCTTCATTAATCTTCAAGTTGTTCTTGATGATTTCATTGCTCTAATCTTTGAATTCTCTTGACTTGAGTGTTTTGTTGTTTGTCGTATGCATTCCCATTTTGTTAGTGTCAGTAGTATACAAACTGCTAAGTTTGGTGTCTTGCATGCATTGTTATTTGATTTTAGTTGCATTTTGATTATTCCTCATTATTAAAAATCCAAAAATATTTTTAATTCGTGTCTTTTCAAGTCAATAATACAGAGAATTGAAGATTCAGAATACACAGCAGAGGAATTACACAGAAAAAGCTGGGCGTTCAAAACGCCCAGTGAAGAAGGCAAACTGGCATTTAAACGCCAGCCAGGGTGCCTGGCTGGGCGTTTAACCCCAAAAGGGTAGTGGTTTGGGCGTTAAATGCCAGAATGTGCACCATTCTGGGCGTTTAACGCCAGGATGGCACAAGAGGGAAGATTTTGTTTTCAAATCAATTTTTTTAAGTTTTCAAAATCTTTTCAAAATCAAATCTTTTTCAAATCAAATCTTTTCAATCAAACCTTTTTCAAAATCAATTTTTATTTTCAAAGATACTTGCTATCAATTGATGATTTGATTCAATATTTCAAGTTTGTTGCCTTTTCTGTTGAGAAAGGTTTAATGTTTGAATCATATCTTTTCTTGTTAGCCAAAGTTATTAATTTTTAAAATCAAATCTTTTTAAAATGTTTTTCAAATCATATCTTCTTAATCACATCTTTTTCAAAATAGTTTTCAATCAAATATTTTTGATTTTTAATTTCAAAATCTTTTTCAAAAATCACTTTATTTCTTTTCCACTCTTAATTTTCGAAAAACAATTAAAGTTTTTTCAAAATGTTTTTAAAATCTCTTACTTA
>NC_029777.3:37265561-37266039 GCF_000817695.3 Arachis duranensis | reverse complement strand
AATTACATGGGAGAACCCTATGGAAACACCTATAATTCTTCATGGAGAAATCATCCAAATTTCTCATGGAAGGATCAGTAAAAGCCTCAACAAGGCTTTAATAATGGTGGAAGAAACAGGCTTAGCAATAGCAAGCCTCTTCCATCATCTTCTCAGCAACAGACAGAGAATTCTAAGCAGAGCCACTCTGACTTAGCAACCATGGTCTTTGATCTAATCAAAACCACTCAAAGTTTCATGACTGAAACAAGATCCTCCATTAGAAACTTAGAGGCACAAGTGGGTCAGCTGAGCAAGAAAATTACTGAACTCCCTCCTAGCACTCTTCCAAGCAATACAGAAGAAAATCCAAAAAGAGAGTGCAAGGCCATCAACATGGCCGAATTTGGAGAGGAGGGAGAGGCAGTGAACGCCACTGAGGAAGACCTCAATGGACGCCCACTGACCTCCAATGAGTTCCCCAATGAGGAACCATGGT
>NC_029777.3:37263585-37265154 GCF_000817695.3 Arachis duranensis | reverse complement strand
GATCTTTGAGGTGCAGGCTGCAAAAATCTCACTAGAGATGGCAGACAACTCAAGAAAACAAGCTTATGGACTTGTAGAGGAAGTTCTGGTAAAAGTTGAAGACCATTACATCCCTGCTGATTTCATAGTCCTAGAGACTAGGAAGTGCATGGATGAATCCATCATCCTTGGCAGACCTTTCCTAGCCACAGCCAAGGCTGTGATTGATGTTGACAGAGGAGAATTGATCATTCAAGTGGATGAAGAATCCTTCGTGTTTAAGGCTCAAGGATATCCCTCTGTCACCATGGAGAGGAAGCATGAAGAGCTTCTCTCAAAACAGAGCCAAACAGAGCCCCCACAGTCAAACTCTGAGTTTGGTGTTGGGAGGCCACAACCAACTTCTAAGTTTGGTGTTGAACCACCATATTCAAACTCTAAGTTTGGTGTTGGGAGGTTCCAACATTGCTCTGAGCATCTCTGAGGCTCCATGAGAGCCCTTTGTCAAGCTACTGACATTAAAGAAGCGCTTGTTGGGAGGCAACCCAATGTTATATGTTTTTATCTATTTTCCTTTGTTATTTTATGTTTTCTGTAGGTTGATGATCATGAGAAGTCACAAAATCAATTGAAAAAGCACAAACAGAATGAAAAACAGAAAGAAAAATAGCACACCCTGGAGGAAGATCTTGCTGGCGTTTAAACGCCAGTAAGGCTAGCAGATGGGCATTTAATGCCAGTCTCGCACTATTCTGGGCGTTTAACGCCAAAAAGAGGCACCAGACTGGCGTTAAACGCCAGGAAAGGGCAAGAAGTTGGCGTTAAACGCCAGAAATGGGCATCAGCCCGGCGTTTAACGCCAGAATTGGCACAAAGAGCAATTTTGCTCGCCACTTGGTGCAGGGATGACTTTTCCTTGACACCTTAGGATCTGTGGACCCCACAGGATCCCTACCTACCCCACCACACTCTCTCTCTTCTTCACCCATTCACCAATCACCTCAACACCTCTTTCCCAAAAACCCTTCACCTATCAAATCCCATTTTTCTCTTCACCACTCACATCCATCCTTCATAAAACCCCACCTACCCCACCATTCAAATTCAAACCACTTTCCCTCCCAAACCCACCCATATATGACTGAACCCTACCCCTCTCCCCACCCTATATAAACCCTTCTTCACTCCTTCATTTTCACACAACCTAAACACTACTTCCCCCCCTTGGCCGAAACACAAAGCCCCTTTCTATCTCTTCTATTTCTTCTTCTTCTACTCTCTTCTTTCTTCTTTTGCTCGAGGACGAGCAAACCTTTTAAGTTTGGTGTGGTAAAAGCATTGCTTTTTGTTTTTCCATAACCATTTATGGCATCCAAGGCCGGAGAAACCTCTAGAAAGAGGAAAGGGAAGGCAAAAGCTTCCACCTCCGAGTCATGGGAGATGGAGAGATTCATCTCAAGGTTGCATCAAGACCACTTCTATGAAGTTGTGGCCTTAAAGAAGGTGATCCCCGAGGTCCCTTTCAAACTCAAAAAGAGTGAATATCTGGAGATCCGACATGAGATCCGAAGGAGAGGTTGGGAAGTTCTT
>NC_029777.3:37258326-37260912 GCF_000817695.3 Arachis duranensis | reverse complement strand
CGTTGAACATTTCCACTGAGAGGATGGGAGGTAGCCATTGACAACGGTGAAACCCTTGCATACAGCTTGCCATGGAAAGGAGTAAGAAGGATTGGATGAAGACAGTAAGAAAGCAGAGAGACGGAAGGGACCAAGCATCTCCATACGCTTATCTGAAATTCACACCAATGAATTGCATAAGTATCTCTATCTTTACCTTTATGTTTTATTCATCATTCATCATTCATAACCATTTGAGTTTGCCTGACTAAGATTTACAAGGTGACCATAGCTTGCTTCATACCAATAATCTCTGTGGGATCGACCCTTACTCGCGTAAGGTTTATTACTTGGACGACCCAGTACACTTGCTGGTTAGTTGTGCGAAGTTGTAGTGATCACAATTTTGTCCACCAATAATCAGTTCTAATATCTGTGCATCTACCAGATAGCAACCTCTAATCGGCAAAAACAGAACATATATCCAATTATTTGTTCAAAATTCATGCTGGAGGATTCATTTTATATAATAAGCACCAAAAAAAATTAAAACATAAGAGCTCTCCTCGATCGTATTCTTTGATTTTCAAATTCAATCAAAACAGGGAAGGGACAGGGTTAGGGCTAGGGATAATAAAATCGAAACCGAATCACAATGGAAGGGTTAGGACCAAGGACGAGAAGGAGGAGGAGGCCTATCTGAACTAATAGCGACGAGAAGAGACGATGACAAACTTTTTCAGAAGAAGCCAGATTATTCAATGCTACAATAAACAAAACTGGACTATAAATCTGAAATATATATATATATTTGTCAAGATATGTGATCTTTGATGAGAATATCTTCCCTTATTCAGATTTATTTCCCTCTAATACTCATTCTGTTATGACCTTGCCAATTGTTCCTAAACAATTGACTACTAATATCAGAACCAACTTCATCACACTCACCATTCACAGAACTTCCTAGTGGTTGTCCTTTTTATTCTTTAACAGGACTTGACTAGGCTCACACTCAGATAACTATTAGTGTATTGAGATTTGCTTACCTCCTATTCCTCATACAACTTCTATTTCACACTCTACTATCACAAGATTAGAATCAGAAAACCAAAAACCACGAACCTTTACTGTTGGCTATTATTCATTATTCTTCTTCTTACTGTTATTATTTTCTACAAGCTTATCATCGTAGAAGAAAATATACTCCATCAAGAAAACAATACAAAAAATTAATATGAATGAAAAAAAGAACAGTAATTATAACAATTAACAAAAGAATAAACAAAAAAATTAGGTTTGAAAAACTGAGAGCGCTGGTGGTGAAGAGTGGTACCTAAAGCAAATTTTAAAGATATGAATCACCACATTTACCAAACTTCAAGGCTAGTCAATCGTCAACTCCTTTGCACCTAGGTGCTCTGTCATGTAAAGGAGAGGTTCGTAAAAGTGCTAAAAAGAATTAAAGGAAGCAGAGATTAAATCACAAAATCGGAAATAAAAATACAAAATCAAAGGCAAACGCTAGCTTAATCCTAAATAAAAAACCGCAAGGAGCAGAGAATCAGAAACAACGCACGGCGAGGAGGGGAGGAACCCTTTGCGACGGCGACGCCACGAGCTCAACTCAGAACTTCGTGCGACGGCGAGGAGAGGAGGAACGATGTGAAGAGGGCCGAGTAGAGCTTCCCCAAATGACGAAAGCACTCACGGTTTATCCCTGCCGGCGGTGACAACACCTTCTACCGGAGGAAAAGAGTTCGAGGGATGAGGGCTGCTGGCAACGTTCGAATGGAGTGTGAATGGGTGGTGATAAAATTAGGGTTACCTCAATATTTCGGACGAAAAATTTAAATTATAGACAAAAAATCTATCTGTAATAATTTAATAAAATGCAGCGTTTTGTTTATTTAATTACAGACGGATTTTCCGTATGTAAACATTTTTTACGAAAAGAAATTAATTTTATACGTTTTTATTTCATGTATTATTTTTATTTTAGACCAATAATAACATAGTTAGTAGAAATATCAGTTGTTAATAAAAAATATTATTTTATTTTCAAATTAACATTATTACTTAAATGTCCTTGAAGTATTAGTATTATTTACATTAATAAATTTAAATATTTTATTGGCTGAAAAGCTAAAATTTTATTTTGTTGCAATATATTATATTTGATTGTGTTCCGGGGGTTACCTGAAACGTGTAGCTCGGTCGTCTGGCAAGACCCGAGGTGAGGGTGCTGTGACCCGAGCTTGATGTGCCGAGCGGCTGGTGGTTGTACCTGCAATGACACTCCGATGCTTAAGTTAGCATGGGTCCAAGCAGATATTGAGTAGAATTAGAGTATGAGTTATACCTGGGTGCTCCAGTGTATTTATAGTAGTTGGTCGTGATCCTCCCTGGATAAGATATTCTTATCTTATCTTATCTTTTGGGAGCTTTATCCCTATCTTTGTGGAACCGCCTTTCTTTAGGCCTTTTCGGCCTTTAGGTTTTGGGCTTCGTTCCTTCTGATGGGCCTTCTTAGCTTATTTGTCCGAGGTCCGACCTCAGGCGTGGGCCTTGGGACGAGGTCGGACCTTCTATGAACTTCCCGAGTTT
>NC_029777.3:37253969-37255281 GCF_000817695.3 Arachis duranensis | reverse complement strand
GATGTGAATTGCTGTTTGATTTTTAGTTCGGCCACCAAGTTCTGAAAACTTGTGTCCGTGAACTGTGTTCCATTGTCTGTTGTGATGGAGTAGGGGACTCCGAACCTTGTGACAATGTTTTTGTATAGGAATTTGCGGCTTTTCTGAGCCGTAATGGTGGCTAAGGGCTCGGCTTCGATCCACTTTGTAAAGTAGTCGACCCCTACTATGAGGTATTTGACTTGCCCTGGTCCTTGTGGAAACGGGCCGAGTAGGTCGAGTCCCCATTTTGCGAAGGGCCATGGCGCAGTGATGCTGATAAGGTCTTCGGGCGGTGCCTTGTGAAAATTGGCGTGTTTTTGGCAGGGGGGCATATTTTCACAAACTCCGTTGCGTCTCTTTGCAAGGTCGGCCAGTAGAACCCGGCTCTGACTACTTTTTTGGATAGTGCCTGAGCTCCGAGATGGTTCCCACACATGCCTTCGTGGACTTCTTCGAGGACGCTCTTTGTTTCTGAGGTCGGAACGCACCTAAGGAGGGGGTTTGAGAATCCTCTTCTGTATAATACGTCGTGAATTAATGTATAATTCTGGGCGTCCTTTGTAAGCCTTTTAGCTTCTTTTCTTTCGGCGGGGAGAGTTCCCGACTTCAGGTAGTTGAGTATGGGGGTCATCCATCCTTGTTGTTGGTTGGATATATTTAGTATTTCTTCCTCTCTTAATACGGAGGGAGATTGTAAGGTTTCTTGTAGGAGACTTCTGTTGTTGCCTCCAGGCTTGGTGCTAGCAAGCTTTGAGAGGGCGTCTGCCCGGGCATTTTGCTCCCGAGGTATGTGTTGGATTTGTATTTCTGGGAAGTGGCGTAACTGTGCCTGTGTTTGGTCCAGGTATTTTTTCATGGTGGGGTCTTTGGCCTGGTAGCTTCCACTTACTTGTGATGTGACGACCTGGGAGTCGCTGAAGATCGTGATTTTCTGGGCTCCGACCTCTTCGGCTAGCTTTAGACCTGCTAGTAGGGCCTCGTATTCGGCTTGGTTGTTCGAAGCCTGGAACTCGAACTTTAGGGATAGTTCTATCCGCGTTCCTTGGTCGCTTTCAAGTATAACCCCGGCTCCGCTTCCTGTTTTGTTTGAGGACCCGTCGACATACAGGTTCCATGAGAGTGGGGTTCCAGGGGTCTCAGTGTATTCTGCGATGAAGTCGGCTAGATACTGGGATTTTATGGCAGTCCGAGCTTCATAGTGAAGGTCGAACTCGGACAGCTCCACCGCCCATTGCAGTATTCGTCCTGCCAGGTCTGTCTTTTGGAGGATGTGTCTCATGGGTTGGTTTGT
>NC_029777.3:37222730-37251293 GCF_000817695.3 Arachis duranensis | reverse complement strand
GGTGAGAGTGGTGGGGAAGGCTTTGCACCGAATCGCGTCGGAGGCGTCGACTTGGTACATTCTGCTTCTGAAGTTGCTGAGGTGGTGACTTGGATCGGTGGTGCCGTCGTAGAGATCCATATCTGGTGGTTTGAAGTTTCGCGGTACCCTTTCCTTCATGATCTCTTGTGTGAAGGGATCATGATTGTTTTCGGGGGTGGTGCTGCGTTTCGTCCGGTCTTTCAGGTTGGCCTCTATTTTCCGCAGTTTTTCTTCTAATTCTCTGCGCTTGCGAGCCTCCCTTCTCAAATCTTGTTCAGTTTCTTTCTGCTTCTTTATGTCCTCTTCGAGTTGTTTCAGCCGGTTTTGCTGTGCCCGGACTGCTTCTAGAATTTCCGAGCTCTTTTCTTTTTCGGGATTTCGTGGATCTTTGTTTGGGAGTGACGTCTTTGGGCGATTCTGTTGTTTCCTCCTGGAGTGCGTGGTGATAGAGGGCTGTCCGGTCGTTCTCCGGTGTCAACTTCCTCCTCTTGTTCTGATGTAGCGTGGTTATTGTTGGGAGGGTCGTCCGCCATGGCAAAGGGATGACTTCCAGGTCCCCGGCAATGGCGCCAATGTTCCGGGGGTTACCTGAAACGTGTAGCTCGGTCGTCTGGCAAGACCCGAGGTGAGGGTGCTGTGACCCGAGCTTGATGTGCCGAGCGGCTGGTGGTTGTACCTGCAAT
The DNA here is from genome assembly GCF_000817695.3 of Arachis duranensis. NCBI lineage: Eukaryota > Viridiplantae > Streptophyta > Magnoliopsida > Fabales > Fabaceae > Arachis > Arachis duranensis. The sequence continues at coordinate 37,250,589 of NC_029777.3, read as the reverse complement.
GACACTCCGATGCTTAAGTTAGCATGGGTCCAAGCAGATATTGAGTAGAATTAGAGTATGAGTTATACCTGGGTGCTCTAGTGTATTTATAGTAGTTGGTCGTGATCCTCCCTGGATAAGATATTCTTATCTTATCTTATCTTTTGGGAGCTTTATCCCTATCTTTGTGGAACCGCCTTTCTTTAGGCCTTATCGGCCTTTAGGTTTTGGGCTTCGTTCCTTCTGATGGGCCTTCTTAGCTTATTTGTCCGAGGTCCGACCTCAGGCGTGGGCCTTGGGACGAGGTCGGACCTTTCTATGAACTTCCGAGTTTGGGGGAGCTCGGTCAGGGTATGAACAGATTGTAATAAACATAATAATAAAACAAATAGTATTGAGATTTTTGAGAAACAGATACGGTCGAAGATAAATTAATTGTTCAAAATGTCAAAAAAATAACATATAAATTATAATTAATTTTATATAATTTAAAAAAAATTGCTTTTTAAAAAGAAAAAAAGTTTTTAGATTAAAAAAAATAGTTTTTACAAAATTCAGTTATTTTTTAAAATTAATTTTTATTTTAAAATCAATTTATTAATTTTATAATCAATTAATAATTAATTTTATTATTTAAAACTAGTTTAGTTTGTTAACTTAAACTAAATTTTTTGTTAATCAAAATCAAATTTAATTTTTTTAACTTTAATTATATACAATCTTACATGTTAATGACAAATTTTAAAAATAATTATATTTACAAATTTTATTTTAAAACTTGTTGCCCCTCCATAAATTTCATTCAAATTCCGCCATATATATATATATATATATACTACTATCAATTATCATAATAAAAAAGTAATATATATTTGTTTTGTCGATTTTTAACAAATCGAGAGTGGTTCGAGATCTAATGGTCTGGGAGAGAAATCTACTCCTCTTTGTGAGTACCAATTTTCTGAAAGTGTATCAAAGGATCTTTCGATTGAACAAAATAAAAAGGAAAAAAGACAAACAAAGTAATTTTGAAAATAAATTGACTAGAACTGAAATAAATTGCATTGAATTTAAATGAAAGCAATAAAGTGCCTTCGAACAAATAAACGGGCTTTTGAACTTGAAATTAAAGTACTGAAATGTAAAATTGAACACGAAAATTAAATGTTGCTTTGAAAAGTAAATTTGCAAAGAAATTAAAGACAACAGAAAATGTAAATGAGAGTGTAAAAAAATGGAAGGAACCCTATAGAAAAGTAACTCGAGGCAGACTTAGAAAGTCTCTAGGATGTGAGTGTGCTTGAGTATTTTTTTAGAAAATATTCTAACCCTTGTTCCTTCGATTCTTCTCATACTTATAAGAATCTTCAACCAATCAGATTGAGATGTAACTTCCACGTTCATTAGCCTTTAAACAATTATTGCCGCTCCTTTTGCCTAACATAAATAACTGCTAGAAATAACCTTCGACACTTAAACTCTTCGATTCAAACATATTAATCAGCATCCTCGACTAAATTCATCGACTAAATCTTACTTCATATTTGCTGTCATAAACTTTCTCGATACAAAAGTTTATTATTTTTTAGGACACAAACTTACTAAATCTCAAATTCAACATCCCTTCAAAATAGAATATTTTTTACTAACAAATTGTCCCCTTAGGATTAATGTATTTTTCGATACCAAAAATAAAAAATACTTAATCTTAATCTGCTCTTACCTTGCCATTATAAGCAATTAATTAACCATAAATGAAATTCATTAATTCTCATTTATTAGTATCCACTTCGACACATTCTCCACTATTATCAGTTTCTCTTTCCACCACTTCACTTTCTCAACGAAGTTTCATAAGTTCAAATTTTGAAATTATAAAATATGAAACGACAGTACACCTCCTTTATTTTACTAAATTAGATTGGGGAAGCTTTATATTTTTGGAACAAAACAACCAATAACTTTTACTTCCCTTGTTGAATGCTAGGACCCACATTATTCAATGTTACTGCCATTACTGGTCTTCCAATAAACTCCCCCAAAGTAACATTCGACATACAGCCAAATCAATCTTATAAGACAATTCAAAAGAACTCTTATAGCGATTTCATCAGTCACCATATGGGACATGGAAACGATCCTGTGACTGATGAAGAGAGTGTGGCGTTCTTGTATTATTGGTTGAATGCCAACATTTTCTATTCAAGAAGTGTCCAGATGCAAAAACTATTTCTTCCATTAGCTACCCTATTGCATGAAGGTTACAGATTCAACCTGGCCAAATTAATTTTAGGACACTGGTACGATGAATTGGACCATTTGGTTGACTGTCTTCGAAATAATTCATCGATCAATGTGGGTGACCCTCTTCGGCTTTTACATCTCTGGTTGAATGCTGTTTTCGAAAAATTTATGAAACAAGACGGGGGCAATGCTTCAGAAAAACAATATATTGAGGACTCTCGATTAGCCCATGTTCAACCAAATTTCAAAAATGCTAACTCGATTAAAGACCTTTTTGGACTGTCTTCTCACTCCTTCACTCCTGCAAGAGCTTTCAAAATGATGATTTGACCTGCACTCCCTTTCTACGTCAAAACTGTGGACCAACCTAGTTCAAACCTCTTCCCTTTCCTTCTGATGATGAAGAAAATGAAGTAGCCAATACAACTTGGGCTAACTTTCTTGCTGTTCTGATGAGTCCACATTTGATGATATATTTTGACTCAATTTGGATGGATTCTAGCACATAAACTCACACTTAAGCACCCAAATAGCATGCTTTTGTGTTTTGTCCCTAATTTGATCCTAATTGTGAAAAATGCAATTTTATGCTTGAAATGAGCAATTTAATTCTATTTTTATCCCATTCGATGCCATGACTAGTTTGTTGAGTGATTTCAGGACATTTGAGCAAGAATGGATAGCCAAAAGAGGAAGAAAGCATGTACAAGAGAGAAAACATGAAGAAAACAAGGAAAAGCACACACAGCGAAGTGTGCGTGTGCACAAGCATCTGTGCATGCGCACAAGAAGAATTTTCCATGTGTGTGTACGCACGACCACCTGTGCATACACACAGGACCCTGCATGTGATTTCATTAATGAAACACGTGCTGTGCGTTTTTTGAGGGCTTTTGGCCCAATTTTTGGAGGCTTGGAGCTAAATTTGGATGCTATATGAAGAGGATATCATTACATATGAAGAGAACAAGCTTTAATTAGGTTTTAGTTTTAGTTTTTCATATAGTAAGAGTAGGAGTAGTGTAGACTAAAGAGCTCTCCTAGGGTTTATGCAATTTTAATTGTAGCATTTTATAGAAGCTTTGATCTTTGATTTTGCTCATCTTTATTGTAAGTACTCTTAATTTCCTCTTTAACTAAAGCACTTTTACTTTCCTTTCCTTTTGGTTCAAGTTACCTTGTTCATAATTGCAATTTTGAGTTTCTTGGAGTTTTGATTGATGAATTTAATGTTTTATGCTTTCTTTATGTTTGATTGCTTGTTTATATTTGGTTTTGTGAATAGTTGGTTATAGCTTATCATTTCTTTTTGCAATTTCTCATGTTTTGGTTTTATGCACACAAGGTGTTTCTGAAAATGCCAATTATAGATTTTGAGTAGATTTTCACACCTTGGCTTGGGATTTGAGTTCCTAGGATACTAGAGTCATAATGTTCGACATTTAGTGGTAATTCTTGGGTAGCTAGTTGACTCTTGTTTCCATTGACGCTAGCTTTTTATCAACTAGTTTGGTAAGTTAGCTAGGACTTATGGATTAAGGTCAATTATGCTTGCTTGACTTACTCGACGATGTTTGGGGTAAACTAAGCGAGATTGACTCATCATAATTATCATAGTTGTGGTTATGGCAATGATGGGATTCCTTGATCCTCATTCCCGAGTCAAGGTTCTTTTTATGCATTCATAGCATTTTCACTAGTTTTGATCTTGTTTCCCTTTTCACTTGCATTAATTTCAATTTTGATCATTTCTTTATTCTTTTATTTCTTATTTCCTTCAATCTTTTGTTCTTTGATTTCAAAACCCCTTTGTCTTAACAACCGAAAGCGTAACACTCCCAATTGCCTCCCAAGGGAAGAACGACCCAAGGTTTAACTACTCTCGGTTTATATGTTTTGTATTTGAAAAATCAAACTTTGATGATTTGGGATTGAATTGCCGGTTTGGACTATACTCACAACGAAAGAGCTATTTTTATCTAATTTCCGAACCGGTGCGAATCCCAAATCGTCAAGATTTTGGCACCGTTGCCGGGGATGCAATTGGTGTTATATCTTAAGTTGTTGTGAATATGTTAATATTGTAAATAGCACTTTTTGGTTGTATATTTGCTTTTGTTAGTAGGTATTTGTTTATATTTTCTTCATGACTTTTTCACACCATCACCATAATGCACCCCAATGGAACCCAAACACTTACCCTTATAGTCATCAATTCTATACACCATCACCTCACTACATACAAAACCGAAACCCTTATCATGAGTTTGATTGTCAACCTTCATCACCTCAATCTTCATCTTCACATATGGATCAAGCCACACAAGAAGTACTTTTCATGCTCATTTAAGAACAACAAAAGTTCCGAAAGAAGCAAGAACAAGTCATGTCTACCCTAGCAAAAACCTTGGATCGTTTAGCTTTATTACATTCATGCCACAACCAAAAAATTCTAATGGATGAATGTATGGAATCAAGTGAAGAGTGTGAAGTGAGCAAAGAATTGCAACATCAAGTAAAAGATGACAAGTCACAACATGAAGCACAAGAGGAGACAAATGAAGAGTTAGTGGGAATTGATCAAGAGGATTCCATCATTCAAGATTTTTTGTCCAACTTGGTTGATCCCTTCAATAACATTCATAAGCCCCCCTTGTTTGAATTTGAAGGAGATGTTGATGTGGACTTTACACAACCTCCAATTTTTTACTTGAGTGATCATGAGGAAGATTCAAAAGAAGTTGAGGAATATTTTGGCGACCAAGAAGTGAATATACTTATGCAAGAGCAAATTCAGTGGGTGAAAATTTCTCCAATAAGCATTCTAGGCCCACATCAATATGCCGTCTTAGAGACGGATTGTAAACTTCAAACCCTTCTTGGAGTAGTAGATGGTGGAGAGAAGAATGTTAATTGGCAAGGGAATAGAAAGTTCATCAAGAAGGCTAATTTAACATTTGGAGCTCAATTTTGGTGCAAGAGTCAATCTAGTAGATTCCGGGGAGTGTACAAGTGTGTCTATGGTGATTCAAGACACTGTTCGTCTATGTGCAACAATGAAGATCAACAACAAGAAAATGGAGTATGGGATCCGGGAATTGGTTTTAAGAGTCAACACTTATGGATCCTAGTTATTAGCTTGGAGTCTCTCAAGAGTTTGATGCAATTCATTTGGGACCCCGGAGGACAAATCAATAGTAAACTTGGTTGGAGATTCAAGGAGGAGTGGAAACACAAGCCACCCTAACAAGGATCTCCTCAAAAGTCTAACTTAAGGACTTTAAACCAAACTGCTAGGTGGGAGACACCCCACCATGGTAATATCCTTCTAACTCTCTCTCACTTTTAGTTTTTTTTATGCTTGAATAATTGGTTGTTTTGCTTGGATGGTTGGTTTTATTTTTATGATTGTTGGGAAATTTTGGTGGAATAATGTGTTTTTGGGAGTTTTATGATATTTTGGGACTTGAAAACCTATTTTGGATATCATGTTTGATGCCTTAGAGGCACAATTTTCATTGCAGAAACAGAGACCTGTGCGTCCACACAGCCTTGTGCGCACACGGTTTCCCTGTTTTTCTGTTCCTGTGCGAATGCACACATCTGTGCGCACGCACACGCCTAAACACTCCCTCTATTCACAGCACGCGCACTGCTTATCTGTGTGTACACCCCTTTCCTTTCTTTCTGTGCGTCCGCACCCTTGCATGCGCACGCACACCCCACCCTTTCTACCTTTCAAAAAAAAAAAACAACCTCTCCTATGCGTGTGCACAGCCCAGCGCGCACGCACAGCTTGTGATAACCCATCTGTCCACGGCGCACGCACCCCTTGTGCGTGTGATCGCACCCCCTCTTTTCTCTTCTGCGCGCGCGCAGAAAGCCTTGTGCGCCCGCACAGGCCGCGACACCCCTTCTGTTAGTAGCACCAGCATGCTGCTGTGTGCACGCATACCCTCCTATCTTCCTTCTATGCATCCGCACACGATCTTGTGCGTACGCACAGGTCACTTTTCGAACGTTAATTCGAAAAGGGGACTGTCGTGCTTCACAGACCCTATCCCTCTTTCTTCTTCTTCTTCTCTCTGAAACCCCATTGCCAACCAACCCTCAACCCCACCACCCAGAAAATCACCACCCTCGTCCACTCCGCATCAGCGCCAGCGACCACACCACAGTCGCCCCCTCTCTCTCTCCCCATTATCTCTCTTTCTTCTCTTTCTTTTCCTTTTCCTCCATTTTGCCCTATCTCTGTGCTGCACCCTGCTGCGCCACAGCCAGCCCTAGCTGCGCCAACCAGTCTGGCGACCAGACATCAATGACGGTGAGCTTTTGTGCCGCCGCGACCGTGCAACCACCATCCTCCTTCTCCATCTGTTTCTTCTTCCTTTCTTCCACATTCCATGTTCAAATTCCTTCTCTGCCCCTGTTCCCTTGCCCTGTTTCATTTTCTTCTGCCTTATTCTATTTGCTTTTTACTTTTGTTGCTAATTTTGTTTTAGTAACTAGGTGGCATTTGGTTAGTTGACTTCTGCTGTCTGGATTGAATGTTGAATGTGGCTGGTTATTGTTGAATGTTTCTGGGCTGCTTTACTGCTAAACTGAACTATAATTGCTTCTTTTTAATTCTGCACATAACCTGCCTAATGAAATGTCTGAATGGAATTTTTTATTCAATTTCTGTGTCTGATCATCATAGGTTTTGAATTTTCTTCCTATTATGCATCGTTATTTATACTTGTGCAGTTTTATGTTAGTTTTGAATGAGGAATGAGCTTGAACTATGCTTATGTACCTTATGCAATTTCTGCTTGAACATCTAACTGAACTTGGAAGCTAGAACTGTGATTATTGTTGTTTGGTGTCCATATTTGCTGTGCATATCATACTTTAGTGGATGCTCTGAGTTATGTACTTTTTGCTCATTTGTTTTGCTTAAACACCAAACTAGCCTTAAACTTATAAATCTTGAAATCTATTTGGTGCCATTAGTAGAAGTATATACAATGTTAGTTGATTGAATTGACCAAGTACTTATTCATGTATCTTTAACATCAATGATCATGTACAATAACCTGCTCCTTACAAATCTTTTTTAGCAATGCAATCTGATTTTAATCAAGTGTTGCTTTTAGACCAAGGATATGGTTATATGATCGTTTTATCACTTTTTTCATGAATAGGCAAGTGCTTCAATTGTCAAATTGATTATTGTCTTTTATGCCAATTTTTGCTAAGTCTTCCAATTTCAAGTGCAAAATTGCAATAATCAAATCCTTTCAATTCAATTCACTTGCATTGTTACACCTAAGTCATATGTATGCTTTAATTGTTGTTCATTCCTTCATATGCTACTTAGGTTGCTTGATTGAGGGTAAATACATTTCCTTGTGAGCATTTGACTGCTTTATACATGTTTTTTCTTAATTGAGTGTTTGTTTACTTTGTTAGCTCTGACCTGAATTGTTTGATTATATCTTCTTTCTTTCTGTGAATTTTATCTGTTCTCCTGAGTTATATTCTGTTTTTATCTTTTTCAATATGCCTCACAAAGGACATGAGAAAGCCAATCCTTTGGCTCGTCCTCCTCCTGTACCTCCGAATACCTTATCGGATACATTCATCAATGTAGAAGCCCAAGAACAGTATAAAAAATTGGAAAATAAAGCATTTCACTACGAGAGGAAACTGAACTTACCGGAGAAATTTGCGGACAAAATTCTTGACCGACTAAATTTTTATCATTGAAAATTCGTAGAATTTGACCCAGAGGAAATCAATGAACACCAAGTCAAAGAATTCTATTGAAATCTGCTTAAGAGGGATGCCATGATGAGCGGATAATTTATACGCTTTTTGGCATTATTTTTAGGTAGTTTTTAGTATGTTTTAGTTACTTTTTGTTAAATTTTTATTAGTTTTTAATGCAAAAATCACATTTCTAGACTTTACTATGAGTTTGTATATTTTTTTTAATTTCAGATATTTTTTTGTTGAAATTTAGGGACCTGAGCAAAAATCTGATTCAGAGGCTGAGAAAGGACTGCAGATGCTGTTGGGTTCTAACCTCCCTGCACTCAAACGCGTTTTTCTGGAGCTACAAAATTCTAATTGGCATGTTCTCAATTCAGCTGGAAAGCTAACATCTTGGGCTTTCCAGCAATGTATAATAGTTAATACTTTGTTTGAGATTTGATGGCCTAAACTGGCGTTAAAACGCCCACCAGGGACTGGTGCACGAAATTGCAATCACACTGTTTGCAACTCCGCACAACTAACCAGCAAGTGCACTGGGTCGTCCAAGTAATAAAACCTTACGCGAGTAAGAGTCGATCCCACAGAGATTGTCGGCTTGTAGCAAGCAATGGTCATCCTGTAAATCTTAGTTAGGCGGATTCAAATGGTTAGAGGTTCTGATAATTAAAAGATAAATAAAACGCAAATTAAAATAAACGTACTTATGTAATCCATTGGTAGGAATTTCAGATAAGCGTTTGGAGATGCTTTGTTGCTTCTGAAACCTCTGCTTTCCTATTGTCTTCATCCAATTATGCGTGCTCCCTTCCATGGCAAGCTGTATATTGGTGGATCACCGTTGTCAATGGCTACCATCCGTCCTCTCAGTGAAAATGGTCCAGGTACGGTTTCCGCACGGCTAATCATCTGTCGGTTCTCACTTGTGTCGGAATAGGATCTCTCTATCCTTTGGCACACTGTCACTGCGCCCAACATTCGCAAGTTTGAAGCTAATCACAGTCATCCCATCCCAGATCCTACTCGAAATACCACAGACAAGGTTTAGACTTTCTGGATCTCTGGAATGCTGCCAATTGGTTCTAGCCTATACCACGAAGGTTCTAATCTCACAGATTCGAATGCTCTGTTGTCAGGAGAGGCGAGTCAAATCCGTGGATCAGAGACCCAAGAGATTATACTCCAGCTGTTATCCAATGACTACGTTGAACATCATGTAGACCGCTTGTGGTTGTCAGGCATGCAGATCTTGGCTAAGTGAGTAACGAAGATAGTGCGTGATTGTCACGGGTCACTGGTGCATGAAATTGTGATCTCAATGGAACCAACAACTTAGTATGCACAATTGTAATCTCAAATATTTTTCACAACTTCGCACAACTAACCAGCAAGTGCATTGGGTCGTCCAAGAAATAAACCTTACGTGAATAAGGGTCGATCCCACGGAGATTGTCGGCTTGAAGTAAGCTTTGGTCATCTTGTGAATCTCAGTCAGGTGGATTCAAATGGTTATGGAGTTTTGAAAATTAACATATAAATAAACATAAAATAAAAATAGAGATACTTGCGTAATTTATTGGTGGGAATTTCAAATAAGAGTATGGAGATGTTTTATTCCTTCTGAATCTCTGCTTTCCTATTGCCTTCATCCAATCCTTCATACTCCTTTCCATGGCAAGCTGTATGTTTGGCGTCACCATTGTCAATGGCTACTTTCCATCCTCTCAGTGAAAATGGTCCTCTACAATTTTTTGCATGGCTAATCAGCTGTTGGTTCTCGATCTTGTAGGAATAGGATTTACTATCCTTCTGTGTCTGTCACTACGCCATACAGTCGCGAGTTTGAAGCTCGTCACAGTCATCCCATCCCAGATCATACTCGGAATACCACAGACAAGATTTAGACTTTTCGGATCTCAAGAATACTGCCAATTAATTCTAGCTTATACCATGAAGACTCTGATCTCACGGAATGGAAGGCTCTGTTGTCAGGAGAGGCAACCATGCATCATGGACCAGAAATCCAAGAAATACACAATTTAGCTTTCGCATGTAGAACGGAAGTGTTTGTCATGCACCCGTTCATAAATGAGAATGGTGATAAGTGTCACGGATCATCACATTCATCAGGTTGAAGTGCGAATGAATATCTTAGAATAAGAATAAGCATGAATTGAATAGAAGAACAATAGTACTTTGCATTAATACTCGAGGAACAGCAGAGCTCCACACCTTAATCTATGGTGTGTAGAAACTCCACCGTTGAAAATACATAAGAATAAGGTCTAGGCATGGCTGAATGGCCAGCCTCCCCAAATGGCATATGAATTTGAAAATAGGGAAAAAAACCCCTAGTACAATAGTAAAAATTCTATTTATACTAAACTAGTTACTAGGGTTAGAGAATTAAGTAAATGATGTAGAAATCCACTTTCGGGCCTACTTGGTGTGTGCTTGGGCTGAGCATTGAAGCTTTCACGTGTAGAGGCCTTTCTTGGAGTTAAACGCCAGTTTGTAACTTGTTTCTGGCATTTGACTCTAGCTTGCAACTTGTTTCTGGCATTTAATGCCAGAATAGGACAGAAAGCTGGCGTTAAACACCAGTTTGCGTCATCTAAACTCGGGCAAAGTATGGACTATTATCTATTGCTGGAAAGCCCTGGATTTCGACTTTCCAACGCAATTAAGAGCGTGCCATTTGGACTCATGTAGCTCCAAAATTTTCATTTCGAGTGCAAGGAGGTTAGAATCCAACAGCATAAGCAGTCCTTTGTCAGCCTCTGAATCAGATTTTTGCTCAGGTCCCTGAATTTCAGCCAGAAAATACCTAAAATCACATAAAAACACACAAACTCATAGTAAAGTCCAAAATGTGAATTTTGCTTAAAAAATAATAAAAATATACAAAAAAGTAACTAAATCATACTAATAACTATGTAAAAACAATGCCAAAAAGCGTATAAATTATCCGCTCATCACAACACCAAACTTAAATTGTTGCTTGTCCCCAAGAAACTAAAAACAAAATAGGATAAAAAGAAGAGAATATACAATAAATTCCATAGTATCAATAAAACTTAGTCCCAATTAGATGAGCGGGGCTAGTAGCTTTTTGCCTCTAAACAGTTTTGGCATCTCACTTTATCCTTTGAAATTTAGAATGATTGGCATTTATAGGAACTTAGAATTTCAGATAGTGTTATTGATTCTCCTAGTTCAGTATGTTGATTCTTGAACACAGCTACTTTATGAGTCTTGGTCGTGGCCCTAAGCACTTTGTTCTCCAGTATTACCACCGCATACATAAATGCCACAGACACATAACTGGGTGAATCTTTTCAGATTGTGACTCAGCTTTGCTAAAGTCCCCAGTTAGAGGTGTTCAGAGTTCTTAAGCACACTCTTTTTGCTTTGGATCACAACTTTAACCACTCAGTCTCAAGCTTTTCACTTGGACCTGCATGCCACAAGCACATAGTTAGGGACAACTTAGTTTAGCCGCTTAGGCCTAGATTTTATTTCCTTGGGCCCTCCTATCCATTAATGCTCAAAGCCATGGATCCTCTTTACCCTTGCCTTTTGGTTTTAAGGGCTATTGACTTTTTCTGCTTGCTTTTTCTTTTTCTTTCTTTTTTTCTTTTAATTTTTGCCACTTTTTTTCGCTACTTTTTTCTTTTTCACTGCTTTTTCTTGCTTCAAGAATCAATTTCATGATTTTTCAGATTATCAATAACATTTCTCTTTGTTCATCATTCTTTCAAAAGCCAACAATTTTAACATTCATAAACTTCACTATCAAAAATATGCACTGTTCAAGTATTCATTCAGAAAAGCAAAAAGTATTGCCACCACATCAAAATAATTAAACTAATTTCAAGATAAAATTTGAAATCCAATTACTTCTTGTTCTTTTGTAATTAAGCACATTTTTAATTTAAGAGAGGTGAAGGATTCATGGAATTATTCATAGCTTTAAGACATAGACACTAGACACTAATGATCATGTAATGAAGACACAAACATAGACAAACATGAAGCTCAAAAACTGAAAACAGAAAAATAGATAGACAAGGAGATTAAGGAATGAGTCCACCTTAGTGTGGGTGGTGTATTCCTCTTGAAGAACCAATGGAACGCTTAAGCTCCTCTATGTCTCTTCTTTTCCTTTGTTGCTCCTCCCTCATAGCTCTTTGATCTTCTCTAATCTCATGGAGAATGATGGAGTGCTCTTGGTGTTCCATCCTTAGTTGGTCCATGTTGTAACTCAAGCCTTCCAAGGAGGTGTTGAGTTGTTCCCAATAGTTGTGTGGAGAAAATTGCATCCCTTGAGGCATATTAGGGATTTCTTGATGAGGATCTTCCTCATGCTCTTGTTGAGGTCCATGAATGGGCTCTCTTGTTTGCTCCATCCTTTTCTTGGTGATGGGCTTGTCCTCTTCAATGAGGATGTCTTCTTCTATGACAATTCCAGCTGAATTGCATATTTGGATCACTTTTTTTTTGGCCACAACTTCATTGAAGTGGTCTTGATGGACCTTTGAGATGAATATTTCCATCTCCACTGATTCGGAGGTGGAAGCTTTTGCCTTCCCTTTCCTCTTTCTAGAGGTTTCTCTGGCCTTAAGTGCCATAAATGGTTATAGAAAAACAAAAAAGAAATGCTTTTACCACACCAAACTTAAAAGGTTTGCTCGTCCTCGAGCAAGAGAAGAAAGAAAGAAGGGGAAGTAAAAGAAAATGGAGGAGATGGAGGGAGAGATAGAGAGGTGAGGTAGGTGGGGATCCTGTGGGGTCTACAGATCCTGAGGGGTCAAGGATTTGTCATCCCTGCTCCAATTAGGCATGCAAAACGCCCTTACTGTGCAATCCTGGTGTTTAATGCCAGATTGCTGCTTGTTTCTGGCATTAAACGCCAGGTTTTATTCTTTTTCTGGCGTTAAACGCCAGGCTGTAACCTGTTTTTGTCATTTAACGCCATATTGTAGCCTGTTTCTGGCGTTTAATGCCAGTCTGGTGCTTGTTTTTGGCGTTAAACGCCCATTTTGCCACCCTTACTGGCGTTTAAACGACAGTAAGTTGCTCCTCCAGGGTGTGCTGTTTTTAATGCTATTTTTGATTTTTTTTTTCTTTGATTTTTGTAGTTGTTTTTGTGACTCCACATGATCATCAACCTAAAAAAAAAGAAAATAACATGAAATAACATAGATAAATAAAAATTAGGTTGCCTCCCATTAAGCGCTTCTTTAATATCAATAGCATGACAGTGGGCTCTCATGGAGCCTCACAGATATTCAGAGCAATTTTGGGACCTTCCAACACCAAACTTAGAGTTTGAATGTGGGGGTTCAACACCAAACTTAGAGTTTGGTTCTGGCCTCCCAACACCAAAGTTAGAAGTTGACTGTGGGTGTTTTGTTTGACTCTGCATTGAGAGAAGCTTTTCTTGCTTCCTCTCCATAGTTACAGAGGGAGATCCTTGAGTTTTAAACACAAGGTAGTCCTTATTCAATTGAAAGATCAACTCTCCTCTGTCCACATCAATCACAGGTTTTGCTGTGGCTAGGAAGGGTCTTCCAAGGATGATGACCATCTCTAATGAGAATTTGGCAGCCTGTACCTCAAAGATTCCCAGTTTCTCCATTACAGAGAGTGGCATTAAGTTTATGCCAGACCCCAGGTCACACAGAGCCTTCTCAAAGGTCATGGTGCCTATGTTACAGGGAATTAGAAATTTACCAGGATCCTGTTTCTTTGGAGGTAATGTCTACCTAACCAAGTCATTCAATTCATTGGTGAGCAAGGGGGGTTCATCCACCCAAGTCTCATTACCAAATAACTTGGCATTCAGCTTCATGATTGCTCCAAGGTACTTAGCAACTTGCTCTTCAGTAATATCTTCATCCTCTTCAGAGGAAGAATATTCATCAGAGCTCATGAATGGTAGAAGTAGGTTCAATGGAAGCGATGAGCCTCAGATTCCTTAGGTTCCTCAAATGGGAAATCCTTTTTGTCCAGAGGATGTCCCAGGAGGTCTTCTTCACTGGGATTCATGTTTTCCTCCTCCTCTGTGCATTCGGCCACACCAAGTAAGGTTATGGCCTTGCATTCTCTTTTTGGATTCTCTTTTGTGTTGTTTGGGAGAGTACTAGGAGGAGTTTCAGTGACTCTTTTACTCAGCTGGCCCACTTGTGCCTCCAAATTTCTAATGGAGGACCATGTTTCATTCATGAAACTTAGAGTGGCCTTAGATAGATCAGAGACTATGTTTGCTAAGCTAGAGGGGCTCTGCTCAGAATTCTCTGTCTGTTACTGAGAAGATGATGGAAAAGGCTTGCTATTGCTAAACCTGTTTCTTCCACCAATATTAAAGCCTTGTTAGGGCTTTTGTTGATCCTTCCATGAGAAATTTGGATGATTTCTCCATGAGGGATTATAGGTGTTTCCATAGGCTTCACCCATGTAATTTACCTCTGCCATTGCAGGGTTCTCAGGATCATAGGCTTCTTCTTCAGAAGATGCCTCTTTAGTACTATTGGATGCATTTTGCAAACCATTCAGACTCTGAAAAATCATATTGACTTGCTGAGTCAACATTTTGTTCTGAGCCAATATGGCATTCAGAGCATCAATTTCAAGAACTCCCTTCCTTTGAGGCGTCCCATTACTCACAGGATTTCTTTCAGAAGTGTACATGAACTAGTTATTTGCAACCATGTTAATGAGTTCCTGAGCTTCTACAGGCATTTTCTTCAGGTGAATAGATCCACTTGCAGAATGGTCCAATGACATCTTAGACAATTTAGACATACCATCATAGAATATATCCAAGATGGTCCATTCTGACAGCATGTCAGAAGGACACTTTTTGGTCAGTTGCTTGTATCTTTCCCAAGCTTCATAGAGGGATTCACCTTCTTTCTGTCTGATGGTTTGAACATCCACTCTAAGCTTGCTCAACTTTTGAGGAGGAAAAAACTTGGCTAAGAAAGTCGTGACCAGCTTATCACAAGAGTTCAGGCTATCTTTAGGTTGAGAGTCCAACCAAATTCTAGCTCTGTCTCTTACAGCAAAAGGGAAAAGTATAAGCCTATAGACCTCGGGATCAACCCCATTGGTCTTAACAGTATCACATATCTGCAAGAATTCAGTTAAGAACTGAAAAAGATCTTCTAATAGAAGTCCATAAAACTTGCAATTTTGTTGCATTAGAGAAACTAATTGAGGCTTTAGCTCAAAATTGTTTGCTCCAATGGCAGGGATTGAGATGCTTCTTCCATGTAAGTTGGAATTTGGTGCAGTAAAGTCACCAAGTATCTTCCTTGCATTGTTGTTGGGTTCGGCCATGTCTCTTTCTTTTTTGAGATTCTCTGTAAGGTTTTCTCTAGATTGTTGTGCTTTAGCTTCTCTTAGCTTTTTCTTTAGAGTCTTTTCAGGTTCAGGATCTACTTCAACAAGAATGTCTTTGTCCTTGCTCCTACTCATATGAAAAAGAAGAGAACAAAAAAGAAGAGAAATCCTCTATGTCACAATATAGAGATTCCTTTATGTGAGGAGAAGAAGAGAAGAATAGAAGAAAGAGAAAAATTTGAACATAGAGAGAGAAGAGAAGAGGGTTCGAATTATGAGTAGAAGAGAAGTGTTAGTAAATAAATAAATAAATAGAAGGAGATGAGAGGGAGAGAATTTTGAAAATTGTTTTAAAAAAAATGGTTAGTTATTTTCGAAAATTAAGAGAAGAAATAAAATTAAAATTAAAATTTGAAATAATTAGTTAATAAAAAAAGAATATTTGAAAAAGAGGAAGGTGATTTTCGAAAATCAGAGAGAGAAAAGTAGTTAGGTGGTTTTGAAAAAGATAAGAAATAGTAAACCAAACAAAATGTCAATTAGTTAGTTGAAAAAGATTTGAAAATCAATTTTGAAAAGATAAGAAGTTAGAAAAGATTTTGAAATTGATTTTGAAAAAGATATGATTTGAAAAGATATGTTTGAAAAGATATGATTGAAAAGATATGATTGAAATTTATTTTGAAAAAGATTTGAAAAAGAAATTTAGAAAGATTTGATTTTTTAAATTAAAATTGATTACTTGACTAACAAGAAACTAAAAGATATGATTCTAGAATTTAAAGATTGAACCTTTCTTAACAAGAAAGTAACAAACTTCAAATTTTTGAATCAATCACATTAATTGTTAGTAAAGTTTTCAAAAATTATGAAATAAAGATAAAAAAAGATTTTGAAAATCAATTTTAAAAAAAATTCGAAAATATAAAAGAAAAATGAAAAAGATTTGATTTTTGAAAAAGTTTTGAAAAGATAAGATTTTTTAAAATTGAAATCTTGACTTGACTAACAAGAAACAACTTAT
The DNA here is from genome assembly GCF_000817695.3 of Arachis duranensis. Classification (NCBI taxonomy): domain Eukaryota; kingdom Viridiplantae; phylum Streptophyta; class Magnoliopsida; order Fabales; family Fabaceae; genus Arachis; species Arachis duranensis. Next base: position 37,234,241 of record NC_029777.3, on the reverse strand, counting down.
TTTAAAAATTTTTGACTAAGTCAACCCAAAGATTTCAAAATTTATGAGTGAAATAGGGAAAATATTTTTTTTTGATTTTTAAATTTTTAATGATGAGAGAGAAAAACAACTAAAATGACTTAAAACATGAAAATTTTGGATGAAAATCAATGATGCATACAAGAACACTATGAATGTCAAGATGAACACCAAGAACACTTTGAAGGTCAAGATGAACATCAAGAACTTATTTTTGAAAAATTTTCAAGAAAATAAAAACATGCAAGACACCAAACTTAGAAATTTTCAATGCTTAGACACTATAGATAAAAAAGATGCATATGAAAAACAACAAAAGACATAAAATAGGAAAAATTAAATATCAAACAAGAAGACTTGTCAAGAACAACTTGAAGATCATGAAGAATGCAATGCATGAATTTTTTGAAAATTTTTAGAAGATTAAAAATATGCAATTGACACTAAACTTAAAATTTGACTCAAGACTCAAACAAGAAACACAAAAAATTTTTGGTTTTTATGATTTTATTAATTTTTTTTGTATTTTTCAAAAATAAGAAACAAAAAGTTTAAAAATAAAATAAAATTACCTAATCTGAGCAACAAGATGAACCGTCAGTTGTCCAAACTCGAACAATCCCCGGCAATGGCGCCAAAAACTTGGTGCAGAAAATTGTGATCTCAATGGCGCCAATAACTTGGTGCACAATTGTAATCTCAACTCTTTTTCACAACTTCGCACAACTAACCAGCAAGTGTACTGGGTCGTCCAAGTAATAAAACTTACGTGAGTAACGGTCGATCCCACGGAGATTGTCGGCTTGAAGCAAGCTATGGTCATCTTGTAAATCTCAGTCAGACGGATTCAAATGGTTATGGAGTTTTGATAATTAAAATATAAATAAACATAAAATGAAGATAGAGATACTTGTGTAATTTATTGGTGGGAATTTCAGATAAGTGTATGGAGATACGTTATTCCTTCTGAATCCCTGCTTTCCTATTGCCTTCATCTAATCCTTCATACTCCTTTCCATGGCAAGCTGTATGTTGGGTGTCACCGTTGTCAATGGCTACTTCCCGTCCTAACAGTGAAAATGGTCCTCTACGGTTTCCCGCATGGCTAATCAGCTGTTGGTTCTCGATCGTGTAGGAATAGGATTTACTATCCTTTTGTGTCTGTCACTACGCCCTACAGTCGCGAGTTTGAAGCTCGTCACAGTCATCCCATCCCAGATCCTACCCAGAATACCACGGACAAGATTTAGACTATCCAGATCTCAAGAATGCTGCCAATTATTTCTAGCTTATACCACGAAGACTCTAATCTCACAGAATGGAAGGCTCTGTTGTCAGGAGAGGCAACCATGCATTGTGGACCAGGAATCCAAGAGATACACACTCTAGCTTTCGCAGGTAGAACGGAAGTGTTTGTCAGGTACCCGTTCATAAGTGAGAATGGTGATGAGTGTCACGAATCATCATATTCATCAGGTTGAAGTGCGAATGAATATCTTAGAATAAGAATAAGCATGAATTGAATAGAAGAACAATAGTACTTTGCATTAATACTCGAGGAACAGCAGAGCTCCACACCTTAATCTATGGTGTGTAGAAACTCCACCGTTGAAAATACATAAGAACAAGGTCTAGGCATGGCTGAATGGCTAGCCTCCCCAAATGGCATATGAATTCAAAAATAGGGAAAAAGACCCCTAGTACAATAGTAAAAAGTTCTATTTATACCAAACTAGTTACTAGGCTTACAAAATTAAGTAAATGATGCAGAAATCTACTTCCGGGCCCACTTGGTGTGTGCTTGGGCTGAGCATTGAAGCTTTCACGTGTAGAGGCCTTTCTTGGAGTTAAACGCCAGTTTGTAACTTGTTTCTAGCATTTGACTCCAGCTTGCAACTTGTTTCTGGCGTTTAATGCCAAAATAAGGCAGAAAGCTGGCATTAAACGCCAGTTTGTGTCATCTAAACTCAGGTAAAGTATGAACTATTATATATTGCTGGAAAGCCCTGGATGTCTACTTTCCAACGCAATTAAAAGCGTGCCATTTGGATTCATGTAGCTCAAAAAAGTTCATTTTGAGTACAGGGAGGTCAGAATCTAACAATATCAGTAGTCTTTTGTCAGCCTCTGAATCAGATTTTTGCTCAGGTCCCTCAATTTCAGCCAGAAAATACCTAAAATCACAGAAAAACACACAAACTCATAGTAAAGTCCAGAAATGTGAATTTTGCTTAAAAACTAATAAAAATATACTAAAAAGTAACTAAATCATACTAAAACCTATGTAATAACAATGCCAAAAAGCGTATAAATTATTCGCTCATCAGTCACCCCTTCATTCTGACTCAACTGAATTAAGTACCAGAGTATATCTTGGAGAAGAAGTAGGCATGAATTGAAAGAAAAATAATAGTACTTGCATTAATTCATGAAGAACAGCAGAGCTCCGCACCTTAATATATGAGGTGTAGAAACTCCACCATTGGAAAATACATAAGAGAAGAAGGTCTAGGCATGGCCGAATGGCCAGCCTCCCTCAAAGCAATCAAAAGATCAAAAGATGATCAAAAGATAAAATACAATAGTCAAAAGTGCTATTTATACTAAACTAGTTACTAGGGATTACAGAAAATAAGTAACTATGTGCAGATAGTGCAGAAATCTACTTCCGGGACCCACTTGGTGTGTGTTTGGGCTAAGCTTTGAAACTTTCACATGCATAGGCCATTCTTGGAGTTAAACACCAGCTTGGATGCCAGTTTGGGCGTTTAACTCCAGTTCTGGTGCCAGTTCTGGCATTTAACGCCAGAAAATGGTCTCTAGTGGGCGTTTGGACGCCAGTTTGAGCCAACAAATCTCAGGCAAAGTATAGACTATTATATATTTCTGGAAAGCCCAAGATGTCTACTTTCCAACACAATTGAGAGTGCGCCAATTAGGCTTCTGTAGCTCCAGAAAATACACTTCGAGTGTAGGAGGGTCAGAATCCAATAGCATCTTCAGTCCTTTCTTAGCCTCTGAATCAGACTTTTGCTCAGGTCCCTCAATTTCAGCCAGAAAATACCTGAAATTACAGAAAAATACACAAACTCATAGTAAAGTCTAGAAATGTGATTTTTGCATAAAAACTAATAAAAATATATTAAAAAGTAACTAAAACATACTAAAAATTATGTAAAAACAATGCCAAAAAGCGTATAAATTATCCACTCATCACAACACCAAACTTAAATTGTTGCTTGTCCCCAAGTAACCAAAAACAAAATAGGATAAAAAGAATAGAATATACAATAAATTTCAAAATATCAATGAGGCTTAGTTCTAATTAGATGAGCGGGACTAGTAGCTTTTTGCTTCTGAACAGTTTTGGTATCTCACTTTATCCTTTGAAGTTCAGAATAATTGGCATCCATAGGAACTCAGAATTCAGATAGTGTTATTAATTCTCCTAGTTTAGTATATTGATTCTTGAAAACAGCTACTTATGAGTATTGGTCGTGACCCTAAGCATCTTGTTTTCCAATATTACCACCGGATACATAAATGCCACAGCACATAACTGGGTGAACCTTTTCAGATTGTGATTCAGCTTTGCTAGAGTCCCCAGTTAAAGGTGCCCAAAGTTCTTAAGCACACTCTTTTTGCTTTGGATCATGACTTTAACAACTCAATCTCAAGTTTTTCACTTGGACCTTCATGACACAAGCACATGGTTAGGGACAGCTTGAATTAGCCGCTTAGGCCAGGATTTTATTCTTTTGGGCCCTCCTATCCACTAATGCTCAAAGCCTTGGATCCTTTTTACCCTTGACTTTTAGTTTAAAGAGTTACTGGCTTTTTGCTCTTTCCTTTTGGTTTAAAGAGCTATTTGCTTTTTCTGCTTGCTTTTTCTTTTTTTTCTTTTTCTTTATTTTTTGTCTTTTTTTCCACAAGCTTTGTGTTTTTCACTGCTTTTTTTTGCTTCAAGAATCATTTTATGATTTTTTAGAGTATCAATAACATTTCTCTTTTTTCATTATTCTTTCAAGAGCCAACAATTTTAACATTCATAAACTTCACTATAAAAAACATGAACTATTCAAGCATTCATTCAGAAAACAAATAGTATTGCCACCACATCAAAATAATTAAACTAATTTCAAGATAAAATTTGAAATTCATGTACTTCTTATTCTTTTGCAAATAGAAACATTTTTCATTTAAGAAAGGTGAAAGATTCATGGAACATTCATAGCTTTAAGACATAGACACTAAACACTAATGATCATGTAATAAAGACACAAACATAGACAAAACATAAAACCTAAAAACCGAAAAAACAGAAAAATAAGAACAAGGAAATTAAAGAGCGGGTCCACCTTAGTGACGGCGGCTAGTTCTTCCTCTTGAAGATCCTATGGAGTGCTTAAGCTCCTCAATATCTCTTCCTTGCCTTTGTTGCTCCTCTCTCATGGCTCTTTGGTCCTCTCTAATTTCATGGAGGATAATGGAGTGCTCTTGGTGCTCCATCTTTAGTTGCTCCATATTGGAATTCAAATCCCCTAAAGAGGTGTTGAGTTGCTCTCAATAGTTGTATGGAGAAAAATACATCCCTTGAGGCATCTCAGGGATTTCTTAATGAGGTACTTCCTCATGCCCTTGTTGAGGTCCATGAGTGGGCTCTCTTGTTTGATCCATCCTCTTTTTAGTGATGGGCTTGTCCTCTTCAATGAGGATGTCTTCCTCTATGACAATTCTAGCTGAATCGCATAGGTGACAGATGAGATGAGGAAAGGCTAACCTTGCCAAAGTGGAGGGCTAGTCAGCCACCTTGTATAGTTCTAGAGGTAAGATCTCATGAACTTCTACTTCCTCTCCAATTATGATACTATGGATCATGATAGCTCGATCTACAGTTACTTCGGACCAGTTGCTAATAGGAATGATAGAACGTTAGATGAACTCCAACCATCCTCTAGCCACGGGTTTGAGGTCAGGCCTTTTTAGTTGAACCGGCTTGCCTTTGGAGTCTCTCTTCTATTCGGCTCCTTCCACACAGATGTCCATGAGGACTTGGTCCAACCTTTGATCAAAGTTGACTCTTCTAGTGAAAGGATGAGAATCACCTCTCATTATTGGGAAGTTGAATGCCAACCTCACAGCTTTCGGACTGAAATCCAAGTATCTTCCTCGAACCATTGTGAGCCAATTCTTTGGGTTCAGGTTCATGCTTTGATCATGGTTCTTAGTGATCCATGCATTAGCATAGAACTCTTGAACCATTAAGATTCTGAATTGTTGGATGGGGTTGGTGAGAGCTTCCCAACCTCTTCTCAGAACCTCACGTCGGATCTCCGGATATTCACTCTTTTTGAGCATGAAGGGGACCTCGGGGATCACCTTTTTCTTGGCCACAACTTCATAGAAGTGGTCTTGATGGACCTTTGAGATGAATCTTTCCATCTCTTATGACTCGGAGGTGGAAGCAACTGCCTTCCCTTTCCTCTTTCTAGAGGTTTCTCCGGCCTTAGGTGCCATTAATGGTTATGGAAAAACAAAAAAGCAGAGCTTTTTCCCACACCAAACTTAAAATGTTTGCTCGTCCTTCAGCAAAAGAAGAAAGAAGGGAGTAGAAGAAGAAGAAATGGATGAGATGGAACTGTATGAGTAGTTCAGCCAAGGGAGATGAAGAAGAGTTGGTGATGTGTGAAATTGAGGGTGGTAAGGAGGGGTATTTATAGGGTAAGGGAGAGAGGGAATCTGTGCGAGAATGGGTGGGTTTGGGAGGGAAATGTTTTGAATTTGAATGGTGAGGTAGGTGGGGTTTTATGAGGGGTTTTTGGGGAAGAGTGGATGGATGTGAGTGATGGAGAGGTTATGGGGAAGATGGTAGGATTTGACAGGTGAATGGTGTTTGGGGAAGAGTGTTATGGAAAGGTGTGAAGAGGAGAGACAGTGAGTTGGGATAGGTGGGGATCTTGTGGGTTCACAGATCCTAAAGTGTCAAGGATTTCTCATTCCTACACCTTTTTGGCGTTTAAACACCCTCTGTGTGCCATTTCTGGCGTTAAAAGCCAAGCTGATGCCTTTCCTGGCGTTAAACGCCAGTCTGGCTGCCATTTCTGGTGTTAATGCCCAGCTAGACACTACACACCCATTTCTAGCATTAAACGCCAGTCTGTCTGCCCATTCTGGCATTTAATGCCCAGAATGCTGCCATTTTGGGCGTTAAACGCCCATTTTGCTATCCTTACTGGCGTTTAAACGCCACTAAGCTTGTCCTCCAGGGTGTGCTATTTTTGATGCTGTTTTTGATTTTGCTTTAATTCTGCAGCTGTTTTTGTGACTCCACATGATCATCAACCTAAAGAAAACATAGACTAACACTGGAAAATAAAAAAGTAATTAACATAGATAAATAAAATTGGGTTGCCTCCCAATAAGTGCTTCTTTAATGTCAATAGCTTGATAGGAAGCTCTTACAGAGCTTCACAGATGCTCAGAGCATGATTGTGGCCTCCCAACACCAAACTTAGAGTTTGAGTGTGGGGGCTCTGCTTGACTCTGTATTGAGAGAATTGGATGAAGCTTTTCATGCTTCTTCTCCATGTTTACAGAAGAAAAACCTTGAGCCTTAAACTCAAGGTAGTCCTCATTCAATTGAAGGACTAGTTCTCCTCTGTCCACATCAATCACAGTCCTTACTGTGGCTAGGAAGGGTCTTCCAAGGATGATGGATTCATCCTCATCCTTCTGAATGTCTAGGATTATGAAGTTAACAGGGATGTAGATGCCTTCAACCTTTACCAAGACATCTTCTACAAGTTCATAAGCCTACTTTATTGATTTGTCTGCCATCTCTAGTGAGATTCTTGCAGCTTGTACCTCAAAGCTCTTCAATTGAATTAAGTACGAGAGTATATCTTGGAAAAGAAGTAGGCATGAATTGAAAGAAAAACAACAGTACTTGCATTAATTCATGAAGAACAACAGAGCTCCGCACCTTAATCTATGAGGTGTAGAAACTCCACCTTTGGAAAATACATAAGAGAAGAAGGTCTAGGCATGGCCGAATGGCCATCCTCCCTCAAAGTGATCAAAAGATCAAAAGATGATCAAAAGATAAAATACAATAGTCAAAAGTACTATTTATACTAAACTAGTTACTAGGGATTACAGAAAATAAGTAACTTAGTGCAGATAGTGCACAAATCCACTTCCGGGGCCCACTTGGTGTGTGCCTAGACTGAGCTTTGAAGCTTTCACGTGCATAGGCCATTCTTGGAGTTAAACGCAAGCTCGGATGCCAGTTTGGGCGTTTAACTCCAGTTCTGGCGTTTAATGCCAGAAAAGGGTCTCTGGTGGGCGTTTGGATGCCAGTTTTGGCCATCAAATCTCGGGGAAAGTATAAACAATTATACATTGCTGGAAAGCCCAAGATGTCTAATTTCCAACGCAATTAAGAGCGCGCCAATTGGGCTTCTGAAGCTCCAAAAAATCCACTTCGAGTGCAGAAGGGTCAGAATCCAACAGCATTTGCAGTCCTTTCTCAGCCTCTGAATCAGACTTTTGCTCAGGTCCCTCAATTTCAGCCAGAAAATACCTGAAATTACAGAAAAACACACAAACTCATAGTAAAGTCCAGAAATGTGATTTTTTCATGAAAACTAATAAAAATATATTAAAAAGTAACTAAAATATACTAAAAATTATGTCAAAACAATGCCAAAAAGCTTATAAATTATCTGCTCATCAGAGACCCTTTTCTAGCGTAAAATGCCCAAACTGGCATCAAAGCTGGCATTTAACTCCAGAAAAGGCCTATGCACGTGTAAAGCTCAATGCTCAGCCTAAGCACACACCAAGTGGGCCCCGGAAGTGGATTTTTGCACTATCTGCACTTAGTTACTTATTTTCTGTAATCCCTAGTAACTAGTTTAGTATAAATAGCACTTTTTCCTATTGTATTCGGATCCTTTTTTCATACTTTTAGGCAATTTTGCACATTTGGGAGGCTGGCCATTCGACCATGCCTAGTCCTTTTTCTCTTATATATTTTCCAACAGTGGAGTTTCTACACCTCATAGATTAAGGTGCGGAGCTCTGCTATTCTTCATGAATTAATGCAAGTACTATTGTTTCTCTTTCAATTCATGCTTACTTCTCCAAGATATACTCTCGTACTTAATTCAGTTAAGTCAGAATGAAGGGGTGACCTGTGATAATCACCCACAATCTTCGTTACTCGCTTAGCCAAGATCCGCGTGCCTGACAACCACAAGCGGTCTACATGACGTTCAACGTAGTCATTGGACGAAAGCTGGAGTATAGTCTCTTGGGTCTCTGATCCACAGATTTGACTCACCACTCCTAACAACAGAGCATTCGAATCCGTGAGATTAGAACCTTCGTGGGATAGGCTAGAACCAGTTGGCAGCATTCCTGAGATCCGGAAAGTCTAAACCGTGTCTGTGGTATTCCGAGTAGGATCTGGGATAGGATGACTGTGACGAACTTCAAACTCACGAATGTTGGGTGCAGTGACAGTGTGCAAAAGGATAGAGAGATCCTATTCTGACACAAGTGAGAACTGACAGATGATTAGCCGTGCGGTAGCTGTGCCTGGTATTTTTCATCCGAGACGAGAAATTCGATAGTTGGTTAGCCGTACAGAAACCGTAGCTGGACCATTTTCACTGAGAGGACGGATGGTAGCCATTGACAACGGTGATCCACCAACATATAGCTTTCCATGGAAGGGAGCACGCATGATTGGATGAAGATAATAAAAAAGCAGAGGTTCAGAAGCAACAAAGCATCTCCAAACGCTTATCTGAAATTTCCACCAATGAATTACATAAGTATCTTTATTTTAATTTTTGTTTTATTTATCTTTCAATTATCAAAACTCATAATCAATTGAATCTGCCTGACTAAGATTTACATGATGACCATAGCTTGCTTTAAGCCAGCAATCTCCGTGGGATTGACCCTTACTCGCGTAAGGTTTTATTACATGGACGACCCAGTACACTTGCTGGTTAGTTGTACTGGAGTTGAGAAAAGTATGATCAGAATTCCATGCACCAAGTTTTTGGCGCCGTTGCCGGGGATTGTTCAAGTTTGGACAACTGACGGTTCATCTTGTTGCATAGATTAGGTAACCTTTTCTTTTCTTTTTTCAACCTTTATGTTCTTTAAAAAAAATTTAATAAAATCGTAAAACCAAAAAAAAATTTTGTTTCTTGTTTGAGTATTGTGTCAAACTTTAAGTTTGGTGTCAACTGCATGTTTTAATTTTTTTAATTTTCAAAAATACATGCATTGTGTTCTTCTTGATCTTCAAGTTGTTCTTGATGATTTTCCTTGGTTGATCTTTAATTTTTCTTGTTTTGTGTCTTTTCTTGTGTTTCTTGTGCATTTTCGAATTGTTAGTGTCCTGATGAGCGGATAATTTGTACGCTTTTTGGCATTGTTTTTAGTATGTTTTTAGTATGATCTAGTTGGTTTTTAGTATATTTTTATTAGTTTTTAGTTAAAATTCACTTTTAGTTGTGCGGAGTTGTGATAAAGAGTTGAGATTGCAATTGTGCGTACCATGTTGATGTCGCCATTGATTATCACAATTTCGTGCACCAAGTTTTTGGCGCCGTTGCCGGGAATTGTTGAGTTTGGACTACTGACGGTTCATCTTGTTGCTTAGATTAGGTATTTTTCTTCAGAGTTCTTAAGAATGAATTCTAGTGTTTCAAGGTGATGTTCTTATCATCACCAAAGCTGATTGATTTTCATCAATTTAGCTCTTGAATGCAATATCCTGATGAAGCTTGTTCAGCCATGTCTAATTTCTTTAGACTGAAGCTTTAGACTAACATTGCATGATTCCTGGAATTCTCATTAAGAATTTTGATATCTTTATTTTTCCTTTTCCACTTAACTTTCGAAAAAGCACAAAAAATTTACAAAATCATAAAATCCAAAAATATTTCTTGTTTGAGTCTAGTGTCTCATGTTAAGTTTGGTGTCAATTGCATGTTTCTGTTCTTTTTGCATTCATGCATGTGTCTTCCTTAATCTTCAAGTTGTTCTTGATGATTTCATTGCTCTGATCTTTGAATTCTATTGACTTGAGTGTTTTGTATTTTTCATGTGCATTCTCATGTTGTTAGTGTCAGTAGTATACAAACTGCTAAGTTTAGTGTCTTGCATGCATTGTTATTTGATTATAGTTTCATTTTTATTTTTCCTCATTATTAAAAATCCAAAAATATTTTTAATTTGTGTCTTTTCAAGTCAATAATACAGAGAATTAAAGATTCAGAACATACAGCAGAGGAATTACACAGAAAAAGCTGGGCGTTCAAAACGCCCAGTGAGGAAGGCAAACATGGCATTTAAACGCCAGCCAGGGTGCCTGGCTGGGCGTTTAATGCCCAAAAGGGTAGTAGTTTGGGCGTTAAACGCCAGAATGTGCACCATTCTAGGCGTTTAACGCCAAGATGGCACAAGAGGGAAGATTTTGTTTTCAAATCAATTTTTTTAAGTTTTCAAAATTTTTTTCAAAATCAAATCTTTTTCAAATCAAATCTTTTTCACAATCAATTTCTTTCTATTTTCAAAGATACTCGCTATCAATTAATGATTTGATTCAACATTTCAAGTATGTTGCCTTTTCTGTTGAGAAAGGTTTAATGTTTGAATCATATCTTTTCTTGATAGCCAAGTCATTAATTTTTAAAATCAAATCTTTTTAAAATGTTTTTCAAATCATATCTCCTCAATCACATTTTTTTAAAAAACCAATCATATCTTTTTAATCACATCTTTTTCAAAATAGTTTTCAATCATATCTTTCTTATTTTCTAATTTCAAAATCTTTTTCAAAAATCACTTAATTTCTTTTCCACTCTTGGTTTTCGAAAATCAATAAGTATTTTTCAAAATGTTTTCAAAATCTTTTACTTAATTTTCGAAAATTACTTCCCCTCTTCTCACATCCTTCTATTTATGGACTAACACTATTCCTTAATGCTTAATTCGAACTCCATCTTTCTTGATAAGTTCGAATTTTCTACCTCTTCCTTCTATTTTTCTATTCCTCTGACACGTCAAGGAATCTCTACACTGTGACATAGAGGATTCCATAATTTCTTGTTTTCTTCTCTTTCATATGAGCAGGAGCAAAGACAAAAGCATTCTTGTTGAGGCTGACCCTGAACCTGAAAGGACCTTGAAGCGAAAGCTAAGAGAAGCTAAAGCACAATTCTCTGTAGAGGACCTAACAGAAATCTTCAAAGAAGAAGACCCCATGGCAGCCGAAAACAACAACAATGCCAACAATGCAAGGAAAGTGCTGGGTGACTTTATTGCACCTACTCCCAACTTCTATGGGAGAAGCATCTCTATCCCTGCCATTGGAGCAAACAACTTTGAGCTTAAGCCTCAATTAGTTTCTCTAATGCAACAGAATTACAAGTTCCATAGACTTCCATTGGAAGATCCTCATCAGTTTTT
>NC_029777.3:37221735-37222391 GCF_000817695.3 Arachis duranensis | reverse complement strand
TCATCTGAAGAAGAAGCTTATGATCCTGAGAACCCTTCAATGGAAGAGGTGAATTACATGGGAGACCCCTATGGAAACACCTATAATCCTTCATGGAGAAATCATCCAAATCTCTCATGGAAGGATTAACAGATACCTCAACAAGGTTTCAACAATAATAATGGTGGGAGAAACAGGTTTATCAATGGCAAGCCTTTTCCATCATCTTCTCAGCAACAGGCAGAGAGTTCTAAGCAGAACACCTCTGACTTAGCAACCATGTTTTCTGATCTAATCAAAACCACTCAAAGTTTCATGACTGAAACAAGATCCTCCATTAGAAATTTGGAGGCACAAGTGGGTCAGCTGAGCAAGAAAATTACTGAACTCCCTCCTAGCACTCTTCCAAGCAATACAGAAGAAAATCCAAAAGGAGAGTGCAAGGCCATCAACATGGCCGAATTTGGAGAGGAGGGGGAGGCAGTGAACGCCACTGAGGAAGACCTCAATGGACGTGCACTGGCCTCCAATGAGTTCCCCAATGAGGAACCATGGGAATCTGAGGCTCAAAATGAGACCATAGAGATTCCATTGGACTTACTTCTGCCATTCATGAGCTCTGATGAGCATTCTTCCTCTGAAGAGGATGAGTATGTCACTGAAGAGCAAGTTGCCAA
>NC_029777.3:37220236-37221658 GCF_000817695.3 Arachis duranensis | reverse complement strand
TGGAAATGAGACTGGGGAGGATGAACCCCCTTTGCTCACCAAAGAACTGGATGACTTGTCTAGGCAGAAATTACCTCAAAAAAGACAGGATCCTTGGAAGTTTTCAATACCTTGTACCATAGGCACCATGACCTTCAAGAAGGCCTTGTGTGACCTAGGGTCAAGTGTAAACCTCATGCCTCTCTCTGTAATGGAGAAGCTAGGGATCTTTGAGGTGCAAGCTGCAAAAATCTCACTAGAGGTGGCAGACAACTCAAGAAAACAAGCTTATAGACTTGTAGAGGATGTTCTAGTAAAAGTTGAAGACCATTACATCCCTGCTGATTTCATAGTCCTAGAGACTGGGAAGTGCATGGATGAATCCATCATCCTTGGCAGACCCTTCCTAGCCACAGCAAAGGTTGTGATTGATGTTGACAGAGGAGAATTGATCATTCAAGTGAATGAAGAATCCTTCATGTTCAAGGCTCAAGGATATCCCTCTGTCACCATGGAGAGGAAGCATGAAGAGCTTCTCTCAAAACAGAGCCAAACAGAGCCCCCACAGTCAAACTCTGAGTTTGGTGTTGGGAGGCCACAACCAACTTCTAAGTTTGGTGTTGAACCAACACATTCAAACTCTAAGTTTGGTGTTGGGAGGACACAACCAACTTCTAAGTTTGGTGTTGAACCCCCACATTCAAACTCTAAGTTTGGTGTTGGGAGGTTCCAACATTGCTCTGAGCATCTGTGAGGCTCCATGAGAGCCCTCTGTCAAGCTACTGACATTAAAGAAGCGCTTGTTGGGAGGCAACCCAATGTTATATTTTATCTATTTTTCCTTTGTTATTTTATGTTTTCTGTAGGTTGATGATCATGAGAAGTCACAAAATCAATTGAAAAAGCAAAAACAGAATGAAAAATAGAAAGAAAAATAGTACACCCTGGAGGAAGATCCTGCTGGCGTTTAAACGCCAGTAAGGCTAGCAGATGGGCGTTTAACGCCCAGTCTGGCACCATTCTGGGCGTTTAACGCCAGAAAGGGGCACCAGACTGGCGTTAAACGCCAGAAAAAGGCAAGAAGTTGGCGTTAAATGCCAGAAATGGGCACCAGCCCGGCGTTTAACGCCAGAATTGGCACAAAGAGCAATTTTGCTCGCCACTTGGTGTAGGGATGACTTTTCCTTGACACCTCAGGATATGTGGACCTCACAGGATCCCTCCCTACCCCACCACACTCTCTCTCTTCTTCACCCATTCACCAATCACCTCAACACCTCTTCCCCAAAAACCCTCACCTATCAAATCCCATCTTTCTCTTCACCACTCACATCCATCCTTCATAAAACCCCACCTACCCCACTATTCAAATTCAAACCACTTTATCCATAACCATTTATGGCATCCAAGGCCGGGGAAACCTCTAGAAAGAGGAAAGGGAAG
>NC_029777.3:37219418-37219670 GCF_000817695.3 Arachis duranensis | reverse complement strand
CTGTTATTCAGTTGGAGTTGACATAGAGGGAGACATCCCCATTGATGAGGACAAGCCCATCACTAAGAAAAAGATGGAGCACACAAGAGATCCCACTCATCATGAGATCCCTGAGATTCCTCAAGGGATGCACTTTCCTCCACAAAACTATTGGTAGCAACTGAACACCTCCCTAGGAGAATTGAGTTCCAACATGGGACAACTAAGGGTGGAGCATCAAGAACATTCCATTCTCCTCCATGAAATTAGAAA
>NC_029777.3:37218594-37219242 GCF_000817695.3 Arachis duranensis | reverse complement strand
ATTTTATAACAGATTAATTATTTTGATGTGGTGGCAATACTTTTGTTTTCTGAATGTATGCTTAAACAGTGCATATATCTTCTAAATTTGTGGTTCATGAATGTTGGCTCTTGAAAGAATGATGAAAAAGGAGACATGTTACTGAGGATCTGAAAAATCATAAAAATGATTCTTGAAGCAAAAAAAAAGGGAGAAAAACGAAAAAAAAAGAGAGAAAAGAAAACGAAAAAAAAAAAGAGAGAAAAGAAAAAAATAAAGTTGTGATCCAAGGCAAAAAGTGTGTGCTTAAGAACCCTAGACACCTCTAATTGGGGACTCTAGCAAAGCTGAGTCACAATCTGAAAAGGTTCACCCAATTATGTGTCTGTGGCATGTATGTATCCGGTGGTAATACTGGAAGACAGAGTACTTTGGGCCACGGCCAAGACTCAATAAGTAGCTGTGTTCAAGAATCATCATACTTAACTAGGAGAATCAATGACACTCTCTGGATTTTGAGTTCCTAAAGAAGCCAATCATTCTGAATTTCAAAGGATAGAGTGAGATGCCAAAACTATTCAGAGGCAAAAAGCTAAAAGCCCCGCTCATCTAATTAATACTGATCTTCATAGATGTTTTTGGAATTCATTGCATATTCTCTTCTTTTTA
>NC_029777.3:37217820-37218139 GCF_000817695.3 Arachis duranensis | reverse complement strand
ATTTGATTCAGAGACTAAAAAGGACTGCAGATGCTGTTGGATTCTGACCTCCCTGCACTCGAAGTGGATTTTCTGGAGCTAGAGAAGCCCAATTGGCGCGCTCTCAACGGCGTTTGAAAGTAGACATCCTGGGCTTTCTAGCAATATATGATAGTCCATAATTTGCCCAAGATTTGATGGCCTAAACCGGCGTTCAAAGTCACCATCAGAATTCCCAGCGTTAAACGCCGGAACTGGCACAAGGATGGGAGTTAAACGCCCAAACTGGCATAAAAGCTGGCGTTTAACTCCAAGAAGAGTCTCTGCACGAAAATGCTTC
>NC_029777.3:37202136-37217279 GCF_000817695.3 Arachis duranensis | reverse complement strand
TAGCCGTGCCGTGATAGGGTGCGTTGAACATTTCCACTGAGAGGATGGGAGGTAGCCACTGACAACGGTGAAACCCTTGCATACAGCTTGCCATGGAAAGGAGTAAGAAGGATTGGATGAAGACAGTAGGAAAGCAGAGAGACAGAAGGGACCAAGCATCTCCATACGCTTATCTGAAATTCCCACCAATGAATTGCATAAGTATCTCTATCTTTATCTTTATGTTTTATTCATCATTCATAACCATTTGAGTTTGCCTGACTAAGATTTACAAGGTGACCATAGCTTGCTTCATACTAACAATCTCTGTGGGATCGACCCTTACTCGCGTAAGGTTTATTACTTGGACGACCCAGTACACTTGCTGGTTAGCTGTGCGAAGTTGTAGTGATCACAATTTCGTCCACCATGTCCCTAGTATAAAAGTTCTTAAGTTTGGTGTCTTGCATGTCTTTCTTTTCTTAAAAATTTTTAAAAATATGTTCTTGATGATCATCATGATCTTCAAAGTGTTCTTGGTGTTCATCTTGACATTCAAAGTGTTGTTGCATGCATTATTTGTTTTGATCTTAAAATTTTATGTTTTGTTTCATTTTGTTGTTTTTCTTTGTCCTCATTAAAAATTCAAAAGTAAAAAAATTATCTTTTCCTTTTTCTTCTCATAATTTTCGAAATTTTGAGTTGACTTGGTAAAAAAATTTTAAACAAAAAAATAATACAGAGAAATGAAGGCTCAAAATATATATCAAAATTTCAAATAAAAAAATAATATATATATATATATATCTTTTCAGTAAATAATATAGAGAAATGAAGGTTCAAAACATAAAGCAGAAGAATCACAGAGAAAAAGAGCTCACTGGCGTTAAAACGCCATTAAAGAGGCCCTTTGGGCGTTAAACGCAAGAATGACTATCATTTTGGGCGTTTAACGCCAGTAAAGGTATCATTCTTGGCGTTAAATGCCAGAATGGGCAGCATTCTGGGCGTTTAATGCCAGAAACAGCAGCATCCTTGGCATTCAGAAAAACGCCCAGTAACAAGGGATTTTTAGCGTTTAACGCCAGCCATGGTACCTGGCTGGGCGTTAAATGCCCAAAATGGCTACCAGATTGGCGTTAAATGCCAGAATGGCTATCATTCTGGGCGTTTATCGCCAGAATGGCTATCATGCTGGGCATTTAACGCCAGAACAGCAAAAGGGAGGTAATTTCATTTCCAATTCAATTTTTTCTCAAATTTTTGTGTTTTAATTCATAATTTTAAATGGCTATCTTTTTCATCCCTTTTAAATTTTAAAATCTTATCTTTTTCGTATCATCTTTTATTAATCATATCTTTCTATCAAATCTTTTTCATTTTTCTTTTAATGTTTTCAAAAATTTTAACTAATTTTTCAAAATCTTTTTCTTAATTTTATTTCATATTTTTGAAAATTCTTGCTAACAATTAATGTTTTGATTCAAAAATTTCAAGTTTGTTAATTTCTTCTTAAGAAAGGTTCAATCTTTGAATTCTAGAATCATATCTTTTTGTTTCTTGTTAGTCAAGTCATCAACTTTAATTTTAAAAACCAAATCTTTTTAATTTTTTTCATTTCTTTTTCAAAATAAACTTCAACCATATCTTTTTAAAATTTTAATTTCAAAATCTTTTTCTAACTTCTTATCGTTTCAAAATTTATTTTCAAACCTTTTTCAACTAGCTACTTGACTTGTTTATTTTAATTTTAAAAAGTTTACTATTTCTTATCTTTTTGAAAACCACCTAACTACTTTTCCACTTCTAATTTTCGAAAATCACTAGCCATTTTTAAAAAAAAAATCTTTTTAATTAACTACTTGTTTTAAATTCTAATTGTATTTTATTTCTTTTAATATTTTCGAAACTAACTTGATCAATTAAATAAAAATGAAAATATTTTTCTTTTCCCTCTCCTTAAAATTTGAATACCCTCTCTCTCATCTCTTTCTATTTATTCTATTTAATTGCTAACACTTCTCTTCTACTCATAATTCAAACCCCTCTTTCTTCTCTCTGTTCGAATTACTCATCTCCTCTCTCTTCTCATTCTTCTATTCCTCTATTCTTATACTCACATGAAGGAGTCTCTATACTGTGACATAGAGGATTCCACTACTCCCTTTGTTCTCTTCTTTTCCATATGAGTAGGAACAAGGATAAGGACATTCTTGTTGAAGCTGATCCTGAACCTAAAAGAACTCTGAAGAGGAAGCTAAGAGAAGCTAAAGCACAACACTCTGGATAGGACCTTACAAAAAATCTCAAAAAAGAAGCAGACATGGCAGCCGAACCCAACAACAATGCTAGAGATGCAAGAAATATGCTTGGTGACTATACTGCACTAACTTCCAACTTCTATGAAAGAAGCATCTCAATTCCTGGAATTGGAGCAAACAACTTTGTGCTTAAGCCTCAATTAGTTTCTCTAATGCAGCAGAATTGCAAGTTTCATGGACTTCCATTGGAAGATCCTCATCAGTTCTTAGTTGAATTTTTGCAAATCTGTGATACTGTTAAAACGAATGGAGTTGATCCCGAGGTTTATAAACTTATGCTTTTCCCCTTTGCTGTAAGAGACAGAGCTAGGATATGGTTGGACTCACAATCTAGAGAAAGCCTGAACTTTTGGGACAAGATTGGTCACTGCTTTCTTGGCCAAATTCTTTCCACCTCAAAAGCTGAGCAAGATTAGAGTGGACGTCCAAACCTTCAGACAGAAAGAAGGTGAATCCCTCTATGATGCTTGGGAAAGATACAAGCAATTGATCAGAAGGTGTCCTTCATACATGCTTTCAGAATGGAGCATCTTAGATATATTCTATGATGGTCCGTCTGAATTGTCCAAGATGTCATTGGACCACTCTTCTGGTGGATCTCTTCATCTGAAGAGAATCCCTGCAGAAGCTCAGGAACTCATTGAGGTAGTTGCAAATAATCAGTTCATGGACACTTATGAAATAAATTCTGTGAGTAATGGGATGACTCATAAGAAAGGAGTTCTTGAGATTGATACTCTGAATGCCATATTAGCTTAGAACAAAATATTGACTCAATAAGTCAATATGATTTCTCAGAATCTGACAAGATTGCAAGCTACATCCGGCAGTACTAAAGAAGCTTCCTCTGTAGGAGAAGCTTATGACCCTGAGAATCCTGCAATGGAAGAGGTGAATTACATGGGAGAATCCTATGGAAACACCTATAATCCTTCATGGAGAAATCATCCAAATTTCTCATGGAAGGATCAATAGAAGCCTCAACAAGGCTTCAATAAAAATAATGGCAGGAGAGATAAGTTTGGCAATAGCAAGCCTTTTCCATCATCTTCTCAGCAACAGACAGAGAATTCTGAGCAGAGCTGCTCTGGCTTAGCAACTATAGTCTCTGATCTATCTAAGGCCACTCTCAGTTTCATGACTGAAACAAGGTCCTCCATTAGAAATTTGGAGGCACAAGTGGGTCAGTTGAGTAAAAGAGTTACTGAAACTCCTCCTAGTACTCTCCCAAGCAATACAGAAGAGATCCAAAGAGAGAGTGTAAGGCCATCAATATAACCAAAATGGCCAAACCTATAGAGGAGGAACAGCCAGTGATTTCTAGTGAGGAAGACCTCAATGGACGTCCACTGACCACTAAGGAGTTCCTTAGTGAGAAACCAAAGGAATCTGAGGCTCATACAGAGACCATAGAGATTCCACTAAACTTACTGTTGCCATTCATGAGCTCTAATGAGTACTCTTCTGCTGAAGAGGATGAAGATATTATTGAAGAGAAAGTTGCTTAGTATCTAGGAGCAATCATGAAGTCAAATGCCAAGTTATTTGGTAATGAGACTTGAGAGGATTAACCTTCATTACTCATCAATGAACTGAATGCCTTGGTTCAGCAAAAATTACCTCAGAAGAAACCAAATCCCGGAAGGTTATTAATACCTTGTACCATAGGCACCATAACCTTTGAGAAGGCTCTGTGTGACCTGGGGTCAGGTATAAACCTCATGCCACTCTCTGTAATGGAGAAACTAGGGATCTTTAAGGTACAAGCTGCAAGATTCTCACTAGAGATGGTAGACAAATCAATGAAACAGACTTATGAACTTGTAGAGGACATCTTAGTGAAGGTTGAAGGCCTTTACATCCCTGCTGACTTCACAATCCTAGACAATGGGAAGGATGAGGATGAATCGATCATCCTTGGAAGACCCTTCCTAGCCACAGCAAATGCTGTGATTGATGTGGACAGAGGAGAGTTAGTCCTTCAATGGAATGAGGACTACCTTGTGTTTAAGGCTCAAGGGTCTTCTTCTGTAAACATGGAGAGAAAGCATGAAAAGCTTCATCCAATTATCTCCATACAGAGTCAAGCAGAGCCCCCACATTCAAACTCTAAGTTTTGTGTTGGGATGCCACAATCATGCTCTGAGTATCTGTGAAGCTCTGAAAGAGCTTACTGTCAAGCTATTGATATTAAAGAAGCGCTTATTGGAAGGCAACCCAACCTTATTTATCTATGTTAATTACTTTTTCATTTTATTTTCCATTATTAGTTTATATTTTCTTTAGGTTGATGATCATGTGGAGTCACAAAAATAGCTGCAGAATTAAAGCAGAATCAAAAACAGCATCAGAAACAGCACACCTTGGAGGACAGGCTTACTGGCGTTTAAACACCAGTAAGGATAGCAGAATGGGCATTTAACGCCCAATCTAGCAGCAATCTTAGTGTTAAACACCAGAATTGGTAGACAGACTGGCGTTTAATGCGAAAAAAGGGTGTCGGGTGTCTGGCTGGCGTTAAATGCCAGAAAGGGGCATCACCCTGGCGTTTAATGCCATAATGGGCAGAAGAGCGGACGTTAAACGCCAGAAGTGGCACACAGAGGGTGTTTAAATGACAGAAAGGTGCAGGGACCAGAATTTCTTGTTACCTCAGGATTTGTGAACCCCACAGGATCCCCACCTACCCTAACTCTTTTTCTCTTCTTTTCACACCTTTCCATAACACGCTTCCCCAAATAACCTCCACCAATCACCTCTATTTCTCCTTCAAAACTGTCATACAACCCATCTACCCCCACCCATTCAAATTCAAACCATCTCCCTCCCAAACCCAACCCCTATTACAAAAATTCCCTCTCCACTCCACTCCTATATAAGCCCCTCATAACTCCTTTATTTTCACACATCTTAACCACCTAAAACCCCCCTTGGCCAAACCATTCACACACCTCCATCTCCTTCATCTCTTCTTCCTCTAATCCTTTCTTTCTTCTTTTGCTCGAGGATAAGAAAACCTTTTAAGTTTGGTGTGGAAAAAAGCTCTGCTTTTTGTTTTTCTATAACCATTAATGGCACCTAAGGCCGGAGAAACCTCTAGGAAGAGGAAAGGAAAGGCAGTTGCTTCCAACTCTGAGTCATGGGAGATGGAGAGATTCATCTCAAAAGTCCATCACTAGAAAGATGATGGAGCAAACAAGAGAGCTCACTCATGGACCTCAGCAAGAGCATGAAGAAGTCCCTCATCAAGAAATCCCTGAGATGTCTCAAGGGATGCATTTCCCTCCACACAACTATTGGGAGCAACTCAACACCTCTTTAGGAGAATTGAGTTCCAACATGGAGCAACTAAGAGTGGAGCACCAAGAGCACTCCATCATCCTCCATGAAAGATAAGACCAAAAGGCCATGAGAGAGGAGCAACAAAGGCAAGGAAGAGACATAGAGGAGCTCAAGAACTCCATTGGTTCTTCAAAAAGAAGAAGAAGCCATAATCACTAAGCTGGACCCGTTCTGTAATCTCCTTGTTTATTTTCTTTTCTATTTTCAGTTTTTATGCTTTATGTTTTGACTATGTTTGTGTCTTCAGTACAAGATCATTAGTGTTTAGTGTCTATGTCTTAAAGCTATGAATGTTCCATGAATCTTTCACCTTTCATAAATGAAAAATGTTTTCTAAAATAGAAAAAAGAAATACATGAATTTCAAATTCTATCTTGAAAATAGTTTAATTATTTTGATGTGGTGGTAATACTTTTTGTTTTCTGAATGAATGCTTGAACAGTGCATATTTTTTATAGTGAAATTTATTAATGTTAAAATTGTTGGCTCTCAAAAGAATAATGAAAAAGAGAAATATTATTGATAATCTGAAAAATCATAAAATTGATTCTTGAAGCAAGAAAAAGCAGTGAAAAACACAAAGCTTGCGAAAAAAAATGGCGAAAAATAAAGAAAAAGAAAGTAGAAAAAGCCAATAGCTCTTTAAATTAAAAAATAAGGGTAAAGAGGATCCAAGGCTTTGAGCATAAGTGGATAGGAGGGCCCAAAGGAATAAAATCTTGGCCTAAGCGGCTAAATCAAGCTGTCCCTAACCATGTGCTTGTGTCAGGATGGTCCAAGTGAAAAGCTTGAGACTGAGTGGTGAAAGTCGTGATCCAAAGTAAAAAGAATGTGCTTAAGAACTCCGGGCACCTTTAACTGGGGACTCTAGCAAAGCTGAGTCACAATCTGAAAAGGTTCACCCAGTTATGTGTCCGTGGCATTTATGTATCTAGTGGTAATACTAAAAAGCAAAATGCTAAGGGTCACGGCAAATACTCATAAAGTAGTTGTGTTCAAGAATCAACATACTAAACTAGGAGAATCAATAACACTATCTGAATTCTGAGTTCCTATGGATGCCAATCATTCTGAACTTCAAAGGATAAAGTGAGATGCCAAAACTGTTCAAAAGCAAAAAGCTACTAGTCCCGCTAATCTAATTGGAACTAAGCTTCATTGATATTTTGAAATTTATTGTATTTTCTCTTCTTTTTATCCTATTTTGTTTTTAGTTGCTTGGGGGCAAGCAATAATTAAAGTTTGGTGTTGTGATGAGCGGATAATTTATACGCTTTTTGACATTGTTTTCAGGTAGTTTTTAGTATGCTTTAGTTACTTTTTATTATATTTTTATTAGTTTTTATGCAAAAATCACATTTCTGGACTTTACTATGAGTTTTTGTGCTTTTCTATAATTTCAGGTATTTTCTGGCTGAAATTTAGGGACCTGAACAAAAATCTGATTCAGAGGCTGAGAAAAGACTGCAGATGCTGTTGGATTCTGAACTCAAACGCGTTTTTCTAGAGCTAAAGAAGTCCAATTCGCGCGTTCTTAGTTGGGATGGAAATATAACATCTTGGGCTTTCCAGTAATATATAATAGTCCATACTTTGTTCGAGATTTGATGGCCCAAACTGGTGTTAAAATGCTAACCAGAGACCCTTTTTCTAGCGTAAAATGCCCCAACTGGCATCCAAGCTGGCGTTTAACTCCAGAAAAGGCCTATGCACGTGTAAAGATCAATGCTCAGCCCAAGAACACACCAAGTGGGCCCCAGAAGTGGATTTCTGCACTATCTGCACTTAGTTACTTGTTTTCTGTAATCCCTAGTAACTAGTTTAGTATAAATAGTACTTTTTCCTATTGTATTCGGATCCTTTTTTCAGACTTTTAGACGATTTTGCACATTTGTGAGGCTGGCCATTCGGCCATGCCTAGACCTTTTTTTCTATGTATTTTCCAACGGTGGAGTTTCTATACCTCATAGATTAAGGTACGGAGCTCTACTGTTCTTCATGAATTAATGCAAGTAGTATTGTTTCTCTTTCAATTCACGCTTACTTATTCTCCAAGATATACTCTTGTACTTAATTCAGTTAAGTCAGAATGAAGGGGTGACACGTGACAATCACCCACTATCTTCGTTACTCGCTTAGCCAAGATCCACGTGCTTGACAACCATAAGTGGTCTACATGATGTTTAATGTAGTCATTGGATGACAGATGGAGTATAGTCTCTTGGGTCTCTGATCCATGAATTTGACTCGCCTCTCTTGACAACAGAGCATTCAAATCTTTGAGATTAGAACCTTCGTAGTATAGGATAGAACCAATTAGCAGCATTCTCGAGATCCGGAAAGTCTAAACCTTGTTTGTGGTATTCCGAGTAGGATCTGGGACGAGCTTCAAACTCACGAATGTTGGATAGTGTACAAAAGGATAGAGAGATCCTATTCCGACACAAGTGAGAACCGACAGATGATTAGCCGTGTGGTAGCTGTGCCTGGTATTTTTCGTCCGAGATGAGAAATCCGACAATTGATTAGCCGTACAAAAGCCATAGCTGGACCATTTTCACTGAGAGGACGGATGGAAGCCATTGACAATGGTGATCCACCAACATATAGCTTGCCATGGAAGGGAGCACGCATGATTGGATGAAGACAATAGGAAAACAGAGGTTCAGAAGCAACAAAGCATCTCCAAACGCTTATCTAAACTTCCCACCAATGAATTACATAAGTAACTTTATTTTAATTTGCGTTTTATATATCTTTCAAATATCAAAACTCATAACCAATTGAATCTGCCTGACTAAGATTTACAGGATGACCATAGCTTCCTTCAAGTCGACAATCTCCGTGGGATCGACCTTTACTCGCGTAAGATTTTATTACTTGGACGACCCAGTGTACTTGCTGGTTAGTTGTACTGGAGTTGTGAAAAGTGTGATCACAATTCTGTGTACCACGCCATAATTGTTTTTCTGAGAGGTGTCACACTGGACACCTCTAATCATGCTTTAGAGGACCTTTTAGACATTCTGCATATTCCTCCGGCTCGTGACGCTTACCTTCAGATAGTGAAGGAATTGTTATCGGGCAAGCTGTCATTGGACGTCGTCCTGAAAAAGATTAGCACACCTGATGCCATATGGAAGTACAAAAGGGGAGAAAATGCAGTCCCACAAAGCATTGCATGCACCGATCTAAATCCTGAGGCAAGGATCTGGCAACAGATCATTACCGACTATATCCTGCGAAGCACGCATGCCACTCACATTAGGGTCCGTGTGGCGGTTTTGCTATAGGCTATTCTGGAGGGGAAGAGGATCTCTGTTCTTCCCCTTATCAGAGACTTGATGTAGAAGGTGACTCAACAGCAGAAGTACAACATTTCCTTCCCATCGATGATCACCAGATTAGCCGCCCTATCTGGAGTGGAGAGATGCCCGACAGACAGGATGTTTGTCTTCATCAGTAAGCAGCCATTCCTGCCATACGGCGACTATGAGGGACCACCACAAAAGAAGAGGAAGACCATTGAGCTGCCATCAGCAACAGAGCCCTCAACACCTCTTGCACCTTCTGTGCCTACACTCCGACCTCAGACACCCTATGAGCAGGGTCGGGAGATCCTTGAGACTCTTCACCGTTTTGAGCACAGCAATGCTCACCGCTTCTAGTGGATTTGTGGCGAAGTTTGAGGGTCGAGACCCTGGACCACCTCCTCCAGATACACCAGAGCCAGAGCCCGAAACTGAGAAGGCGGCACCGGAGGAGCCAGCAGCTGATGCTGGCCAACCAGTCGACCCCCTGACCAGAGAGCGGGGAAGCCCACGGCTGAGGAGGCAGTAGTTGAGAGAGTTGAGGAGCCGATAGCTGGAGCCTGATGGTGTTTTTGCGGAAAACGAATTTTCCAACACACAATTCCAACCGGCAAGTATACCGGGTCGCATCAAGTAGTAATAACTCACTTAGAGTGAGGTCGATCCCACAGGGATTGATGGATCAAGCAACTTTAGTGGGTGATTAGTTTAGTCAAGCTAACATTGAAGTGAAATTGAGTGAAATCGTAGCCAACAGAAAGTAAATTGATAAGAATTGTAAATGACAGAATGTAAATAGGCAGGAAGCTTAAAGAACAAGTAATGTAAATTGCAGAAACTTAAATGACAAGAAATGTAAATTGCAGGAAATGTAAAGGGAATTGGGTGCAGGAAATTTAAAGGAAAGCAATAAGCAGCACTTAGAATAATTGCAGAATAATTAAATTGCATGAAAAGTAAAAGGGATTGGGTGCTGGGAATTAAAACTTCAATAAGAAAATGTAAAATGCAATCAAGCAAAGAAGTAAAAGATGAAGTAAGAAGAAGAAGAAATGAACAGAAAGTAGAATTCAATTATGCAGAAAACTAAAGAAGAGATCTCAAGGTGAGATTGAAACAGAAGTTCTTCAATTCTCCACCCAAGATCCAAAACAAAAATGAAAACTAAGAGAGCTTTCTAATGGAGCCGCCCTCCCTTTCCGAGCTCTAATTGATGCCTTTATATAGGCTTTACAAAGTGAAAATGAAAATGAAATTAAAACAAATTACAATTAAAATAAAAATCCTAATCTAATTTATCCATGTGCCTTTGAGTGATGATGTGGGCTTTGCTTGCATTGGATTTGAGGAGAGATGGGTCTTGGATGGCCTTGGTTCAATTGGTGAAGATTTGGGTTCAAAGGGAATTTGAATTGAATTTTGACCCATGGGTGTTCCCAGGAGGCTGCCCTGCCCTTGTGGAGGGCAGAGCAGGGAAATTGTGCGTGCGGCTTGGTATGTGAGGATGCTGCCCTGCCCTTGTGGAGGGCAGGGCAATGTTGCCTTGGTGTGTCTTGTGCGCGCACCACGTCCTTGACCGTGCCATGATGCGCTTGTGTGCGCCAAGCCTAAGCCTTTACTTCCTTGAAGGTCTTGTGTTCGAACCTTGGTGAAAGCACTTGAGGAGCAATTTTTTTTCTTGATTTTCCATGAAGAGCACGACATTGCCCTGCTCTCCAAGAGGGCAGGGTAGAAAATTGAGTGCTACTTTGTTTTGGAGTGAGGCTCCAGCTTCGAGCCTTGGTGGAAGCACTTTAGTTTATTTTTGCTTATTTTTGGCCCTTAAAGATGCCTCTTGTTTCTGCCTCAATTGTATGCCAAATATGGATTGCTATATATCGTTCGAAAGCTCTGAATGTCAGCTTTCCAACGCAACTAGAAGCACATCAATTGGACGCCTGTAGCTCAAGTTATAGCCCTTTGAAGGAGGCATGGTCATGCTGTGAGCGCCCAGATTTTACCTTAGCGAAATTCTTGCTTCCAACCTCAATTTGCATCACGATTCTGCCCTGCCCTTGGCAAGGGCAAGGCAGTGTGCGTGCTGGTTGTTTTCCTCTTTAATTTTGTCATGGGCCACGCTTTTAAAAGCATGGCCTAAGCCTCCAAAGTGTGCTCCAACTTCAAAGTGTGCTCCAAAGCTCTTTTTTTCTCCTTTTTTTGTGCTTCTTTGCTTCTTTTTCTTCTTATTTTCTACAAGATTTATAAAATTAAAATATCAAGAAAATATATCATTTAAGTACAAAAGCATTCAATATTTAAGCACAAATCATCAATTTCTTGTATGAAAAAGCATAGAAAAATAGGTATATGATGACTTGTCATCAGAGCCGAGCTGAGAGCTGAGACAGCAGCAGAGCCAGCTGGCCAGGCAGTTGAGGAGCCAGCAGCTAAGCCCAACGCAGAGCCTTCCAGCGCCATCATTGTCCATTAGCGTCATCACCACCCACCACCGCCAGACGGTGGAGCTTAGCAGCATTGATAACCCGGTCCGATTTTTGGCACAGAGAACCGTGCATCATCTAAGTGTGGGGGAGGATCTACTATTTTTGGGTGTAAACATTCTCTCCTGAACACTTGTCATTTAGTTTATTTTCAGTTTTTATTATACTTTTGTAGATATTAATAGCACTTTACTTTTTTTCTACATATTGGTACAGTATATAGTATAGATATGGATTGTGATTGGATGATGTGAATAGTATATGCCTAGTTCATTTTGATCCTAATTGTTCATGTTACTTTTTGCTTGTTGAAAATTAGGAAAAGAACTAGGAAATTTTGAAAAGAATTGCATCCATAACAACATACATACATATAGGAAATAATTTTGGTAAAAAACAACGAGAATTTCCAAGAATTTTGTTTTAGGGCATTCTATTGAATTAAGTTAGAAAATTGTTTTCAAACTTGCCTGAATGATTTTTATGGAACATAGAAGAGTAAAGAACAAATACCTTGTGAGTTTTGATCTTTAATTGAATGGTTACACCTTTTAACCACTAATTTTGTTCATTGTGTGCTATATCTCTTCTATGATTGTAATCTTGGTTTTGCTTGATTCTTTATTTCCAATATTGATATTTTGAATTGCATTGAGCATGATTGAGGCCATCTTTTTTTAAAGCTTACTTTACCCATATAGCTTACCCTTTGTATTTACCATTGTTAACCCCCTTTGAGCTTTAATTAACCCATTGTTCTTAATATCACCACATCATAACCTTAAGTGAAAAATCATGATTTACCTTGGATTGTATCCTTGATTAGCTTAGGTTGAAAAGTGTGTAACATTTAAGTGTGGGGGAAATTTTGGAAAACATTGGTAGTGAATAAAAATGTGTAAATTGGGTATTTTATTGAAAATTTTGAAAAATGGGAGAACTGATATATGAACTAGTAAACCATATGCATTTATTTTTAATTAAAAAAATCCATGAAAAGGGAAAATAGTTTCCCCAAGGATGAATAAAGAATGCATATGAGAACTGAATGAGAAAGCATACATGAATGTTTCTGAAAAAGAAATTATGGGAAGTTAGGATTGCATATTTTTGTTATTTGATTGATAAAGGTTAAGTTGGAAAATTAAACTAATCAAGGATTCAATAACTTTAGTCCATTAGCCATATCTATCCCAACTTGACCCTAACCCCATTACAACCATATGAAGTCCTCATGATAATTGCCTTCATGCATCGCTTGTTTGTTGATTGTTAGATGAAAAGTAATTCCTTGAAAGCATGATTAAGAAGAGATTTGAGTGATTAAACCCTAGACACTAAGTGATTAGAGTGTATACTGCGCGTGCGCGTACAGTGCGTGCACGCGTACATTGAGTTGGGCTAGAGGCTTAGAGTGGGCTTGACGCACGCCCAACTCTCTGGACAACGGCCTGGAGTGGCGGCATCAGCTAGGGGATGCGCACACGGCAAGTGCGCGTTCGCGTACGTTGGTAGTGTAGCATAAAGCGCGCAAGCGCGACGAGTGTGCTCGCGTTCTTTCCTCCTTTTGGCGTATGGGCGCGCACGCGACGAGTGCGCGTCCGCGCGAGGTGAGTCGGGCTGGGGGCTCAAAGTTGGCCCAAATCCAGTGCAACTCTCTGTAGATTGGCTCAGAAGTTGCAGCAGCAGATCGACGCGAACGCGGCAGGTGTGCGTCCGCGTGCACTTCCTTGTTCTCGTAATCGGCGCGCACGCACGTAGTGCGCGTCAGCGTGGGTTGTGTTTGGCTAAGGGCATAGTGTTTGCCCAAGAGAGGCCCAACTCTCTGGAATTTGGGTGATGATGCATCCGCTCATGGACGCGTGCGCGTACATTGTGCGCGCGCGTCTAACCCCCTTTTTTTATCCTTTAAGCAGAAAAATTGTGCTCAGGTGCTCCCTACACTGCTCACAACTCTTTATTCAATCAACTATCATACAATTCACAAAAATGCAGTTTGATATTATTCATCTACTACTAAACACAACATACATGTGACTATGCTAACAATTAAGTTTTACAAACAAATTTATATGAAACATCTACCTACAATGGCAACTCAAATCACTTATTAAGCAAAATTAAAAGAGAATGGAAAGAGTTTACTATGGTGGGGTGTCTCCCACCTAGAACTTTTAGTT
This sequence comes from Arachis duranensis, assembly GCF_000817695.3. Lineage (NCBI taxonomy): Eukaryota > Viridiplantae > Streptophyta > Magnoliopsida > Fabales > Fabaceae > Arachis > Arachis duranensis. The sequence continues at coordinate 37,203,666 of NC_029777.3, read as the reverse complement.
TAAGTCCTTAAGTTGGACATGTTGAGAGACTCATTGTCATGGTGGCTTGTGTTTGTACTCATCCTTAAATCTCCAAGGATCTTTGCTTCTCAATTGGTTGACAGAATTTCCAACCATCTTCACCAATCTAGGGTAGAGTTCTACCCAAGATATGAGTCCCCATAGTTGGTCTTCACTTAGCGAACCGGGATCCCATATCTTATCTTCACACCCATCCATGAGTTGAGTTTCATGATTTTCCCGTACCGGTGGTTGACATAAGGGCGATCGACACATAGAATCCTCTTTAGTCCACCCATTCTTCCTTCTAGACCCATACGAAGTGGTTCTTGTCCCATCATAATCCCTATACCTTAAAGCTTTGATCTTAGTGAGCTTTATACCAATTTTCCAACCACTACACAATTCTCTTTTTCCTTTAAGTCCACAAAGGGCTCTAAGTTGTTCATCCGTTTCAATCAAACCATATTCAAGTGAGAGAGTAAAGCTTAGGGATAAGAGTTTTATCCACTTAAATGTTGTGTTGGATGGTGACTTGGAAAGCGAGACCTCCCCACACTTAGACAATGCAAGGTCTACTTCCTTGTGCTCTTCTTTGTGTATTTCCACCTCTTTACGAGCTTCTTTAATTTCAACCTTTTCCCTTTTATCACTTGGCTTGGTGTTGTCTTCAAGAACCTTGATTTCTTGCCCAATAGGAGGTGATTCAATTTTGGATAGGAATTCATTGATGAATGAATCCATTTCTTGGTCAACCTCTTCATATTCTTTAATTTCGATATACACCATGCCAACATTTTCCTCTTGGTAGTTCTCTTTCTCATTGCTCACCAAGGGTACGGGAGGTTGTGCACACTCTTCTATAATTTCAACTCCATGTCCAATGGGAGAGGATTCCATTGTGGAGAGAAACTCATCCATGATTGAATCCATCTCTTGATAAGCCTCCTGATGACAAGTCATCATATACCTATTTTTCAAGCTAATTTCACTTGTTTTGTTAGTCTTTATGCACTTTCTTGCATCCTAAGTAAGTGATTTGGAGTGAAAATGCATAACTTCTTTAAATCAAGCAACCAACATGAAATTAATGTTAACTCATGAGGTTTAAGCTAATTTTAATTGAAGTTTAATTGATTTATAAGCCTTATGAATTTAGTGATACTTGGAGTGGTTGTTTTGGTTTATTTCAGGTGAAGAAAAGAATAAAAGAGAAAAGCGTGGCCTAAGAAAGCGTGACCCAAGGAGAAGGAAGCGTGGTCAAAGGAAGGAAAAGTGTGCCCCATGCAATGGGGGAGGCAAGCATTGCCCTCCACAAGGGCACACTGCCCTCTAGGAGGGCAACATAAGGGAACAAGGCAAAGAAGGCAACTCTGCCCTGCCCACTACAAGGGCAGAGCACAAACCTGTGCCTTGGAATCAAGAAGAACAAAATGTTGCCCTGCCCTCCTCAAGGGCAGTATCGGGCCTTCATGGAAAATAAATCAAAGGAAAATGCCTACCAATGCTTGCCACAAGAGTTGAACACGG
>NC_029777.3:37200345-37201028 GCF_000817695.3 Arachis duranensis | reverse complement strand
GGATCGACCTCACTCATGTGAGTTATTATTACTTGATGCGACCCGGTACACTTGCCAGTGAGTTTTGTGTTGGATCGTTTTCCACACATCAAGTTTTTGGTGCCGTTGCCGGGGATTGAAATAGATTGACAATGATTAAGTGAAGTGGAGATCTAGATCAGGCACTTTTTCTTTATTATTAAACTGACACACTAACTGTTTGAATTTTTGCTTAAACTAACTAAAACTTCATTCTAGCTATAGATTGAAGTTTCATTGGTTTTCTGGATCTGTGTGTTTATTGTTGTGTGTTTGTATGTCAGGTACAGGAAGATCTTCACCTGTCCTCTCTGAAATTGACCAAAGAACTCTTTGAAGAATAAGAAGAGCTGAAAGAGGAAAGAACGTTATTGGAGAGGAAGAATCTGAGGAGGAATTCCAAGAGATGGAAGGAGATCTCAATCAACCAGGAAAAGGAGCCAACAATAACCAACAACAACGGAGAGTCTTGGCCTCATACACCTTTGCAAATGCTAGACACTGTGGAAGTAGCATTCTTCCTCCGAATGTCAATGCTAACAATTTTGAACTAAAGCCACAACCCATCACTTTGGTTCAAAACAACTGTTCGTTTGGAGGAGGACCTTTGGAGGACCCAAATCAACATTTATCTACCTTCTTGAGAATCTGTGACACGGTGAAAA
>NC_029777.3:37198525-37200214 GCF_000817695.3 Arachis duranensis | reverse complement strand
AAGTTGCAGAACTTCTATGAGGGGCTCACTCTTAAAGCTCAAGAAGCACTTGATCATTCAGCTGGAGGCTCTTTGCAACTCATGAAAACTACAGAGGAAGCTCAAAACCTCATTGACATGGTGGCCAATAACCAATATTTCTTTGCTCATCAAAGACAACGCCAACCATCACAAAGAAGAGGAGTAATGGAGTTGGAAGGAGTGGATTCAATTCTAGCTCAGAACAAGATAATGCAGCAGCAGATTCAACAACAGTTTGAGCAAATGGCCAAAAGAATTGATGGCTTGCAAGTTGCATCAGTGAGTGCCACCAGCCAACCACCAACTACTTGGGTGCAAAGTGAAGAAACTCAAGAGGAGCAACAGCAAGAGCAAGTCCAATACATGCACAACCAAAATCCTGGAACTAATGAAGTCTATGGTGATACTTATAATCCATCTTGGAAGAACCATCCCAACCTCAGATGGGGAGACAACCATAATCAAAACCAACAACCATGGCAAAGAAACACAAGTCAGAATAATTGGAAAAGCACAAACCATAACCCCCAGCCAAACACTAACCAAAATACATACAGAAAACCACAAAATAACTACACCAACTCTAACCATTATCCACCCAATAACCACCCAACAAATCAAACCACTTATCATCATCCATCAACAACCCAAAATCAACCAATTTCACATGAATCCCAGAGGATCACTAATCTAGAGCTGCTCATGGAGAAAATGATGAAGAACCAAGAATTGACAACAAAGAACCAAGAAGCTTCCATGAAGAACTTAGAAAGGCAAATTGGGCAAATTTCCAAGCAGATTTCTATTGAGAAGCCATCAAGTTCACTACCTAGTGACACCATTCCCAACCCAAAGGAAGAATGCAAGGTCGTTCAACTAAGAAGTGGAAAGTGTTATTGGATGGTAACCAAGGAGCAACCAAGAATAATGATACTGAGCCAACAAAGAATGATGAAGCCATCAACAAGGACATGGTAAGCAAGAATGTCCCAGAAAAACTCACAGAGGAAGACAACAAACCACAGAATTTGAAGAAAGGGAAGCAAATCATGGAAGAACCAATTCCAAGACAACATCAGGTGGAGAATAGCCAACCAATTCCAAGACAAAATCAAGTGGAGAAGAATTTAACACCACCACTGCCTTATCCACAGAGATTTCAAAAAGAAACAAAGGATCAACATTTCCACAAATTTCTTGAGACTTTCAAGAAGTTGGAAATCAACATACCCTTAGCTGAAGCATTGGAGCAAATGCCTTTATATGCCAAGTTCTTAAAAGAGCTCATCAACAAGAAAAGAGATTGGAATGAGAAGGAAACGGTGATGCTTAGTGAGGAATGTAGCGCCGTGCTCCAAAATGGAATCCCACCAAAGCTTAAGGATCCAGGGAGTTTTGTAGTGTCATGCACTATAGGCAAGCTATCCTTGGACAAAGCTCTCTATGATCTTGGAGCTAGTATCAACTTAATGCCCTTGTCCATGATGAAGAAGCTTGCCATAGAAGAACTCAAACTTACCAGGATGTCACTAGTTATGGCCGACAGATCAATCAAGACACCGAATGGAATTGTGGAAAATCTGTTAGTTAAGGTTGGAGAGTTTATCTTCCCTGCGGACTTTGTAATCTTAGATACCGATGAGGAAGGCAACAATTCAATCATCTTGG
>NC_029777.3:37193576-37196180 GCF_000817695.3 Arachis duranensis | reverse complement strand
AAAAAAATGATGCCTTAGGCTACGGCTACGCTTTTTGGGCTACGGCTACGCTTTTTGGAGTGATTCCTATTCGGCCGTTGCCTATTCTCAAAGGCTACGCTTTTCTACACCAAGGGCTACGCTTTTGGCGTTTGGGAATAGGCTACGCTTTTCAAGTGATGCTGTTCAGGACCAAAGGCTACGCTTTTCAGCTTTCATTCTTCCAGAATAGGCTACGCTTTTCAATGCTACTGCATCACTTGTAAAGCGTAGCCCCATTGTATACCATAGCTACTTTTTATAAGCGTAGCCTTAGGTCCCTCTTTTTTTTTTTGGTATACTATAGCTACTGTATATAAGCGTAGCCTTAGGTCTCATTTTTTTTTTCTATACTATAGCTACTGTACATATAAGTGTAGCCTTTGGTCTTTTTTTTCTTCTGTATATATATATAATTATCTAATAATTATTAATACAACATAATAGTTAATATGATTACATGTATAAATGAATTGAATATTACAAAATAAAAATAAAAACATAATTATACTAAATAATTTCTTTATATAATAAAAATTGTCTCAAACCAAAATATATTTATAACATTGATCCAAAAGTACTAGAATGAAATTAACTGTAAAAATTCATACAACTCAAATTAAAGTAAGCATAGCCATATCAAAACCATAATATCACTTGGCCAATAAAGGTATCTTCTAATAAAAATCATTAGTCAACCATACATGTAAAGATCCTAAATAGCACTCTATCTTAGCCAAAAAACCACAATAATAGTCAGCTTATTCTTCATTGCTTAATCTTCATTGTTATCCTGCATAATTATATAGATAAGCAGTTAAAAAAATATTCATAATGACATTCGTAATTATAAAAATTAAATGGAACACGTAGTCATAGTAAGCCAAGAAAGCATATATACTAAAAAAATAACATGGTCACGGCAGAAGAGGTGAATTCAAGAAATTATGTATTATCTTGTTTCATTCAAACTATGAAAATCTACTGGTGTTTCTTCCTTCCATTTCCTTTAACACAATCCTGATATGTCCCTATAGCATTTTTCATGCACTAATTAACCAGACTTTCACACTTAAATTAGATATAGGGACAAATTCATATGTACCAAGTGCACAAAATCAAAGATACAACCACCAGAATTACACAAACAAATTTCAGCCGTAGCAATACAACTTTAGTGTTAATAAAGCCAACAAACATTTTCAGCCATAGCAATTAATGTAAATGCAAGTAAAAACTATGGAATAAGATCTTCACATGATCAAGTTGGGATTTGGGATCTCCCAAACTAATAAACACAAAGATCACAACAATGTTTTCAGTTTTTCACAGCTCAGTGCCACTCAAACAGAAGAAAAAGAGAACCCTTTTCCTATCCAAAATTTCTACCACTAACTTGACCTGTTTTTTATTTTTTTCTTGCATTTCACTAAATACCAATAGGCCCTTTACTTTTTCTAGTCCCTTGTCCCTTCCACAAACACACATAGAAGCTTGCGGCCATACCTGCCTCACGTGATTTACTATCTGAAGCAATTACTGCCTTTGGACAATTGTGCCCTCCATTCCATAATGGGAATGGCTCTTTCGGAAAATAGAGCACCCAAGGTCTTTGTTTTGCTCTCTTTCGTGGCTCTGTTCTTCAGCTCTAGTGGAGTTGGGGCACAGAATTCTCCAGTGTTCGCCTGCGATGTGGCCAAGAACCCTGCATTGGATTTAGAGTATGTCTATTTAATTTGTTTTAGATGTCATCAATAAGTGTAATCAATAACTTATTAATCGACCTATCTAGCTCCTTTGTTAAAAGTTAAATTTTTATAGATATTAAGGGAAGCAAAGAAGAGGTCTATTTAGATGTCTATTTTTATATCTATTTGACACAGAATTTTGTCAAATAGTTCCTTGTTTCCATCAAACAAGTATTTCAGATAAAGGGAAGCAAAGAAGAGGTGGAAATGCTAGCCGACCAATTCATGAATTGAATTTGGCCGTAATAAAGTAGGTGTAAAGTCAAAATGTGCCAAATTCAGTTCACAATTGGAAATTGATACCATAAAGATTTTAGAAAAATTTGACAGCATTCCGGTAGTAAATTGAGCGTTCCCAAATTAAAACAGCAGCAAACAACAATTCATATGAATTTAGAGAAATTCAAACAGATACAGCGAACAGTAAATTCATATGATTCAGATAACATTAAGCTAGAGTAGCAGAGCAGCAATATACAGCTCATATGAGTTCAAAACACTTCAGACAAAGCAGCAACTATAATTTCATATGAGCTGATATGCATATTCAAATAGGGGCAGCAAGCGCAGTCAAACAAATTAACTTTCCTATGAACCCATATACACTTAAACTCACAAAAACCATATACATAGCTTCATAGGAATTCAAAAAGTGAGCTAAAATTTAGCAAGAGCAAAAATACAGCACTACGATAGCAGAAAGGGATAAAAATAATGGACTCAATCAATATTTCTTTATTGAATTCAACCTGCAATGATCATTTCTAAACAACAACTATTATGCTTGCAGTAGCATTAATTCAATGAATTACTCATAACTGACTCCAACCATGAAGTG
>NC_029777.3:37187624-37191050 GCF_000817695.3 Arachis duranensis | reverse complement strand
ATTCAAACCATGAAGGTATCCCCACAGTTGTCTGATCACTACGTTGTGACTAAGATCCTTCCACAAGAATTTATAGAGGTCATCAAAGAGGAAACCGGAAGGAAGTTCACAGTGAAGAAAGACAAGCTAAGGCACTGTGATTTTCAACCTCCATGATCAGCAAAAATAGAAGATGTCAAGCTAGTGACAATAAAAGAGCGCTTGTTGGGAGGCAACCCAACCTGAGGTAGTTTTCTTTTCTACTTATTTCAATAAAAAGTTTAATTAGTTTTATCTATATCGCAAGAAGCTATGTTTGGTGTTGCACACAAAAATAATTTAGGGGAGAATGAAGATTTCTAAGTTTGGTGTTCCACCAAAAATATCATTTAAGAACACATTCTCACCTCTTGCATGATGCTAGCTCCAAGCAACCAAACACATTATTCAACTGTTTAATTGCTTTCTAGCTTTAATTTCATTAACCTTTAGCAAGGACACAAGGTTACACATATGGTTAAAATTGTTGCGTAAGAGGCAGTGGCAAACAATTAAGTTTGGTGTTCACACACCAAAACAGTTCCAAGAGCCACACTATGCATACTAACCAAGTAATTAAGGGCTTGAGAAGCAAGCAACTTTGAGAATTATGCAGGACATGAGTCAACAATTGAAAACATTATGCATCTTAACTCAAAGAGAACACAACAGAAGGAAGAATCAAAGGGCTGCAACTTCAAAGGTTGTATCTAAACTTGATCCTTGCTGCTGTGAAATGTTTTGAATCTGGAAACCATTGTATGTCTTGCTAAAGTGTTTATCTAGTTGCAAGTAAAATTGTTTGTTAAAAATGCTAAATCTGCAAAATGCTTGTTATCCATCACTTAGCTTTAAATTTTGTTTTGTTTCCCATATGCTTAAATAAAAGAGATTTGTGTGAATTGAAAAGTGAAATATCTAATGTTGCATAAGTAAGAATGGAAGTTAGTGGTGGTATATGTGTTTGATTAAATGCATAACTCATGAAATAATTGTTGCATAATATCATTCTCATTCAAGTGTAAGTTAGCTTGCTGTTACAAAGACTCTTATCAATAATGAAAAAGCCCTTGGTAACGAAAACAGAAAGAAAAGGAAGAAGAAAAAGCCAAAATGGCAAGAAAAACAAAGAATAAAGGTTGGACACCAATAGCTTGGACCCTAGGACATATGCCTGTGGTGTTCTTGTACTAAGATATGCTTGGATGAGTAAATTCTAAGGGGTATTTTAAAACCCAGTCACTTAGATCAACTGATTTGGGATGGCCAATTGAAAGTCCACAATAAAGAGCAACTTAGATACAGAACATTTAGTTATCCAAAGAGATGCTGGGCATCAATGATCCTAGGAAGAATTAGTGAGCCATGTGTCTGTGGTGGAAAGATGTTGAGCAAAAGAAAAGAAAATAAAGCCAAAGGCTATTACTGCAACATTTGACACCAAACTTCCAAAAGAATAATAAGCTTGTTAAGCATTGTAAGCCAAGAAAAGTTAGCAAGGGAGGAATTAAAAAGTGAGTCTTCTAACAGCAAGTTTAGCAAGCCTTTGAGGAAAGATGTATATTATGTAACAGCAACAATAATTGAGTTATCATTGTCTGCATAAAGACTCTATAAATCAAGTTCTGCTATAAGATCAATTCTCCTCCCCAATTCTCTGAAAGCTCCGTTCAATCTCTCTAGGAAAGTTGCTAAAATTTAAAGCTCAAAAGAAAGTGCCAAATTCAAAAGTAAAGCCAAAAAGTTCCTAATTACATCAAACTAGCTCCTATTTATACACTTTCTATTCTTGGATTTTGGGATTTGGATGGGCTTTTGATTTGGTGAAGAAATGAATTAAATTGGATTTTTAATTCAATTTTCGGCCCAAAAAGAGTAGCTTCCAGGAGGCTGCCCTGCCCTTGCGGAGGGCAGGGCAGGATTTGGTGTGTGGTGCGGTCTTGGTGCGGGCTGGTGCGGTATTGGTGCGCAGAACGCTGCCCTGCCCTCGCGGAGAGCAGGGCAGGAAAAATTGGTGCGCCAGAAATGAGCCACGGTGCGTGCTGATGCTGCCAGAATCATGCCATGGTGCGCCAGAATGGTGCCTTGGTGCACAGGATGCTGCCCTGCCCTCGCGGAGGGCAGCGCAGAAAAATTTGGTGCTGCCAGGATCGTGCTGTGGTGCGCGCTGGTGCTGCCAGGATAGTGATTTGGTGCGCCAGAAATGTCCCTTGGTGCGCCAGATTCATGCACCAACAAAATGCTGCCCTGCCCTCGCGGAGGGCAGGGCAGCATTTTGTTGGTGCATGAATCTGGCGCACCAAGGGACATTTCTGGCGCACCAAATCACTATCCTGGCAGCACCAGCGCGCACCACAGCACGATCCTAACAGCACCATATTTTTCTGCCCTGCCCTCCGTGAGGGCAGGGCAGCATCCTGTGCACCAAGGCACCATTCTGGCGCATCATGGCATGATTCTGGCAGCATCAGCACGCACCGTGGCACATCTCTGGCGCACCAATTTTTCCTGCCCTGCCCTCCGCAAGGGCAGGGCAGCGTTCTGCGCACCAAGACTGCACCAGCCCGCACCAAGCCGCACCACACACCAATTTTCTGCCCTGCCCTCCACAAGGGCAGGGCAGCCTCCTGGGAGCTATTATTTTTGGGCCGAAAATTCAATTAAAATTCCAATTTAATTCATTTCTTCACCAAATAAAAAGCCCATCCAAATCCCAAAATCCAAGAATAGAAAGTGTATAAATAGGAGCTAGTTTGATGTAATTAGGACATTTTGCTTTACTTTTGAATTTTGCACTTTCTTTTGAGCTTTGAATTTTAGCAACTTTCCTAGAGAGACTGAACCGAGCTTTCAGAGAATTGGGGAGGAGAATTGATCTCTCTTCTTCCTCATTCTTGCTTGGGCCTTCTTAATTTCCTTGTTTTGAGTTTTGGGTGTGAAGAATTGAGGAAATCCTGTCTCAATCTCCATTCAAAATCTCCTTAAGCATCTTTCTGCACAATTGAGTTTAATTTCAATTTCCTTTGCTGCTTCTTCTTCATAATTGAACTCATTTACATTCCCTTTACTGCATCTTCTTCAATTCCTTGTCAATTGCTTTGTGAACTTGGATCTGGGAAGGCAAATTGAGATCTAGACTTTGCTTTCTAGTCTCTTGAAACCTGAGATCCCATTTTACTTTTGGTTTTTCTGTGAACCCTGCTGCACTTTAATTTCATTTTCTGTTTGAATTTCAGTTTATTCAATTCATCTTCTACTTTATTAATTGTTTCAATTTACTTTCTCTTTGTTTAGATTCTGCAATCCCAGTCCTCAAATCCCTTTTACATTCAAGCAATTTACATTTCTTGCCATTTAAGTTACTGCAATTTACATTTCTTGCACTTTAAGTTTCAGTCATTTACTTTC
>NC_029777.3:37184825-37185182 GCF_000817695.3 Arachis duranensis | reverse complement strand
AAGCACACTCTTGTTGCCTTGGATCACAACTTTATTTCTTTCTTTTTCTTTTCCTTTCTCTCTTTTTTTCGAATTTTTTTTTTCTTTTTGTATCCACTGCTTTTTCTTGCTTCAAGAATCAATTTGATGATTTTTCAGATCCTCAATAACAGTTCTCTTTTTCCTCATTCTTTTAAGAGCCAACAATTTTAACATTCTCAAAACAACAAATTCAAGAGACATATGCACTGTTCAAGCATTCATTCAGAAAGCAAAAAATATTGTCACCACATCAAGCTAATTCAACTAGTTTCAATGATAAATTTCGAAATCCTATACTTCTTGTTCTTTTGTGATTAAAGCATTTTTCATTTAAGA
>NC_029777.3:37184139-37184725 GCF_000817695.3 Arachis duranensis | reverse complement strand
AGTGTACACAACCACTTTGGATCCCACTAGATAGGATCTAAACTTGTCAATGGCATAGACCACTGCAAGCAACTCTTTTTCTCTGGTTGTGTAGTTCTTCTGTGCGTCATTTAGAACACGGCTGGCATAGTAAATGACGTGCAGAAGCTTGTTATGCCTCTGTCCCAACACTGCACCAATGGCATGGTCACTGGCATCACACATTAGTTCGAATGGCAGTGTCTAGTCTAGTGCAGATATAACTGGTGCTGTGACCAGCTTAGCTTTCAGAAGGTCAAACGCCTGCAGACACTCCTTATCAAAGATAAATGGCGTGTCTGCAGGTAGCAGATTACTCAGAGGTTTTGCAGTTTTCGAAAAATCTTTTATAAACCTTCTGTAGAATCCTGCATGCCCCAGAAAACTTCTGATTGCCTTAACATTGGCAGGTGGTGGTAATTTTTCAATTACCTCTACCTTTGCCTTATCCACCTCTATCCCCCTGCTTGAAATTTTGTGCCCAAGTACAATCCCTTCAGTCACCATAAAGTGACATTTCTCCCAGTTTAAAACCAGGTTAGTCTCTTGGCACCTTTTCAGGACAAGG
>NC_029777.3:37181068-37182382 GCF_000817695.3 Arachis duranensis | reverse complement strand
TTAACGCCAACTTTTCCCCCTTTTCTGGCGTTTGAACGCCAGAACTGGGCAAGGAATGGGCGTTTAACGCCAACTTTCCTTCCCTTTCTGGCGTTTGAACGCCAACAACATTCCTCTCTGGGCTCTTACTGTCCTCAGAGGGATTTTGAACAGTAGTTTGGTTGTCCTCTGTCAATTGTTCCTTGTTTGGCTTTTTACTTTTTTGAGCAGTGTTATTCAGGGTCTTCCCACTCCTCAATTGAACTGCTTGACATTCCTCTATTATCTGTTTAGATATTTGCTGTTTTGCTTGATTCAACTGCAGTTCTATGCTGTTGTTAGCAACTTTAGTTTCATAGAGCATCTCTTTAAAGTCTGCTAACTGTTCTGTCATCAGGAGCAATTGTTGATTAAGCTCAATTATCTGTTCTTGAGGACTAGGGTCAGTGACTACAGCCATGACTTCCTTTTTTGGAGAGAACTCATTGCTAGAGTACAAATATTGGTTTCTAGCAACAGTGTCTATAAGCTCTTGAGCTACTTCAATTGTCTTCCTCATGTGTATAGATCCACCAGCTGAGTGGTCTAAAGACATCTGAGCTTTTTCTGTAAGCCCATAGTAGAAAATGTCTAACTGTACCCACTCTGAAAACATTTCAGAGGGACATTTCCTTAGCATACCTCTATACCTCTCCCAGGCATTGTAAAGGGTTTCATTATCCTCTTGTTTAAAGCCTTGGATGTCCAGCCTTAGCTGTGTCATCCTCTTAGGAGGGTAAAAATGATTCAGGAATTTGTCTGACAACTGTTTCCAGGTCTTTATGCTTGCTGTAGGTTGGTTATTCAACCACCTTTTTGCTTGATCTTTTACAGCAAATGGAAACAATAATAGTCTGTAGACATCCTGATCTACCTCTTTATCATGTACTGTGTCAGCAATTTGTAAGAACTGTGCCAGAAACTCAGTAGGCTCTTCCTGTGGAAGACCGAAATACTGGCAATTTTGCTGCACTATGATAATGAGTTGAGGATTTAGTTCAAAGCTGCTTGCTTTGATGGGAGGTGTACAGATGCTACTCCCATATGCAGCTGTAATGGGGTTAGCATATGACCCCAGAGTCCTTTTGGACTGATTAATCCCACTTAAGTCCATAATGGACAAAAGGGAAATGATAATGATTGCAAGGAGATAAATTTTGTGTTTTTTTTTTTTTGAATTTACGAAAAAAATAGAATAAAATAAAATAAAATAAAAATTCGAAAATCAAAAAGAAAATAAGATCAAAGCAAATTGAAAACTGGATCAATTAGTTAATTAAAAAGATTTTGAAAACA
>NC_029777.3:37180116-37180329 GCF_000817695.3 Arachis duranensis | reverse complement strand
ACCACGAAGATTCCGGTTAAAGAATCCAAGAGATAACTACTTAATCTAAGGTAGAACGGAGGTGGTTGTCAGGCACGCGTTCATAGTTGAGAATGATGATGATTGTCACGGATCATCACATTCATCCGGATGAAGAACAAGTATTATCTTAGAATGGAAGCAAGCATGATTGAATGAGAAACAGTAGTAATTGCATTAATCCATCAAGACACA
>NC_029777.3:37154088-37179814 GCF_000817695.3 Arachis duranensis | reverse complement strand
TAGCTCCAGAAAATCCATTTCGAGTGCAGGGAGGTCAGAATCCAACAGCATCAGTAGTCATTTGTCAGCCTTTTATCAGAGTTTTGCTCAGGTCCCTCAATTTCAGCCAGAAATTACCTGAAATCACAGAAAAACACACAAACTCATAGTAAAGTCCAGAAAAGTGAATTTTAGCTAAAAACTAATAAAAATATACTAAAAACTAACTAGATTATACTAAAAACATACTAAAAACAATGCCAAAAAGCATACAAATTATCCGCTCATCAACAACCCACTCAACCAAAACTTGATTCGCTTGACTAAATCAACCACTAAACTAAAATTGCTCAATCCTTCAATCCCTGTGGGATCGACCTCACTCATGTGAGTTATTATTACTTGATGCGACCCGGTACACTTGCCGGTGAGTTTTGTGTTGGATCGTTTTCCACACATCACCTCCTCCAAGTCTCCAAGGATGATATGCCTTGGAGGTTGCGCACCCTCTTCAATATCAATATCAAGCTTCTTGGAAGAGTGCTCCATGATGCTATATTCCCTTGGACTTTCATGGTAGCAAGAGAAAATAAGAAGCAAAAACTAATAAAAAATAATGAAACAAAATACTAAGACTAGCAAAAACTAACAAGCAATCCAAAAATCAAGCTATTCACAATATTCACATATATACAATAACCAATAACATAACACCATTGCAACTTCCCCGGCAACGGCGCCATTTTTGATGATTGGATTTTTGATGGTTTAGAATTTCATAAATGAATTCTCGTTGCAAGTATAGTTCCTAAACCAAACAATAATCTTCTCATACAAAAAGTTGTTTGTCACTAAAACAAACCCCTAAAATTATAAACCGAAGTATTCAAACCTCGGGTCGTTCAACCTAGGAATTACAATAAAGTATCTTGTTATTGGTTAGAAATGTGTTTTGGGGTTTTGGATAAGAAGCATGAAAAGTAAATGGCAATGAAAATAAACTAACAACTATAAAAAGGCTCTTGGCAAGGTATGAAAATTAGAAGTCCTATCCTAGTTATCCTTCTCAATTGTGATGAGAATTGTTCATTGCTACCACTTAGTTACTAAATAAAGGAAAGTCAAGTGGATGAATTGACTTGAGCCACAAGTCCTAGCCAACTCCCAAGGAAAGACTAGCTTTAGTGCACTCCAAACCAATTAGCAATCTCTCCAATTACCAATCAACAAAGGAATTAGATAACTCAAGTGTCACTAATTACTCTACCTAGGCCAAGAGGAACAAAATCTAACTAATAGCTATAAGAGACATTTCATCAAACACATAGAGTGCAATACAAGTAAACACATGAATTTGCAAGAATTAAGGAGAGATCTAACTACAAAGGCAAGAGGTCGACAATAGAAAACCAAATCAATCATGAAACAACAAGGAACTTACCAATTGCATTGAAGGAGAAATGTAGATCTACAAGAGAGAATTCACAAACTACAAACAAAGGAATTACATTAGAAGAAGAATTCTACAACTACAATAGAGGAGAGGAACAAAAATTGGAAGAGAGAAGAAGAAAAAACACATCTAGATCTAAGAACTAACCTAATCCTAATTCTAGAGAGAAGCGAGAGCTTCTCTCTCTAGAAACTAACTAAAAGCTAAACTAAAACTAATTGGTTAAAAGTTAGTTGATTCCCCTTCAATCCTTGGCTTAAATAGCATCAAAAATGTGTTGGATTGGGCCCACAAAGCTTGAGAATTTGCTGGCCCACGGATTGCATTAAGTGAACCAGGTGGCACAACGACGCGTACGCGTATAGTGCGCGTACGCATCAACATACATGTAGCAACTATGGCAAATTTTAAATCGTTGCAAAGCCCTGGATGTTAGCTTTCCAACCCAACTGGAACCGCATCATTTGGACCTCTGTAGCTCAAGTTATGACCGATTAAGTGCAAAGAGGTCGGCTTGACAGCTTTTGCGTTTCCTTTATTTCTCCATGAGTTCTCCATTTCTACATGCTTTTCCTTCATTCCCTTGGTCCAATCCTTGCCTCCTAAATCTAAAATCACTTAGCAAACATATCAAGGCATCTAATGGAATCAAAGAGAATTAGATTTAGCTATTTTAAGTCCTAAAAAGCATGTTTTCACTCTTAAGCACAATTAAAGGAGAGGTTATAAAACCATGCTATTTCAATGGATAAATGTGGGTAAAAGGTTATAAAATCCCCTAAATCAAGCACAAGATAAACCCTACAAATGGGGTTTATCAACCTCCCCACACTTAAACCAAGCATGTCCTCATGCTTAAACCAAGAATGAAGTAAGGGATGGCATTTATTCAGTGGAAACTAACTAAATGCAATCTACCTATATGCAACTATCTACATGAATGCAATTGCTTGGTCAAAATAAATCAATTCCCAAGAAGCATATATGCTCAAGAGCTAGGGACTAGCAAGTCTAATCCATAATTGAATTGAGTTATTAAATGTTTTTACAAACTTGCATGAAGAGTGATGATTGTAGGTGGAAGCATGTAATTGAGCAATCGAACCCTCACCGGATGTGTTTGCACTCTATTCGCTCAAGTGTTTAGGGTTGATTCTCTCAATTCTCTCCTAATCATGCTTTTTAAGATTTGTTTTTCTTCTAACAATCAACAAATATTTCATGCATGCATACATATATCATGAGTTCTTTTCATAGGTTGTAATGGGGCTAGGGTCAAGGTATGATGCATATATGGTTAAGTGAGCTTGAAATTTGAATCTTTGATAAGCTTAAACTTCCCACCTAACCTATGACATCCTATACAATTTCAAAGCTAGCCTAACTACCCATTTTTCACCTTTTCACATACTCATGCATTTTCTTTTTCATTTCACAACACTTATGGATTGATCTTATTGAGCTTCGCTTTGGGGCATTTTGTCCCCTTTTTATTATTTTTCTTCTTTTTTCTTTCTTTTTATATTTTTTTCTTTTCCATATTATTTTTCTTTTCTTTTTCTTTTCTTTTTCTCATTTTTTTCTTTCTATATACAAGAACCTCAATGCATAAGGTTTTACATTTGATCAATACATGAGTATGTACCTAATTCCCAATATTTCCAATAATAATACAAAACTACCCTTTTATTCACCCAATGTCCCAAGGTTCTCACACTTGAATGATACTCACACACACTTGCCTAAGCTAATCAAAGATCCAAATTAAGGACATTTATTGTTTTCCGTTTTAGGCTTGTAATGTGCTAAAATTAACAAGTGGGTTAATCGTAGGCTCAAATTTGGTTAACAATGGAAGATAAAAGGTAAGGCTATTTGGGTAAGTGAGCTAATGAAATGATGGCCTCAATCATATAAATGTATGTATACACAAAATAATAGACATAAAGAATCAAACAAATCAAAGATTACAATCATAGAAAGAGAATAATGTACACAAGAAGGAAAATAAGTGGTTATAAGATGTAACCACACCATTAGACTCAAAACTCACTTGCTTGTGTTCTTAGCTCAATACATGATCCACAAAATATGAAATTCAAGCAAGTTTCACCAAAAATTTTCTTCAATCAATTGGGTTGGTGCCCTATAAGTAAGTTTTCTTGGAAAATCTCAATATTTGACTAAGCATTGTTGTGATTGAAAAATTCAAAAATTTTCCTTAGTTTACCCTTTTCTTTTTCACTTAAAACCAATTTCTTATGCGAAAAGGGTGACTAAGTTTTTGCAATTTCAAACATGGTTTCTAATCACAACCACAAACTAAAAAGAAATATATACAAAAGAAGATATGCAAAAATGTATAAAGAAAAATCCAACTAAAAGTATGGAATCTATCATCCAAAACATCTAAAAGTCCAAAATAAGCAGTAAAGGTATCCAAAATGAACCAAAATAGTAAGAGTATCCAAAATAAACTCAAAATGCATCAAATATATACAAAGGTATGCAAAGTAAGATAACTAGGAAAATGGCCAAAATGTTCACCGGTCCTCTAATGATGCTACCGGTGACCTTCCCACACTTAAGAGCGAGCATCGTCCTCGATGCTAAACCAGAGGATCAGGGGAAGGTACAACGGTAGGTGCTGACTCTGGCTGAGGCTGTGGGACCGGCTCCTCATGGGGCTGCGGAGTCTCTGTGGTGGCAGGTGCAGCTGGAGGTGCAACCTGCTGAGTCGGTGTGTCAGCATCCTCCTCCTGATGATCCTGCTCATCGGAGGCTGAAGAGTCTGGAAGGGGAGGTAACTCAGCGCCCAGGGAGATGAGTTCCTAATCCATCCGATCCAGTCAGCGCCTGATGTAGCGCTTTTCGCGCTCTAGAAACCGAAACAGACGCTGAACCAGTAGATATGTGGGCTCAGGTGCTGAAGAAGGGGTTGTCGAAGAAGATGGAGCTGCTGTAGAAGAAGATGGGGCTGCTGAAGGGCCAGCTGTCCCTACTACTGCTCTAACCCTAGATCGGCGTCTAGCCGGGGGCTTCTCGTGCACCCAACCACCCCAAGGAATAGTAACCTCCTTGTCATCGTCATCTGGGGGTGGTGGTGTCACATCATCATCCAACCAGGGGACCTCAGCTAAGGCGGCCATACTGGTAACCAAGGTGGGAAACAGAAGTAGGCCACGAATATGTGCTCGCCACATACACTGCCGAATCAATCGAGGAAAATACACTTCCTTGCCCTCCATCACACAACCAATCAAAAGTAGCATCTCCATAGGGATCTCAGAAAAGTGGGTGGTGGGCAAGATGTAGTGAGCAAATATCATATGCCAAGTCTTGGCCTCTCTAGTCAGATGAGCAAAGAGCATCCCTTTAGGCTTAGTGTTGGTCGCATCCATGACCCAAGTGGCATCCGGCAAACCAATCACGCGCCTAAGTGCCTCAAAGTCAAAGGTCATGCTGTGAATAGCTAACTCAGCCTGCTGATGAGCGCAGGTGCCATCAGTGAGATGTCGGCACTGCAATGCCTCCTCTATGGCTAACTCAGTGATCATAATCTCTCTACCCCTCACCTGAACTGAATCCAAAGTGGGACGGAAGAAGTTGCAATAGAATTTCTTAACCCAAGAAATGTTGATATCTCCCAAATCTCTATCAACAAAGTCCATACCCAACTCTAGGATGCGACTAGTAATGGCGCGTCTCACATCACTGGGTAGGAGTAATTTCTTCTCAGTATTTAGTTTCGTCGTCCGATATTTTTGGAAGCGAAGCTTACAGTAAAGATTGGGAAACTTTGTTGGATCGGTAGAGGGTAGCAACTGATTTTCCTTTTCTTCCTCATTCAACGGATTCTTAGCATAATTCTTGTCAGTGGAGGGGATAGAGGGTGTAGAATGTTTTCTTTTCTTGGAGGTAGTGGCTATGGCTTTTCCTTTATCCGACATCCTGAAAAATATGATAGAATATAAGCAATGAAACACTTAGCATGTAACAGAGAAAGCATGTTCAGAATATCAATTGACTAACAACAATTATGATGTGAACTGAACTTGAAAAGAATTGGTAAACAAGTAAGCCTAAGTGAACAAGGAAGCCAAGAATGCAATGTTCACTAAAGTCAACAACTCTTACTCAATAAGCAATAATATCATCATACTTTTGAAAGAATGCTTAAAGAGGGTTAAATGTGAGTAGAGGTTAAATGGTTAAAGAAATTAGTAAGTTAGAAAGGTGGATTAGTGGTATGATGATATTTAGGCTCAAATAAAAGAGAAGTTCTGGTTCATGTTCACAATGATTGGTGCAAATCCGGGAAGTCAAAAGGAAACGGAAATTAGCCCAAATTAAAATAGAGACTAAAATGAAAATAGATTTCTTGAAAATTGGGCAGCATCCCCGCTTAAAATTGGACGTTCCCGGATAGCAAGGTAGCACAAACAGCAAGAAGGAAACATCAATTAAGCACAGCAGCGGTGGAAATAGTACCCAGCAACACAAATTACATAAAAATAGCAACCCAAAATCAGCATACAACACCCAAGTAAACAAACAGCAAATATGCGCAAACGGAGCACTTATCAAGCCTAGAATCCTCTATCCAGTCCTAGCTACCAAACCGTAATTATTTCTAACTAACCTAACATGCAAAATTTCAATTCTAACTAACTAACAGAAAAATAATGGTAGCTAACAGTAATCAAAATTTACAGGAGTTGGAGCAGAAACCTGGAGCAGAGTGGAAATGGAAATAGCGCAGGGGAGTAAGGAAGTGAATGGGCAGAGCGCCGCCACGGAGGGTGGCAGGCACGGTGGAGCAGTGATAGTGCTCGGTGGCATAGAGGCAGAGGGAAGGGGAGCTCGCGGCGGTGAGAGAGGGAGAGTGAGAGGAGAGTGTGAATGGAGAAAGAGAGGGAGGTGCCGCCGAGTACTTGTCGCCGGCGGTGATGGCGGAGTGACGGCGGAGGTGGTTCGGGCAGGGACGGGTGGTGTGCAGAGCGAGAGAATGAGAGGTTGGAGATGAGAGAGAGAAACGGAGTGGTATGAGACGGACGAAGGTGGTGGCGACGGCGGTCGCTGTTAGTGGCGGAGGTTGGAGGAGGAAAGAGGAAGAAGATGGTAGGGGGAAGAAGAGATGTGCGCGACTGCGCAACACCTTCGCGCATTAGGGTTATCTTTTTTTCGAATCGATGCAGGCGCGCACCGTGCGCGTCCGCGTACATTGATGAGATTAAGGACCTACGCGTGCGTGTACAACGCGCTCAAGCGTGGATGGGAAAACTCTATAGGGGCGCGTGCGCGTACAGTGCGCGCACGCGTACATTGAGTTGGGCTAGAGGCTTAGAGTGGGCTTGACACATACCCAACTCTTTGGACAATAGCCTGGAGTGGCGGCATCAGCTAGGGGACGCGCACGCGGCAAGTGCGCGTTCGCGTACGTTGGTAGTGCAGCATAAAGCGCGCAAGCGCGACGCGTGCGCTCGCGTTCTTTCCTCCTTTTGGCATATGGGCGCGCACGCGAAGAGTGCGCGTCCGCGCGAGGTGAGTCGGGCTGGAGGCTCAAGGTTGGCCCAGATCTAGCACAACTCTCTGTAGATTGGCTCAGAAGTTACAGCAGCAGATCGACGCAGACGCTGCAGGTGTGCGTCCGCGTGCACTTCCTTGTTCTCGTGATCGGCGCGCACGCACGTAGTGCGCGCTAGCGTGGGTTGTGTTGGGCTTAGGGCATAGTGTTTGCCCAAGAGAGGCCCAACTCTCTGAAATTTGGGTGATGATGCATCCGCTCATGGACGCGTGCGCGTACATCGTGCGCGCGCGTCTAACCCCCTTTTTTTATCCTTTAAGCAGAAAAATTGTGCTCAGGTGCTCCCTACACTGCTCACAACTCTTTATTCAATCAACTATCATACAATTCACAAAAATGTAGTTTGATATTATTCATCTACTACTAAACACAACATACATGTGACTATGCTAACAATTAAGTTGTACAAACAAATTTATATGAAACATCTACCTACAACGGCAACTCAAATCACTTATTAAGCAAAATTAAAAGAGAATGGAAAGAGTTTACCATGGTGGGGTGTCTCCCACCTAGCACTTTTAGTTTAAGTCCTTAAGTTGGACATGTTGAGAGACTCATTGTCATGGTGGCTTGTGTTTGTACTCATCCTTGAATCTCCAAGGATCTTTGCTTCTCAATTGGTTGACAGAATTTCCAACCATCTTCACCAATCTAGGGTAGAGTTCTACCCAAGATATGAGTTCCCATAGTTGGTCTTCACTTAGCGAACCGGGATCCCATATCTTATCTTCACACCCATCCATGAGTTGAGTTTCATGATTTTCCCGTACCGGTGGTTGACATAAGGGCGATCGACACATAGAATCCTCTTTAGTCCACCCATTCTTCCTTTTAAACCCATACAAAGTGGTTCTTGTCCCATCATAATCCCTATACCTTAAAGCTTTGACCTTAGTGAGCTTTATACCAAATTTCCAACCACTACACAATTCTCTTTTTCCTTTAAGTCCACAAAGGGCTCTAAGTTGTTCATCCGTTTCAATAAATCCATATTCAAGTGAGAGAGTAAAGCTTAGGGATAAGAGTTTTATCCACTTAAATGTTGTGTTGGATGGTGACTTGGGAAGCGAGACCTCCCCACACTTAGACAATGCAAGGTCTACTTCCTTGTGCTCTTCTTTGTGTATTTCCACCTCTTTACGAGCTTCTTTAATTTCAACCTTTTCCCTTTTATCACTTGGCTTGGTGTTGTCTTCAAGAACCTTGATTTCTTGCCCAATAGGAGGTGCTTCAATTTTGGATAGGAATTCATTGATGAATGAATCCATTCTTGGTCAACCTCTTCATATTCTTCAATTTCGATATACACCATGCCAATGTTTTCCTCTTGGTAGTTCTCTTTCTCATT
Source organism: Arachis duranensis (assembly GCF_000817695.3). NCBI lineage: Eukaryota > Viridiplantae > Streptophyta > Magnoliopsida > Fabales > Fabaceae > Arachis > Arachis duranensis. The sequence continues at coordinate 37,171,444 of NC_029777.3, read as the reverse complement.
GCTCACCAAGGGTACAGGAGGTTGTGCACACTCTTCTATAATTTCAACTCCATGTCCAATGGGAGAGGATTCCATTGTGGAGAGAAACTCATCCACGATTGAATCCATCTCTTGATAAGCCTCCTCCAAGTCTCCAACGATGATATGCCTTGGAGGTTGCGCACCCTCTTCAATATCAATATCAAGCTTCTTGGAAGAGTGCTCCATGATGCTACATTCCCTTGGACTTTCAACATCTCCTAAATCTTCGACCACTTCTTCCTTTTCTTCAATAATCATGGCTTCCTCTAGTTGCTCTAATACAAAATGGCATCCCTCATCCCCCACCGGAGTTTCCAATCTCTCCTTCATGCTTTGCTCTTCTTTAGGTTTTCCACATGTGGCTACAGGGGGAACTTGAGTAATCAAACATTGGTGGGCTAGAGCATGCACCACCTTGGTCAAATTGGTCACAAACTCAAATGTATCCCGCTTCATGGCTTCTTGCCCTTGAAGTAACAAAGTGAGAGAATCGTCCATTGGGGCTTGGGGTGAGTAGGAAGGTTCATTATTTTGGAGAGAGGGTTCATGGTAGGAAGGTGGTTCTTCTTCGTAGAATTGTGGAGATGGTGAGTATTGAGGTGGTTCTTGGGGGTATTCTTGATAGGGTTGTGGTGGTTCTAAGGGTTCTTGCTCATAATGGTCATAAGAATATGGCATGGATGATTGGTCATATGGTGGATATGGATCATAGAAAGGTGCTTGATGTGGAGAGGCTTGTGAGTATGGTTGAGGTTTATGTTGAGGATATGGTTCATAGGCATATGGTGGTGGTTTTTGAAAGTCACAAGGTGATTCACCATAGCCATTAGAGTAATATGCATCATAGAATGGCTCTTCTTCATAGTGCATTGGTGGAGGTTGTTGCCAAGAGGATTGATCATATGCATATGGCTCCTCCCACCTTTGATTGTCCCATCCTTGATACACATCCTCATTGAAGTTCTCATCTCCTACAACATAGTTGTAATCACACTCATAGCCAAAGTGAGAATTCATGGTAGCAAGAGAAAATAAGAAGCAAAAACTAATAAGGAATAATGAAACAAAATACTAAGACTAGCAAAAACTAACAAGCAATCCAAAAATCAAGCTATTCACAATATTCAATTACTCAATTCTATGTTTCCACCACTCTTATCATGAATTCTTGCAAGTTGCTTCACTTTAATGATTTAGATCAATTCTCTAGATTTTGAATGCATTGAGCTACTTCTTTGCTTGGCCCTATATGTCTATACTTTTGCTTGGAATTTGATTGTTTGTTTTCACCAAATCAATAGGATACTATAGATAGATAGATAGATAAAGAGAGAATATACATATTTGCATGCATATAGATAGTTGTACTTAACAAGTTGATTACCCCTTTTCATCCTTCTCCTTATTGGTTTAGCATGAGGACATGCTATTGTTTAGTGTGGAAGAATTGATGAGTCCACATTTGATGATATATTTTGACTCAATTTGGATGGATTCTACACATAAACTCACACTTAAGCACCCAAATAGCATGCTTTTGTGTTTTGTCCCTAATTTGATCCTAATTGTGAAAAATGCAATTTTATGCTTGAAATGAGAAATTTAATTCTACTTTTATCCCATTCGATGCCATGAATAGTTTGTTGAGTGATTTCAGGATATTTGAGCAAGAATAGATAGCCAAAAGAGGAAAAAAGCATGTACAAGGGAGAAAACATGAAGAAAACAAGGAAAAGCACACACAGCGAAGTGTGCGTGCACACAAGAAGGAATTTTGATGTGTGCGTGCGCACGACCACCTATGCATACGCACAGGTCTCCATTCAGCGAAGTGTGCGTACGCACACATCTGTGCATACGCACAGGACCCTGCACGTGATTTTATTAACGAAACATATGTTGTGCATTTTCTGAGGGCTTTTGGCCTAATTTTTGGAGGCTTGGAGCTGAATTTGGATGCTATATGAAGGGGATATCAACACAAATAAAGAGAACAAGCTTTAATTAGGTTTTAGTTTTAGTTTTTCATATAGTAGGAGTAGGAGTAGTATAGAGTAGAGAGCTCTCTTAGTGTTTATGCAATTTTAATTATTGCATTTTATAGAAGTTTTGATCTTTGATTTTGTTCATCTTTATTGTAAGTACTCTTAATTTCCTCTTTAATTAAAGCACTTTTACTTTCCTTTCCTTTTGGTTCATGTTACTTTGTTCATAATTGCAATTTTGAGTTTCTTGGAGTTTTGATTGATGAATTTAATGTTTTATGCTTTCTTTATGTTTGATTGCTTGTTTATACTTGGTTTTGTGAATAGTTGGTTATAGTTTATCATTTTTTTTGCAATTTTTCATGTTTTAGTTTTATGCACACAAAGTGTTTGTGAAAATGCCAATTATAGATTTTGAGTAGATTTTCACACCTTGGCTTGGGATTTGAGTTCCTAGGATACTAGAGTCATAATGTCTGACATTTAGTGGTAATTCTTGGGTAGTTAGTTGACTCTTGTTTCCATTGACTCTAGCTTTTTATCAACTAGTTTGGTAAGTTAGCTCGGACTTATGGATTAAGGTCAATTATGCTTGCTTGACTTACTCCTCGATGTTTGGGGTAGACTAAGTGAGATTGACTCATCATAATTATCATAGTTGTGGTTATGCGATGATGGGATTCCTTGGATCCTCATTCCTGAGTCATGGTTCTTTTTATGCATTTATAGCATTTTCACTAGTTTTGATCTTGTTGCCCTTTTCACTTGCATTAATTTCAATCTTAATCATTTCCTTGTTTTTTTATTTCTTAGTTTTTTTAATCTTTTGTTCTTTGATTTCAAAACCCCTTTGTCTTAACAATCGAAAGCGTAACACTCCCAATTGCCTCCCAACTCCCAAGGGAAGAACTACCCGAGCTTTAACTACTCTCGATTTATATGTTTTGTATTTGAAAAATCAAACTTTGATGATTTGGGATTGAATTGCCGGTTTGGACTATACTCACAACGAAAGAGCTATTTTTATCTAATTTCCAAACCGGTGGGAATCCCAAATCATCATGTTCAGATATATCCGATCGAATTAGCTCAATATAAAAAAGAACAGTTCGAGGTAACTCTTCATGCCCCCCACTATGTTGCTAGACAAATGGGTTTTTCTCAAGCCATCCTATTACCTGTTCCTAAAAAGGACAATGCTCGTTGTCATTTTGAATTCAATTCGAAAAAGAGTATCCAAAGATGTCTCGACGTCAATCAACAGCATCAAAACAACTACTCTCATCTTCTTTATGCACGCAATGCATTTGTTACCAAATCCTTTATCGAATGGTGGACTAAGTATTATTCTTGATACAGTTGCACTTTAGATGAGATCAAGGCATCCTCAACAGAGGCTCACCAAAAAAAGCTCAAAAAATGAAAATTGAAGCTACAGTACAGCCCAAGCAACCACGACAGAAAATCCAAAGAGTTTCAATAAAATCTTCTAAAAAGTAAGCTCTTATTTGAACTTTTTTCTAAACTTTCATTATCATATTTATCTGAATATACCTTTTCTGTACATACCTCGTATTAACCTTTCTATCTTAATTTAGAAACAATCATCAAGTGAAAGCTCCACTGACGAAAGTCAACAATCATTCGAAAGAGGATTACTCAAAAGAAACTCTAGTCACAGCCTCTGAACCTCAAGATGTCGAGTTGGCTAAATTGGTGGCTATCTTAACCAAAATTACTCAAGAAGAAGCAACTCGCATCTCGAGTCTCACCACTGAAGATTTACCTACATCAAGTCTTCTTGTAAATCTCAACCAACAAACTTTTAAACAATTAACCACCATATTGAAGCTACTGACACATACTGCAAATGAATGGGGTGAGCAACATGATTTAAATGGCCTCTTGCCTGACATCTTAAGTTCTTCTCTTGAATTTTAGGTTCCTCCTTAGTTTTCTTCTATAGTAAAAAGATTTACAAAAGTCTCGAACAACTGCGCTATTATTCAAGATAGGTTAAAAGAAGCCAAGGAGAAGGTGGCCAAAATTGAAACAGAGTCAAAAGAAGTTAACACTATTCTCCAATCGATGCAAAATTCATACAAGGAATATGACTTGAGAGTTGCCCAGGCTGCTAGCACTCAAGCTTATTTTGACAAACGAGAGGAAGAACTGGAAAAAGAGCTTACTAGAATTTGAGAGAGAAGAGCTAAACTGGCAAAGCCCTATGCTATAGCGCAACAAAAGAAACAAGAACTTTTTAAGGAAGTTTTCATAGTAGAAACTAAGCAAGAGGAAATTAATAGAAGGTTCGGTAGAGCTCAAGATGAAGAACATGATGAAGTCGAAGCATATTCTGCTCTTGATGGTGAAAGAGCTCAACTTCATTCCAAACTTTGGGAACTGTTCTGAGGGTTACCTGAAACAGAAGGTCGATCCCGAACGAGATCTGCTGTTGCGGCCGGAGCTGTCGTGTCTGACTTGTTGGACTTGTTGGTGCTGCTGATCCTTGATCACCGGAGGATGGTGGTACTTGCAAGAGACTCTGATGCTTAAGTTAGCACGTGCTTTAGGAAGGATTTTGTGTAGAATCAGAGTATGAGTTATACCTGGGTACTCCAGCGTATTTATAATGGTGTGGGGTGACCTTTCTAGAGATAAGTTAGTTATCTTATCTTATCTTCTGTGTGAAGTCACCTTATTTTTTTTAGGGGAACCGTCTTATCTTTTTAGGCTTTTGTTGCCTTTAGATTGGGCTGTGTTCCTTTGTTTGGGTCTATTTTGGGCTCCCGTGGCGATTTGGCCAAACTCTTTCAGAAGAGGTCGGTGGTGACCAACCTGAAGAGGTCGGTCGCTTGTGTCTTTGGACAGCCCAGGTCGTACAGCTCGATCCATGGTATGAACAGGAACCTTTAGCACCTTTCTTTCCCAAAGTTTAATTTTTATAAACTCTTTTTTACTATTTGTACTTCTTCATATATTTAAACTTCATCCTCCATGCATCGAAATTGCTTCAAATACTTTCCATTAATCGACTTAATCGCATTCCTGAATCAATATCTTTAATTTGATACACATTTTCGGAATACAAATCAATCACCTGAAAAGGCCCCTCCCAATTATGGGACCATTTACCAAAAAAATTTGACTTTTTCTCTATTGGTAAAATAACTTTCAAAACCAACTCTCTTATACCAAAACACTTTCCTTTCACACGATGATTATAACTTCGAGCAATATTATCTTTTTGTTGAACTATATGTTCAAGTGCCAGAATGCGATCTTGGCTTAAGTCATTCAATTAATCATACATTGTATTCCAATAATCCTCAATTGGTAAGTCATCCTGACTCATTACTCTTAAAGTATTAAGATTAATTTTTAATGGCAAAACTGCATCATGACCATATACTAACTTATAAGGAGATGTACTTGTTGACCCTCTCGGTGAATTTCGATAAGCCCATAATACTTGCCTTAAAGTTTCATATCAAGTTCGAGGTTTACGACCAATTTGCTTTTTTTGTCAAATTGATCAATATTTTATTTTCTATTTCAACTTGCCCATTTGCTTATGCATAATATGGAGTTGAAGTTATCATAGTGACATTTCTCGAAGTTGCAAAGTTTTTAATACATTAGCCAGTGAACATAGTCCCCCGATAAGTACTTAATGTTTGAAGAATTCCAAATCGATGGATTATATATTCCTCAATAAAATCAATGATTTCATTTTAACCTGCCTCTATTAAAGGAATAGCTTCAACCCATTTTGTTAAATAGTCAATCGCCACCAAAAAAACTTACGATGTTTAAACGAAGGTGGGTGTATAACTCCAATCAAATCCAAAGCCCAACCTCGAAAAGGCCATGGCTTAATAATCGAATGTAATTCAAAAGCTGGAATCTATTGTATCACTCCATAACGTTGGCATTCTTGACATGCTTTTGCATAATCAATACAATCTTTAATCATGGAAGGCCAATAAACACGATCTCGTCGAAGTACCCACTTCATTTTTATTCCAGCCTGATGGGCATCACATATACCCCTATGAACCTCTCCCAGCGCAATATTTTTATCTGACTGACTCAAACACCTAGAAAGACTTCCATCGATGCCTTTTCTATACAACTCATCAGCCATCAACACTAAATTCATTGCTTTTAACTTTACTTTTCGATCGACCTGAATATTGGAATTTTTTTATTTTTAGCAATTAGCTTTCTCCAATCATCATCATCCTATTCGGCTAAAGTCAATGCCTCTCTTTCTTCGATGAGTAGTAGGATTTGACGCACTTTTGCCAATTTTTCGAATGTTTCCGGGAGTATTTTATATCTCGATGCAGTTTGGGCTAACTCATTAGCAATTTCATTTCAAATCCTTAGAATATGGACCAATGAAACTTTTCAAAATGATACCAACAACTCCCATGCTATTGATAGATACTTTTGCAACTTCTTATTATTACACTTGAATACCTTAAATAACTATTTTAAAACCAACTGGGAATCACCAAGGATTTGAACGTCCAAAGCCCTTTTACCAATCAAAATTTTAAGACCTAATATTAAAGCTTCATATTCAATCACAGTATTCGAACAAGGATATTTTAATTCAAAAAGAAATTCTGATGGAATACCTTCTGGAGAAATAATTAAAATTCCAACTCCAACACCATCTTTGTGTTTTGAACCATCAAAATATAGTTTCCAACAACCAGACAGTACATCGATTACATTTTCCCCCTAGTTATTGGGGTTGTTTGAATGATCCACTAGAAAATTTGCAATGACATGACCGTTCACAGCCTTAGCTGGTACATGTTGCAAATCGAACTCTGTCAAAGCTAGCATCCATTTTCCTAATCAACCTCTCAACATAGGATAGGATAACATATACTTAATTAAGTTAGTCTGTGCAATTACATTCACAGGTTTTGCAACCATGTAACACTTTAACTTTGTGCAGGCATAATAAAGAGACAAACACAATTTTTTGATAGGAGAATACCTTGTTTCTATGTTAGTTAACACCCTACTAAGATAATAAATAGCCCACTCATGCACTTCCTCATTATCTTGGACCAACATACATCCAATAGTATTCATAGATGCAGCGACGTACAATTTTAAAGGCTCATAAGGACGAACAGTTGCCATCACTGGTGCCGTTGATAAATAAGCTTTGATCGAATCGAAAGCTTTTTGATGTTCTACTATCCACTTGTACTATGTTTCATCTTTTAACTTCACCAAGGGTACAAATATTCGAGTTCGCCTAAAAAGGTTTGAAATAAACCGTCAAAGGTAATTGAATTTTCCAAGAAAAGATTCCACTTTCTTTTTTTATTTAGGAGGAGACAAATTTAAGATTATATTAGACTTGTTTTTATCAATGGCAATCCCTTTTTTATGAACAACAAACCCTAAGAAATTTTCTGTAGACACACCAAATGCACACTTCAAAAGACTCATCTTTAACCATTTTTTTCGCATTGTCGTAAATGCCTACTATAAATGATCAAGATGTTGATTCACTGAATTCGATTTAACCATAACATCATCGATATAAACTTCCATAAACTTTCTAATAAATTCATGGAAAATGGTATTCATTGCACGTTGATACGTTGCACTAGCATTTTTTAAACCGAATGGCATTACCACCCATTCATATGTTTCCAATGCCCTAGGACATTGAAAAGAAATTTTAGACACATCATCTTCTGCAATGAAAATCTGATTGTATCCTAAGTAACCATCATAAAACTCAAAATTTCATTACCCGCTGTAGAATCAATTAACATATCTGCTATAGGCATAAAATATTCATCTTTTGGAGTAGCATTGTTTAAATCTCGAAAATCAATACATACTCGTAAATTTCTACTCTTTTTCATCACGGAAACAATATTTGATACCCATTACACATAACGTGCAGTCTGAATAAATTTTTCTTTAATCAAACATTCAATTTCTTCTTTAATCTTTTGATTAATTTCAGGAGCAAAGTGTCAGGGTGTTTGCTTCAGTGATCGAGCAAATGGTTTTAATGCTAATCTATATTCCACAAGAGAACGATCGAGACCAGGTATCTCATGATAATTCCAAGCAAAACAATCTTTAAATTCATGTAAAAGACTAAGTAATTCTGTTCGAAATGGTTCCACAAGGTTCTTACAAATATAAGTAATTCGAACATCATCAGTAGATCCCAAATTAACTTGTTCTAGAAGATCTTGCGACTAAAAACCTTTTACGTCATCATTATCTTTTACTAAATATTTCTCAAAACCCAAAGACTCTAAATCATAGATGCAATCAAAAGATAAATCAATAGATTCATTTAAACTGAAACATACTTTATTATCAACCAAGTCAACAACTAAATTACTTTCAATACAATGGTCTTTTGCTATATCAATAGCAGCCTAGTTGATAACATCATTAAAACCAGAAAAACAAAATGAAATTAAACCATGACTGAATTCGATTGAAGAAATCGAATTTGTACTACAAACTGAAGAAGCTAAAATTAAATTCCTATGTGATTCGACTTCATCAGAAGAACCACTTTTATTTTTAACAGAAGAGAAATTACTTAAATAATTACTTAGAGTTGCCAAGTAATTCGAGACATCTTTATCATCAACCATGGGAAGATGTCTTCAAACTACCGCCTATGTAGAGCAATCCCAACCAGTCGAAGAAAAGTCGATGGAACTGCTCCAACACCGTGTATCCAATTACACCCTAGCAATGCGTTATAACTTGCCTTCGATGATACCACCACGAAGACCGTGTTTTGATCAGAAGACCCAATTTACACCCCAAGGGTTACCAACCCTTTTGCAGAAGTGGACACTCCACTATAGTCAATCACATAAATATTAGTAGGGATTAAATTATCTGGATGTTTCCCTACTTTCATTAACATCCTCTCAAGCAATAAACTTATTACTGCTCCTCCATCGATTAAAACTTTATTCACCTTGATTCTACCCATGGAAGTTGTGATATGTAAGGGACGAACATGAGATTTTTGTTTTCGGTAGGCCTCTAGAAATAGCCTTGTTCATCCTCATATCGAATGAATTAAAAAACCTCCTCATCTTCTACATCATAGTGTTCACCAGGATTCCCCTCATATTCTCCCAGATATTCAGTTGGAATTATCGAAATAGTGCTCACCATTTCATCATCACCCTCTTCCAAGTACTCCTCATCCAAATCAGCATCTTTCTCTTTAATAGCCTCTAGGGCTACTATCACAGCCTTGCTTTTATCTAATTTAACAGGGGATGGAATTTTCTTCAAATATGTTTCTCCATCAGTAGGGAATACCACCCTCAAATGAACAAAAGGAGTTGCCTCCTTAACTTTTTCACTCTAAGACGCCCTTGGAACTTGACATCTACCCCTTCCTCTTTGATATGCTCTTGCTCAACCTTGAAAATAAGGATAACAACCACGAGGAGGACCTCGATGGCCCCATTATGGATTTCACCTGGATTGGGCATCCCTATTACAAACTTCTTGGCAATTTTGTATCCATTGGATACTTAAAGCTATGAATGGTTCAGAGGTGCAGCAGGACATCTTCGAGGGCCACCAGAACTCTGCCTCTCTATTCTTCAATTTGGTTGTCTTTGTCTTACCTGATCTTCTTTGTGGGCCATTTTTTTCTTCATTCTTTTCTTCTCGAAGATTGCTGCAGCCTCAACATTAAAAACTGCATTACATCGAGGACACAAAGATACGTCCCAATTTTTTATTTTTATTGCATTAAGAATTCCAACAGCCCATCACCCACTCCAGAGTAGACCGCTCGAACATTAGACTCGAAGTCTCCCAATGCAGTATTGAAATCAAAAGTAAAGCCAACCATATTTACGCCAAAGCATGGTTCAACAAAACTAGCCACAACATCAAAGGGATCAGAATTAACCTTCATCTCTTTCTTTCCATCATCGAATTTCAACCACCCTTCCATGATTGCTTCTTGTATCAAGTCCCTGAAAAGGACAAAATTATTAGTCGAATGGCTAGTTGCTTGCTGAAACTTACAGTAAGGTTTCCCTTTTAAATCTTTTATCGAAAGCAAAGCTCTGCCTTCAGGTAAAACTAACTATTTATCTTTAAGCAACACATCGAATATTTAATCCAATTTTGAAATATCAAAACTATATTTTTTCCCACTCTTATGTTTTGAGTCACTCGATCTATCACCATTTGGGATCTTCCTAAGTAAAGAACAAACCTTAAGCGGTCCTTTCTTTAGTTCAGCCAAATCAACTTCTTCTTCTAAATTTGATTCCTCACACGAAGATTCCATTGCTACATATGATACCTTCTCTTCTCGAGAAAAAAAACTTACTTTTCATCTTTCTCTCATCATTCTTATATTTTTCTTTTTCTTTCCTAAGAATTTCTACCTAACGCACCCTTTCTGCCAAATGAGCTAAATCAGGTATATGAACGTTAAGCAACTTTTGACGCATATAAAAACTTAGCAACATAGTTGCTATTTTCACTACTTCACTCTCAGGAAGAGACACATAACATTGACTTCAAGTGTTTTTGAAATGAATCATGTAATCATCCATTGACTCTTCATCATCACGTTTCAAAGCCACTAGATCGGTAACCGCTAAATTTAACTCTCTTCTATAAAACTGAGCATGAAAAGCATTCTCTAACTGTGCCCAACTCGTCATCGAATTAGGCCTAAGATTTGAAAACCAAGTAAATGCATTCTTTGTTATCGAAGAAGGAAAAAAATTCATTTTCAAATTCTTATCATTCGCCAGATTTTCGATTTCAACTAAATATCTAGCAATATGCTCAGTAGTTGATTCGCCAACTTCTCCAGTGAATTTTGTAATTATCTTAGGATTCTTCACTCTTCTAGGTACTTCTGCCATTCGAACAATAGCAGAGAAAGCAGAGACAAAATAGGGTCGATTCGTAAAACCCATATTGAATCCAACCCTGTTAAAAACATCTTTAACAATCCTCCTAACCTCATAACATTCACCAATTTGATTGACATGCAATCGAGCCAACACGTCATTAGCGTTTTGACCACGATGAACCATCTGAGGACTTTTTCTGTCCACAAGAGTATCATTTTCATTTTTAAATACATTCTCAATTCCCTCATGGTTTCCTCATATATTTTGTCTCTTACCCTCATCATAATCAACAATTCGAGCAATCCGCTCTACTTGCATAGTAAGACGCTCAAACTTTGTCTCATGATCTGCCATCAAAGGATTTAAGATTATAGTCATTTGTTGGGCTAACAAGTTAACCAAATCATGATGACTTTCTTCTACATGTTGTCAAAATACTGTTATTGAATTAGAAACATTCGATGTAGAATGATGATCGGATTTCCTGTCGGTAAAGAAATTCACAAATATCATTGTGTTGTAAGTATAGCTTCTAAACCAACAGAAAATTCTTTCGTACAAATATTTTGGTTGTCACAAGTAACAAACCCAATAAAATTTATAAACCGAAGTATTCAAACCTCGGGTCGTCTTCTCAAAGAATTACAGGAAAGTATGATTTATTATTGGTTATAGAAAATGGTATTTTGGGTTTTGAAAGGGTTTTGAACAGGAGAAATAGATTGCAGGAAATAAATAAATCAACAACTAATAAAACTCTTGGTAATGTATGAAAACTGGAAGTCCTATCCAAATTATCCTTATCAATGGTGCTGAGAATTATATTTTTGCTCCCACTAAGTCAACCTCTAACTATGAAGGTCAGTTAAGTGGACAAATTAATATAACACCTAAAGTCCTAGTCAACTCCTTAAGGAAAGACTAGAGTTATAGGAATCTAAATTAATCAGCAAGAATAACAATTATCAATCACGATGAGTTTGATAACTCAAGAGTTACCAATTAATCAACCAAAGCCAAGAAGGGGAAAATCTAAATTATTTACATAAATAAAGGAAAGCAATCATGAGTCTGAAATATCTCAAATTATATTAATTAAGAAAATTACAACATGAATGGTCCATAAGCCAATTTGGCAACATATATAATTAACAAATAAGAGAAGTCAAAATAAATGAATATTGAACCTGATACGAAGATGAGATAATCCTAAAGTTAAGAGAAACTCTAAATCCTAAATCCTAATCCTAAGAGAGAGGAGAGAACTTCTCTCTCTAAAGCTACATCTAAATACTAAAACTATGTATGAATGTATGTTGTATGATCTATTCTCTCCCTCATGAATGGATGGATTCCTCCATTTATAACCCTTTAATATGTGTTTTCTGGGCTTAGATCTGGACCAAAAGGGGTCCAGAAGTTGCTGGGACCAACTTTTGCAAATTCTGCAGATCGTGCATGTCACGCGTCCGCGTGGGTTACGCGGTCGCGTCATCTGGAGTGTTGCTCTTCCACGCGGTCGCGTCAGTCATGCATCCACATCAGTTGTATTTCGCAAGTCACGTGTTTGCGTCGTTCATGCGTTCGCATCGATGCTAATTTACGCAAAGCACACGTTCGCGTCGTCCATGCGGACGTGTCGCTGCCAGTTTCTCCAAAAACTCCAATTTGTGCTTTCCTTCCATTTTTTATGTTTCCTTTCCATCCTTTAAGTCATTCCTGTCCTATAAAACCTGAAAGTGCTCAACACACAAATCACGGCATCGAATGGTAATAAAGGATAATTAAAGTTGATTATTTTAAAGCATAAGAAACATGTTTTCTCATATGTCATATCCTAAAAAAGGAATTGTAAAACCATGTAAATTTATATGAATAAGTAGGTGAAGAGTTGATAAAATCATTCAATTTAAGCACAAGATTTATCATAAAATAGTGGTTTATCAACCTCCCCACACTTAAACAATAGCATGTCCTCATGCTAAATCCAAGAGAAAAGAGTAAAGGTACAATGGTGGAATCATGTGCAATGCAATCTTTTATAAATGTAACTACCTAAATGAGTCATGTAATTCTAGTTATTATTCACCTATATATAAAGCATACATGTAGTTAAATTAATTCATATCTTCAAGGAATCGTGTATGTACAATTAAGGCCAAATTATATTAAAGCATAATCACAATTGAGTTGAGTTAAGATAGTCCACAACTTGCAAGACAATTAATAGTTAAATATGGACACATGAGAATGAGCTGTTGAACCCTCACTGGATTACGTGTTTATTCTTTAGTCACTCAGTGTTTGGGGTTAATCACTCTCTTCTTTTCTAGTCATGCTTTCTAAAACTTTGTTTTTCCTCTAATCAATCAACAATTATTGAATATAGACATACAAAAATCATAAAGTCTTTTCCTAGGTTGTAATGGGGCTGAGGTAAGGGTAAGGATGTATATGTAAGGCTAAGTGAGCTAACAAAGTGAATCCTTGACTAGTCTAAGATCTCACCTAACATATACATATTTAATTTCATAATTTTTCACCTAGCTACCCAAACCTTTCCACTTTTGTGTTACATGCTCATGCATTTTATTTTTTACTTTTGTCCCATGTGCATTGATTATTTTGTAATCGCATTCGGGGTAATTCTTGTATCCCCTTATTTAAACACTATATTTTTTTCAATGCACATGGTAATTTAATTATTCTGATTTCACATAAGCATGCTTCCCAAATAATTGAAACATCTTTTTTAGTGTAAATCCCTACTTTTTTCTATCATCCCATATTCCCATAAAGTTTCCCACACTTAAATTATACACAATACCTATCTTAAGCTAACCAAGGATTCAACTTGGAATTTTTTATTTTGTTTTTCTGCTTAAGGCTAGTAATGTGGTTATAAAATGAAGGGGATTAAAAAGCTCAAGGGGGCTAACAAGGATGGCATAAAAGGTAGGTTTATTTGGGATAAGTAGGCACAAATACAAATAATGGCCTCAATCATCTCTTGGTATATATCTATATTCCATAATTGGACATATAGATTAAAACAAAATAAAGATTGCAAGCATAAAAAAAGAAGTGCGAAACACACAGGAATGAAATTTATGGTTTGATGTAACCATACAATTAAGCTCAAGACTCACGGGCTGTGTGTTCTTTAAGCTCATAAATCACATATCAGTTATGTATGTCATGCAAGTAGAAATTAAGAGTTTCCATTCAACTCAATATAAATTTTTAAGGTGCCCCTTAAAATCTTAGTGTTTCTCCTTGATGAAATGTTGTTAACTAACTAACATGTAATGCTATATATACAAGGTGTGTGGATTATTTTAATGTACTACGGTTCCTAGCTTACTCTTTTTATTTTTCAATTAAACCAAACTATCATATGCTAAAAAGGGTAAACTATACTAATTAATCCACTTAATATATAACTAGTAAACTAAGATGCAAATTAAGCTAAAATATCCAAGATATATATAGCCCAAAGTACAGAATGAAAAAGTACAACAAAAGTAAAAGAGAGAAAAATGTGCAAATAAAATACAAAAAATGAACAAAATAAGATAAGAGTTTGTAGTGTTTCACCAAAAGATATGCCAAAGATGGCAACCTCCCCACACTTAAATAATAGCATCATCCCTGATGCTCACTCAAACTGGGTGCGAAGAAGTGTCATCTCTGGAAGGGTAGGATACCGGTGTCTCGGTAGTGGTCTGAAGATCTGCAGTCTCTGTGAGTGTAGGCGGAGCGGTCTGCTGAAGCGGAGGCTCTGTCTGTAGAGGAATGTCTGGATCAGTGGCCTGTAGCTGGTGGTGCTCCTCATGATGTGGGGCAGTGTGCTCGGGACCTCCCTACTCAGCCTGGGTAGGTGCCTCCTCCTCATGATCGCTTACCTCCTCATCAGATGTGTCGGATGGCGTGTCGGGCTCGGAGGGTATGTCACCACCGGATCGGATCATCAGCTTGAGGTGCTCATAGCGTCGCTTGTGGCAATGCTCAGATCTCTCATAACGTCGCCTATTGCGACGTTCAGACCTCTCAAAGTGCTGCTGGTGACGGCGCTCTATCTGGTCTAAGCAGTCAAAGAGTCGGTGTACTAGAAGATAGACGGGCTCAAGAGCAGGTGGGGGTGCAGTGGGTGGTGCTGGGGCAGTGGAAGCAGAAGGAGCATCTGAAGATGTAGCTGCCTCAGTAGAGTCAGTGAGAAATGGAGGTCGGTAGCTGAAAGCCTGAAACTTCCGACTGTGAGGGATGATCTTTCTACAATCCGCGGCGGATGGCTTTTCATCGACAACCTCTTAAGGTACCTTAGCTTGGCGACCCAACTGAGTAATCAAGAAAGGAAAAGGGAGGGTGCCTCTGACATGGACTCTGGTCATGTAATGCCAGATGAAGCGGGGTAGATATAAGTCTTTACCCGTCATCACACACCAGAAGAGGGTAATCATAGCAGCTGGCACCTCCGTCTCATGAGTGCTCGGCATCACGTAGTTACTCAGAATCTGTTGCCATAGCCGAGCCTCATCATTCGGATATATTAGCCTGATTCCCTTGGGTACCACTGTGCTCTGTCCCATGACCCATGGAACAGTAGGATCAAGAGTGATATCCCGTTTCACTGCATCCCAATCAAACCTCATGAATCTCATATCCTCTTCAGCTTTCTGGTAATCGTCAGGCTTATCTGATTTAGGTGGGAGCTAGAGGATGTCTTCAATTGCTTCCTCAGTAATCAAAACTTGCTTGCCTCTGAGTTGTACTGTGTCCAAGGATGATAAAAAGTAGTTACAGTAGAATTCTCTGACCCAGGATGAGTTGATCTCAGTCAAGTTTCTCCCCAAGAAGAACCAGCCTATTTGTTTGATTTGATCTGAAGTGTACTGCCTGAGTTCCTCTGAAATTTTGAGTGTCCTTTCCAGGTACAGGTTCCTGGATGTGGCAAAAACTGGGTATTTTAGCTCACAGTATTTGTTTGCAAATTTAACCGGGTCAGCCGCAGGTACCAACTGATCAACTTCTCCTGCGGGGTAAAGTTCTTCTCCCGCCAGGAATCATTATGTAAGATGCCAAGGATGGATATAGAGGATTCGCCTCTTTTCCTTTTGTCGGTGGTTACTTTGCCCTTTCCTCTGCTTTGAAAGTCAAACATCCTGAAAAATAGAAATTCCAGGATATAATTGAAGAATAAAAGCAGGAAAATAAGTAGGCAAATAGGATAATAGCAATATAAGCACAGAGTGGCAAAAGAGCAAGAGAAGCATGAATTGAGTCAAATATGTGTGCATTCGGGATTGTGTTCAAGGGAAAAAGTCAGAAAATAAAAATGACAATCCAAAATACATGATAATTGGAATTCATGTTAATAAGGAAAATAGTGATCATGCCTTGAGTTAGACAGTTAAAGTAAATAAAGAGAAACCGAAAGGAGAAGTTTGAAAGTTAAAATGGTTAGGATGGAAAAAGGAAGTTAGAAAGTTAAAGAGTGAGTTAGTGAAAAGAAGGTAAAAGTAAGTGGCATGAGAATGGTTTCCTAGGTAACAATAAATTCACAAATTTAAAGAATAATCCACTCATATTCAAGCAGGGATAACAGGGTATTGATGATGATTCATATAGAAACAGAAGTAGCAAAAATTAAAATCAAATCATCAATAATGCAATTTATTAACCAGGAAGCCGAAAGGAATAAGAAAGCAGGCCCGTACATTCATGAATTGGTTTGGTTGTCGCTAAGTAGTCCAAAATAGAAAATTGTCAAAACTAATTCTCGAATGTAAAAAGGAAACAATTTACAGAAAATTGGATAGCATTCCGGCTAAAATTGGATGTTCCCGGGAAACAAACAGCAACAAAAAGCAGGTCATATAAATTGAAATAAGGCTACAAATAGACACAAATAACATGAACATGAAAGAGCAGTGTAACAGCAGCATGAAACAGTAAAGAGCAGCATATGAACAGTATGAACATCACAGCCAGAGCAAAATTACAGAATAGGTAAAACAAGCAACAAGTACGGCGCAATTATCAGGCCTAAATCCACTAACCACATCCTAACTACCTAACCACCTAGAATTCACTACAACATGCATCTCTAACTATCCTAATTTGAACATAAACTGGAAAATATGCAATTAATTACGAAGAAAAGAACAGTGGCAGAATCGGGTGCATAGAAGTACAAAGATATGGAACAGAGATGAGGACAGAGAGGTGGTGGTGGTGATGCAGCGGCGGTGGGGGCACAGCGTCGCGGTGGTGGAAGATGGCCGTCGGAGGTTGGCCGCGGTGGGGGTAGTGGCAGAGGAGGGTGAGAGGGAGGGTTGGGAGTGGTGGAGGAAGAAAAGAAGGAAGAGAGGGGGTGGGTGTCGCGGTGGGGTCTGGGTGGTTGGGGGTGGTGTGGCGGTCGGAGGTGGT
>NC_029777.3:37150884-37154021 GCF_000817695.3 Arachis duranensis | reverse complement strand
ATTTGTAGAAGGGAAAGGAGAGGGGGTTTGGGGTTTGGGACGCGATGGGTTAGGGTATGCGTGATTTGGGGTTAGTGATCGCAAATCCACGTGAACGCTTGAAACACGCAATCGCGTGAGTAAGGGGGAAAGATGGGTGACGCGGACGCGTGAAGCACGCGAACGCGTCGCTGGAATTTGTGCTAGACGCACAGTTCCAGCGTTGTTCTCATGCAACTCTCTGTTTAATTTAGGGGCCATAATATCCATGCGACGTGATCACATCGCTCACGCTTTCGCGTGGGATGGGTGTTGTGCAAGTGACACGTTCGCGTCAGGGATGCGCATGCGTGGGTCATTTTTTGCTAAACGCACGCCAGTCACACGATTCCAGCTCAAATTTCTGGGCGTTGGATCTTTACGCTGATATCCAAAGGACGCATTTGCGCGAGTGACACAAATGCGTGGGAGGCATTTTTCTCAACTAACGCTAGCGCGTGGGGCACGCGGTCGCGTGGAACATTTTGTGCCAAACGCACGCCTCCAGCCATGCTTTTGCGTGACTTTCTGTTCACTTTCCTTGTCTTCCTAATGCACTTGTGACGCGACGCGTCAACGACACTGTCGCGTCGCGTGCTCTCTTTTTTTTATGCACTATGCAGAATGCAAAATGCAATGAATGTCATGCGAAAATTTCAGGTTCAAACAAAATTCAAAAACAGAGTAAAATAGAGAAGGAACGATCATACCATGGTGAGTTGTCTCCCACCTAGCACTTTTAGTTAAAGTCCTTAAGTTGGACATTTGATGAGCTTCCTGCTATGGTGGCTTATGCTTGAATTCGTCCAGAAATCTCCATCAGTGTTTGGAATGCCAGCATCCTCCGGGGTCCCAAACAAGGCACGTAAAGCTTTTGAGCAGTTTCAAACAAGTTTCCAAGCTCCCGGGGTGTTGAATGTCAGAATTGATTCCCGGATCCCAAACTCTACTTTAACACCATCTTTGTCTTGATCTGCATTTTTCCAATCGGGTGGTGAGTGATGAGTGGATATTTTATACGCTTTTTGGGGGGTAATTTCATGTAGATTTTAGTATGTTTTAATTAGTTTTTAATATAATTTTATTAATTTTTAAGCAAAAATCATATTTCTGGACTTTACTATAAGTTTGTGTATTTTTCTGTGATTTCAGGTATTTTCTGGCTGAAATTGAGGGAGCTGAGCAAAAATCTGATTTAGGCTAAAAAAGGACTGCTGATGCTGTTGGATTCTGACCTCCCTGCACTCGGAATAGATTATTTGGAGCTACAGAAGTCCAATTGGCGCGCTCTCAATTGGGCTGGAAAGTAGACATCCAGGGCTTTCCAGCAATATATAATAGTTCGTACTTTGCGCGAAGATAGACAACGTAAACTGGCGTTCAATGCCAGTTCCATGCTGCTGTCTAGCGTCCAGCGCCAGAAACAGGTTACAAGTTGGAGTTCAACGCCCAAAATACGTTACAACCTGGCGTTCAACTCCAGAAACAGCCCAGGCACGTAAGAAGCTTAACTCTCAGCTCCAATACGCACCAAGTGGGCCCCAGAAGTGGATTTCTGCACTATCCATCTTAGTTTACTCATTCTCTGTAAACCTAGGTCACTAGTTTAGTATTTAAACAACTTTTAGAGGATTATTTTGTACCTCATGACATTTTCAGATCTGAATTTTATATACTTTGACGGCATGAGTCTCTAAACTCCATTGTTGAGGGTGAGGAGCTCTGCAGCGTCTTGATGAATTAATGCAATTGTTTCTATTTCTCCATTCAAACGTGTGTGTTCCTATCTAAGATGTTCATTCGCGCTTAATTATGAAGAAGGTGATGATCCGTGACACTCATCACCTTCCTCAATCCATGAACGTGTGCCTGACAACCACCTCCGTTCTACATCAGATTGAATGAGCTTCTCTTAGATTCCTTAATCAGAATCTTCGTGGTATAAGCTAGAATTGATGGCGGCCACTCTAACAGCTGATTAGTCGTGTTGTGACAAAGCATCTGGACCGTTTTCACTGAGAGGATGGGAGGTATCCACTGACAATGGTGACACCCTACATACAGCTTGCCATGGAAGGAACTTTGCACTTTGGAATTGAGTTGAATATTACATTACAGGAATTCAAAAGACAAAGCATCTCCAAAACTCCGACATATTCTCCATTACTGCATTACAAGTAATTAATTCACGCTCTTTTATTTTTCTAATAATTCAAACTGATAATTTTAATTGAAATCGTGACTAAGAATAATAAAATAAACATAGCTTGCTTCAAACCAATAATCTCCGTGGGATCGACCCTTACTCACGTAAGGTATTACTTGGACGACCCAGTGCACTTGCTGGTTAGTGGTACGAAATCACTTTAAGATTTTGAGATTGGGATTAGAATTTCGTGCACTAAGTTTTTGGCGCCGTTGCCGGGGATTGTTCGAGTTTGAACAACTAAAGGTTTATTTTATTTCTTAGATTAGGAAGATTTTGGCAATTGGGTCAGAGTCTTTTATTTTTTTTCAAAAATAATTTTTCTTGATTTAATTATGTGCCAAACTTTAAGTTTGGTGTTTTCTTGTTAATTTTGATATAATTTTCGAAAATTATTTTGATCTCTAAAAAATTTTTAAGTTTAGTGTTCTTCCTTTTGTTCTTGGTGTTCTTGTGAGTCTTCAAAGTGTTCTTGAGTCTTCTTTGTGTTTTGATCTTAAAATTTTTAAGTTTGGTGTTCTTTGGTGTTTTCCCTCCAAAATTTTCGAAAATAAGGAGCATTAGATCTAAAAATTTTAAGTCTTGTGTCTTTTATGTGTTTTTCTCTTTCATCATAAAATTCAAAATTCAAAAAAAATAAAATAATATCTTTTCTAACTGGTTTTAAACTATATTTTCGAAATTTTTTTCAGATTTTAATTTCAAAATTTTTCAAATATTTATTTTAATTGTTAATTTTCTTTCTTTATTTATTTTACTTTTATTTTTATTTTGGTTATTATTTTATTTTATTTTATTATTTCGAAAATCAATTTTCTTTATATAATAAATTAAATAAAATAAACAATATTAACATCCATACCATCTCCCTTGCTCCATCATGGAACTAAGTGGAAATGAACAGTCCAGGAGG
>NC_029777.3:37148432-37150873 GCF_000817695.3 Arachis duranensis | reverse complement strand
CCCACTACTGCTTCATATGGGAGTAGTATCTGTATACCCTCTATTGGAGTTAGTAGCTTTGAGTTGAATCCTCAGCTCATTATCGTGGTGCAGCAAAACTGCCAGTATTCTGGTCTTCCACATGAAGAACCTACAGAGTTTCTGGCACAATTTTTACAAATTGCTAACACGGTACATGATAAAGAAGTAGATCAGGATGTCTACAGATTACTACTGTTTCCATTCGCTGTAAAAGATCAAGCTAAGAGGTGGTTAAATAACCAACCTAAGGATAGCATAAAGACATGGAAACAGTTGTCAGAAAAATTTCTGAATCACTATTTTCCTCCAAAACGGATGACACAGCTAAGGCTAAGCATGCAAGGCTTCAAACAAGGAGATAATGAATCCCTTTATGATGCCTGGGAGAGATACAGAGAGATGCTAAGAAAATGCCCCTCTGAAATGTTTTCAGAGTGGGTGCAGTTAGACATCTTCTACTATGGGCTTACAGAAAGAGCTCAGACTTCTCTAGACCACTCAGTTGGTGGATCTATTCACATGAGAAAGACAATTGAAGAAGCTCAAGAGCTCATTGATACAGTTGCTAGGAATTAGCACTTGTATCTAAGCAGTGAACTTCCCAAGAAGGAAGAGGCTAAAACAGTAACTGTTGAACTCAGTCCTGCAGATCAAGCTGCTGAATTCAATCAGCAATTAGATTTTCTAACAAAACAGTTAGCCGAATTCAAGGAGATACTACAAGAAACAAGAATGGCTAATAAAAATATGGAAGTACAGTTGAAGCAAATAGAACAACAGCTATCAAAACAAATAACAGAAAAATGTCAAGCAGTTCAATTAAGAAGTGTGAAAACATTAAATACTCCACTTCAAGGTAGCAGGAAGCCAAGAAATGAGCAAACCACCCAAAATCCACCTGAGGACAGTCAAAGCCCAGAGAGGAATACTTCTGGCGTTCAAACGCCAGAAAATGGGTGGAAAGCTGGCGCTGAACGCCCAGACCATGCTCAGTTTTGGCGTCCAACGCCAGAAACAAGCAATGAATCGGCGTTGAACGCCCAAAGGAAGCACAGTTCTGGCGTTCAGACGCCAGAAACAGGCAAGGAGCTGGCGTCTAATGCCACTCCAGCTTCCACCCCTGGCATTCAAATGCCAGTGGGGGATCAGACACATACAAGTGCTGATAACAACCCTTCTAAAAAGGCTTCCCAACTCACTTCTGTAGGTAATAAACCTACAGCAACTAAGGTTGAGGAATACAAAGCCAAAATGCCTTATCCTCAAAAACTCCGTCAAGCGGAACAGGATAAGCAATTTGCTCAATTTGCAGACTATCTTAGGACTCTTAAAATAAAGATTCCGTTTGCAGAGGCACTTGAGCAAATACCATCTTATGCTAAGTTCATGAAAGAGATCTTAAGTCATAAGAAGGAATGGAGGGAAACAGAAAAAGTTTACCTCACTGAAGAATGCAGTGCAGTCATCCTGAAAAGCTTACTTGAGAAGTTTAAGGATCCCGGAAGCTTTATGATACCATGCACATTAGAGGGTAATTGTACCAAGCAAGCTCTATGTGATCTTGGGGCAAGTATCAACCTAATACCTGCATCTATTATCACAAAGCTTGGTTTGACTGAAGAAGTCAAACCAACCCGGATATGTCTTCAACTTGCTGATGGCTCCATTAAATACCCATCAGGCGTGATTGAAGATATGATTGTCAAGGTTGGGCCATTTGCCTTTCCTACTGACTTTGTGGTGCTGGAAATGGAGGAGCACAAGAGTGCAACTCTCATTCTAGGAAGACCTTTTCTAGCAACTGGTCGAACCCCCATTGACGTTCAAAAAGGGGAAGTAACCCTGAGAGTCAATGAGGAGGAGTTCAAGTTGAATGTTGTCAAAGCTATGCAACATCCAGACACCCCAAATGACTGCATGAGTGTTGATATCATTGACTCTCTAGTAAGAGAGGTCAATATGGCTGAGAGTCTCGAATCAGAGCTAGATAACATCTTTAAAGATGTTCAGCCTGAATCAGAGAGAATAATAGAACCTCTGAAAATCCCTCAGGAAGAGGAGAAACCTCCCAAACCCGAGCTCAAACCATTACCACCATCCCTAAAATATGCATTCCTGGGAGAAGGTGATACCTTTCCTGTAATCATAAGCTCTACCTTAGAGCCACAGGAAGAGGAAGCACTAATTCAAATGCTAAGGACACACAAGACAGCTCTTGGGTGGTCCATCAGTAATCTTAAGGGCATTAGCCCAGCGGTCCATCAGTGATCTCAAGGGCATTAGCCCAGCCAGATGCATGCACAAGATCTTACTGGAGGGTGACACCAAGCCAGTGGTTTAACCACAAAGGCGGCTGAATCCAGCCATGAAGGAGGTGGTGCAGAAAGAGGTCACTAAATTACTAGAGGTTGGGATTATTT
>NC_029777.3:37146481-37148244 GCF_000817695.3 Arachis duranensis | reverse complement strand
GATACAGCTACCAGAAAGGATCATTTTCCTTTACCATTCATAGACCAGATGCTAGAAAGACTAGCAGATCATGAATACTACTGCTTCCTGGATGGATATTCAGGTTATAATCAAATTGCAGTAGATCCAAAAGATCAAGAGAAAATGGCATTCACATGTCCATCCGGAGTATTTGCATACAGAAGGATGCCATTTGGCTTGTGCAATGCACCTACAACCTTTCAAAGGTGCATGCTCTCAATTTTCTCTGATATGGTGGAAAAATTTCTGGAAGTCTTCATGGATGACTTTTCAGTATTTGGAGACTCATTCAGCTCCTGTCTTGACCATCTAGCACTTGTTCTAAAGAGATGCCAAGAGATCAACCTAGTTTTAAACTGGGAGAAATGTCACTTTATGGTGACTGAAGGAATTGTCCTTGGGCACAAAATCTCGAACAGAGAAATAAAGGTGGATCAAGCTAAGGTAGAGGTAATTGAAAAATTACCACCACCAGCCAATGTTTAGGCAATCAGAAGCTTTTTGGGGCATGCAGGATTCTATAGGAGGTTTATAAAGGATTTTTCAAAAATCGCCAAACCTCTAAGTAATCTGCTAGCTGCTGACACGCCATTTATCTTTGATAAAGAATGTCTGCAGGCATTTGAGACTCTGAAAGCTAAATTGGTCACAGCACCAATCATCTCTGCACCAGACTGGACATTACCATTTGAATTAATGTGTGATGCCAGTAACCATGCCATTGGTGTAGTGTTGGGACAGAGACATAACAAGCTTCTGCACGTCATTTACTATGCTAGTCGTGTTTTAAATGACGCACAGAAGAATTACACAACCACAGAAAAAGAGCTGCTTGCAGTGGTTTACGCTATTGACAAGTTTAGATCCTATTTAGTAGGATCAAAAGTGATTGTGTACACTGATCATGCTGCTCTTAAATATCTACTCACAAAGCAGGATTCAAAACTCAGACTTATAAGATGGGTGTTGCTTCTGCAAGAGTTTGATATAGAAATAAGAGACAGAAAAGGGATAGAAAATCAAGTAGCAGATCACCTGTCCCGAATAGAACCAGTAGAAGGGGCGTCCCTCCCTCTTACTGAGATCTCTAAAACCTTTCCGGATGAGCAACTCTTTGCCATCCAGGAAGTGCCATGGTTTGCAGACATTGCAAACTACAAGGCAGTAAGGTTCATACCCAAAGAGTACAGTAGGCAGCAATCAAAGAAATTAATCACGGATGCAAAGTACTATCTTTTGGATGAACCTATCTCTTCAAGAGATGTGCAGACGAAGTAATCCGTAGATGTGTGCCTAAAGAAGAAGCGCAGAGGATCCTATGGCACTGCCATGGATCACAGTATGGAGGACATTTTGGAAGTGAGCGAACAGCCACAAGAGTCCTCCAATGTGGCTTCTACTGGCCTACCCTCTATAAAGATTCCCGAGCGTTTGTACTTAATTGTGACAGTTGCCAAAGATCTGGTAATCTGCCTCACAGTTATGCCATGCCTCAACAAGGGAACTTAGAGATTGAGTTGTTTGATGTATGGGGTATTAACTTCATGGGACCTTTCCCACCTTCATACTCAAACACTTATATTCTGGTGGCAGTGGATTATGTATCCAAATGGGTGGAAGCTATTGCAACACCCACTAATGACACTAAGACCGTGTTAAAATTCCTCCAGAAACACATCTTCAGCAGATTTGGCACCCCTAGAGTACTAATCAGTGATGGGGGCACTCATTTCTGCAATAAA
>NC_029777.3:37126223-37146263 GCF_000817695.3 Arachis duranensis | reverse complement strand
ATGAGCCAGGGCAGAAAGTTCTGCTATTTAATTCTAGGCTCAAATTATTCCCCGGGAAATTGAAGTCCCGGTAGAGAGGTCCATATGTGATCCCAAGCGTATCACCATATGGATACGTAGAGCTTCAGGATAATGATTCTAATAAAAAGTTCATTGTTAATGGACAGAGAGTCAAACATTATCTTGAAGGCAATTTTGAGCAAGAATGCTCAAAACTGAGGCCTGATTAAAGCTCAGTAATAGTCCGGCTAATGACAATAAAGAAGCACTTGCTGGGAGGCAACCCAGCCATTTACAAAGTTTATTTGTTAATTAATTGATTTTTACAGGTATATGTCAAAGTATATTCAAGGTAAAATAGCAATTTCTTGAATTCACAAAGTTACAAGGGAATTTGGAAGCTCACTGGCGTGAAAAAGCCAGTAAGAAACATTTTGGGCGTTGAACGCCCAAAAGAAGCACCCACTGGGCGTTCAATGCCAGTAAGGGTAGCCATCTGGGCGTTAAACGCCAGAAAGAAGCATCTTCTGGGCGTTGAACGCCAGAAAGAAGCACCTTTTGGGCGTTTAACGCCAGATTGACAGCGTCCTGGGCGTTCAGAAAAACGCCCAATGACAAAGGACTTCCTGGCGTTCAACGCCAGAAAGAAGCAACAGCTGGGCGTTGAACGCCCAGGAGAAGCAGCAATTGGGCGTTAAACGCCCAAAACATGCAGCGTTTGGGCGTTTAACGCCAGGATTGTGGGGAGGAGGTAATTTCATTTTCAATTCAAATTTTTTTCAATTTTCATGTTTCAATTCATGATTTCTTGCATAAACATGTTACAAACTCTCTCTCTCTTTTTTTTATGCAGTATGTAGAATGCAAAATGCAATGAATGTCATGCCAAAATTTTAGGTTCAAACAAAATTCAAAAATAGAGTAAAATAGAGAAGGAACGATCATACCATGGTGAGTTGTCTTCCACCTAGCACTTTTAGTTAAAGTCCTTAAGTTGGACATTTGATGAGCTTCCTGCTATGGTGGCTTATGCTTGAATTCGTCCAGAAA
This sequence comes from Arachis duranensis, assembly GCF_000817695.3. Classification (NCBI taxonomy): domain Eukaryota; kingdom Viridiplantae; phylum Streptophyta; class Magnoliopsida; order Fabales; family Fabaceae; genus Arachis; species Arachis duranensis. The sequence goes on along the minus strand of NC_029777.3, from coordinate 37,145,213 downwards.
TCTCCATCAGTGTTTGGAATGCCAGTATCCTCCAGGGTCCCAAACAAGGCACGTAAAGCTTTTGAGCAGTTTCAAACAGGTTTCCTAGCTCCCGAGGTGTTGAATGTCAGAATAGATTCCCGGATCCCAAACTCTACTTTTACACCCATCTTTGTCTTGATCTGCATTTTTCCAGTCGGGTGGTGAGTGATGAGTGGATATTTTATACGCTTTTTGGGGGGTAATTTCATGTAGATTTTAGTATGTTTTAATTAGTTTTTAATAGAATTTTATTAATTTTTAAGCAAAAATCATATTTCTGGACTTTACTATGAGTTTGTGTATTTTTCTGTGATTTCAGGTATTTTCTAGCTGAAATTGAGGGAGCTGAGCAAAAATCTGATTTAGGCTGAAAAAGGACTGCTGATGCTGTTGGATTCTGACCTCCCTTCACTCGGAATAGATTTTTTGGAGCTACAGGAGTCCAATTGGCGCGCTCTTAATTGGGATGAAAAGTAGACATCCAGGGCTTTCCAGAAATATATAATAGTCCATACTCTGCGCGAAGATAGACAACGTAAACTGGCGTTCAATGCCAGTTCCATGCTGCTGTCTGGCGTCCAGCGCCAGAAACAGGTTACAAGTTGGAGTTCAACGCCCAAAATACGTTACAACCTGGCGTTCAACTCCAGAAACAGCCCAGGAACGTAAGAAGCTTAAGTTTCAGCCCCAATACACACCAAGTGGGCCCCAGAAGTGGATTTCTGCACTATCCATCTTAGTTTACTCATTCTCTATAAACCTAGGTCACTAGTTTAGTATTTAAACAACTTTTAGAGGATTATTTTGTACCTCATGACATTTTCAGATCTGAATTTTATACACTTTGACGGCATGAGTCTCTAAACTCCATTGTTGAGGGTGAGGAGCTCTGCAGCGTCTCGATGAATTAATGCAATTGTTTCTATTTCTCCATTCAAACGTGTGTGTTCCTATCTAAGATGTTCATTCGCGCTTAATTATGAAGAAGGTGATGATCCATGACACTCATCACCTTCCTCAATCCATGAACGTGTGCCTAACAACCACCTCCGTTCTACATCAGATTGAATGAGCTTCTCTTAGATTCCTTAATCAGAATCTTCGTGGTATAAGCTAGAATTGATGGCGGCCACTCTTGAGGATCTGGAAAGTCTAAACCTTGTCTGTGGTATTCCGAGTAGGATTCAAGGATTGAATGGCTGTGACGAGCTTCAAACTCGCGATTGCTGGGCGTGATGACAAACGCAAAAGGATCAATGGATCCTATTCCAACATGATCGAGAACCAACAGCTGATTAGCCGTGCTGTGACAGAGCATCTGGACCGTTTTCACTGAGAGGATGGGAGGTAGCCACTGACAATGGTGACACCCTACATACAGCTTGCCATGGAAGGAATTTTGCACTTTGGAATTGAGTTGAATATTACATTACAGGAATTCAGAAGACAAAGCATCTCCAAAACTCCAACATATTCTCCATTACTGCATTACAAGTAATTAATTCACGCTCTTTTATTTTTCTAATAATTCAAACTGATAATTTTAATTGAAATCCTGACTAAGAATAATAAAATAAACATAGCTTGCTTCAAACCAATAATCTCCGTGGGATCGACCCTTACTCACGTAAGGTATTACTTGGACGACCCAGTGCACTTGCTGGTTAGTGGTACGAAATCACCTTAAGATTTTGAGATTGGGATTAGAATTTCGTGCACTAGTGAGTAACCTGAATTCTCACTGCAGTGACCAAACAGCTTCTGAGATCCTTTCAATTAAGCTTGACACCAATCCTTGCACCTCAAATTGAAGTGTGAAACATCATTGAATCTTGCATACTAGCACTGAGTGCAAGTCATTTCCCCTTTGCTCTTAAAGCCGCAAAGAGCTCTAAGCTGGCCATCTATTTCAAGCAAACCATACTCAAGTGGAAAAGTAAAGATAAAGGTCAAGAATTTTACCCACTTGAAGTTTGTATTAGGTGGTAATGGCCTTGGGATAAGTGTTTTCAGTGGTTCTGCAAGCTCTACTCCCTTGTGGTCTTCAGTGAATTCCTCGACATCTTTGCAAATTTCTTCCATTTCAACCATGTCTTGATCAAAGTCATTGATATCTTCCTCATCACTTGAGTCATAATTGGGAGGTTGAGAAAAGTCTACCTCTGCATCATCTTCGTATTCACTTGGGGAAGATTCTTCTATCTCAAAGAATTCACTTGCGGATGTAAGTTCATTACTAAGAGAACTTGACTTGTGATCATCATCATCAAGGAAACATGTGTCTTGGGTTATTCCGTCCAATTCCTCATAAGATACATGCCTTAGGGGTTGTGCATTATCCTCCTTAGCATTAATTCTAACGTCTTCGACAGAATTCTCCACAATTCTGGATTCCTGCGGAGGTTCGACATCTCCTAAATCTTCAACCAACTCTTCTTTTTCTATAATGACAGCTTCCTCTACTTATTCTAGTATGAAGTTATGCTCTATACTGTCCACTGGAGTTTCTAGTGTCTCCTTCATGCTATGTTCTCCATTATATTTTTCACATGAGGCCATGGGAGTCTGTTGAGCGTCCAAATGTCTGGAAGATAGTTGAATTATTGCTTGCTCCAGTTGATGAAGGATTGCATGAAATTGGTCTACTGATTCTTCGAAGTGAACCTGTGATTCTTGGCTTGATGGATATGGACATGGTGCATAGGGAAGTGGTGTTTTTTGGGAGTAATTGGATTGGCATTGGGGTGGATAAGGATCATATGGTGGCGAATGGTGAAAAGAAGCTTGTGAGTGTGGTGGTTCGAAGCTATGTTGAGAGGATGGTCTCTGAGCATAGGGTGGGGCTTGTCGGTAGCTACAAGGGGGTCCACCATATCTATCGGCTTGGTATGCATTATAGAATGGTCCTTGTCCATGATATCTAGGAGGGTGTTGTTGCCTAAAGGGTTGATCAGATCCTCTTGGCTCCATCCATCTTTGATTGCTATGACCGTGATGCAAAGTCCTATTATAGCTTCCATTCCTTTCAACAAAATTAGAACCAAACTCAAAGCGAGAGGGGTGAGAATTCATAGTAGCTATCAGAGACAAGAAGGGAAGACAAAAACAAATAAACAAGTAAAAGAAAAGTATTTATGATAACCAATAATAAGGCACACATTTGTAATTCCCCGATAACGGCACCATTTTGACGATCGGATTTCCTGTCAGTAAAGAAATTCACAAATATAATCGTGTTGTACATATAGCTTCTAAATCAACAGAAAATCCTTTCGTACAAACGTTTTTGTTGTCACAAGTAACAAACCCAATAAAATTTATAAATCGAAGTATTCAAACCTCGGGTCGTCTTCTCAAGGAATTGCAGGGAAGTATGATTTATTATTGGTTATAGAAAACAGTATTTTGGGTTTTGAAAGGGTTTTGAATAGGAGAAATAGATTGCAGGAAATTAATAAATTAACAACTAATAAAACTCTTGGTAAGGTATGAAAACTGGAAGTCCTATCCTAGTTATCCTTATCAATGGTGCTGAGAATTATATTTTTACTCCCACTAAGTCAACCTCTAACTATGAAGGTCAGTTAAGTGGATAAATTAATTTAACACCTAAAGTCCTAATCAACTCCTTAAGGAAAGACTAGAGTTATAGGAATCTAAATTAATCAGCAAGAATAACAGTTATCAATCACGATGAGTTTGATAACTCAAGAGTTACCAATTAATCAAACAAAGCCAAGAAGGGAAAAATCTAAATTATTTATTATTTAGCACTCATGAGTCTGAAATATCTCAAATTATATTAATTAAGAAAATTACAACATGAATGGTCCATAAGCCAATTTGGAAACATATATAATTAACAAATAAGAGAAGTCAAAATAAAGGAATATTAAACCTGATACGAAGATGAGATAATCCTAAAGTTAAGAGAAACTCTAAATCCTAAATCCTAATCCTAAGAGAGAGGAGAGAACCTCTCTCTCTCTCTAAAAGCTACATCTAAATACTAAAACTATGTATGAATGTATGTTGTATGATCTATTCTCTCCCTCATGAATGGATGGATTCCTCCATTTATAACCCTTTAATCTGTGTTCTCTGGGCTTAGATCTGGACCAAAAGGGGTCCAGAAGTTGTTGGGGCCAACTTCTGCAAATTCTGCAGATCGCGCACATCACGCGTCTGCATAGGTCACGCGGTCGCGTCATCTGGAGTGTTGCTCTTCCACGCGGTCGCGTTAGTCATGCGTCCGCGTCAGTTGTGTTTTGCAAGTCACGCGTTCGCATCGTTAATGCGTTCGCGTCGATGCTAATTTACCCAAAGCACGCGTTCGCGTCGTCTATGCGAACGCGTCGCTGCCAGTTTCTCCGAAAACTCCAATTTGTGCTTTTCTTCTATTTTTGTATGTTTCCTTTCCATCCTCTAAGTCATTCATGCCCTATAAAACCTGAAAGTACTCAACACACAAATCACGGCATCGAATGGTAATAAAGGATAATTAAATTTGTTTTAAAGCATAAGAAACATATTTTCTCATATGTCATATCCTAAGAAAGGAATTGTAAAATCATGTAATTCATATGAAAAAGTAGATGAAGAGTTGATAAAATCATTCAAGTTAAGCAAAAGATTTATCATAAAATAGTGGTTTATCATAGAACCCACATTATAATCCCGAGAATAATTGGGATGTGGTTGTGGCAGTTGAACATTATTTACCCCAACTATACCTCTAAATCGAATTGGAGGAGCAAAACCACCTACTGGTGGTGTATACCTTGGAGGAAGGCTATAAAGAGGCCAACCAGTGATTACCGGGGGTTAAGTTTGTAATGTGTTACCACGTGGGTATCTATTATGCCCATTAATTCCCATTTGGGAACTAGTAACCACTACACTTTCACTCACTATATTTCCTTCCGGACGTGAAGTCACGTCCGAAGATTGTGCAACTACAGGTGCACTATCAATTGTGGATGAACCACCGTTAACATTCGAAACCTTGTCTGCCATGTGTACAATTCTTTCACTTCTCAATTGCATACACTATGGCAACATATAACCATTTGACACACCTGAATTTTCAAACTATTCTACTAGGTGTGCCAATTTATTTTGTCGATTTTTAACAAATCGAGAGTGGTTTGATATCTAGTGGCATGGGAGCAAAACCTACTCCTCTTTGTGGCATCAGTTTTCTAAAAGTGCATAAAAGGACATTTCAATTGATTAAAATAGAAAGAAAATTTGAAAGACAAACAAAGCAATTTTGAAAATAAATTGACTAAAATTGAAATAAATTGCATTGAATTTAAATGAAAGCAATAAAGTGCCTTCGATCAAATCAAACGGCTTTTGAAATTGAAATCAAAGTACTAAAATGTAAAATTGAACACGGAAATTAAATGTTGCTTTAAAAAGTAAATTTGCAAAGAAATTAAAGACAACAAAAAATGTAAATGAAAGTGTAAAAACAATGGAAGGTATCCTACAGAAAAGTAATTCGAGGCAGATTCAAAAAGTCTCTGGGATATGAGTGTGCTTGAGTGTTTTTTTCTGAAAAGATTCCAACCCTTGTTCCTTCGAGTCTTCTCATACTTATAAGAATCTTCGACCGATCAGATTGAGATGTAACTTCTACGTTCATTAGCCTTTAAACAACTGTTTCCGCTCTTTTTGCCTAACATAAATAACTGTTAGAAATAACCTTCGACACTTGAACTATTCGATTCAAACATATTAATCAATATCCTCGACTAAATTCATCGACTAACTCTTACTTCATATTCTCTGTCATAAACTTTTTCGATACAAAAATTTATTATTTTTTAGGACACAAACTTACTAAATCTCAAATTCAACATTTTTTAAAATAGAATATTTTCGGCTAGCAATATCATATATGAAATGCTTCACCAAAGATGTGAAAAACTACTCTCTCCTTAAATAATTATCTCGTTTTCTTTTTAGATTTATTACATCATGTAGTTAATGCACAAACACCATAGCGCATTTTCCCCATTGAGAGATTTCCCACACCACCGGCTTTTCTTAATGCAGAATAGCAGCAAATCTTAGTGTCGGTAAGACTTTATCACTTATTTTGGATGGGGTATTTAATTTGTTCAATGATTGAATGCTTTTAGCTAAGCTTTTGTTTTGTTTTGTTTTTCAATGCATGCATGCTCTGTGGATGATGTAATAAGCATCCAAAGGCTATATTGAAAATTCATTTCAAATGTTTATGATTGAGATTACCCTCATCTTGTCTCATCATCATTTAATCAACTTGTTATGTTTGTAGGATTATCCGTTTTCCTCTTCCCTTCAATAATGTTGTCACATAATGTATATTCTTGGATAGATTATCCTTTAATTTCTTCTTATTGCTTTTTAATTTAATTTGCTTTTAACTCCCATCAGAAAAATAAAACAAAATAAAATTGCTTTTTCCATACAAGCATCTCAAATTTTCTTTGCTTGTGAGACAAGTAGATATACATAGAAATACAAGATAAAAGACGCACAAAAAAAAAGACATTTCACTTTGCATGTAACTGAAGCTTTTTATGGCCCCCTCCTTGTTTTTTTTTTCCTATGCGATGTTTGCTCAGTAAATTAAACGTATCGCTATCAACCTCTTTCAGCAAGAGAAATCATTCATACTAATTAATTTTCTTCCCTTTACGGTTACAATCAGACATAAAGTACTAACTATAGCACTATTTGGGAGTAGCGCTAATAAGTAATAACATAGTTAAGGAAGACTTACATTGATAGTCACATAAATTTTCGTCCTTAGAACTTTGAATATATCAGCATATTTGCTTTACGGAAATGTGAAACTTAGTAAAAAAAATCATAATTTATTTTATTTAGTATTTATTAATTATTATAATAATTAATAAATATTAAATAAGACAAATTCTGATCGTGTTTTTAACGTAACAGTTAACAATAATAATATGATAATATATATATCCAGCCCTATCAATAATTTAGAGGTAATGTATAATGTAATTTCTAAAATTATAATGCTCATTAAAATGATCTTTGACTTTTAAAAATAATTAAATTATTGATTCTTAAATTTATAAATTATTAATTTTTATACTAAAATTTTAGTCATTATTTTATTGTTGAAAATATTATATCAATACTGTGACATTCTATGTCAGTACTATATTAACAGTAATTGAAGTAAAGAAAAAAGAATTTATAATTTATAAATCAGACATCAATTCAATTATTTTTAAGAAACAAGAGTTATTTTAATAAGTGCTGAGAATTTTATACCAATCTGAGCATTACCTCCAAATATATATGATTGGGGTGATGTAATGTAACAACAATATGTAATGGGAGCTAGGTCTAATAATAATCCATGATGAATGTTATTTTTCATAGACAAATTAAATCCTAACAAGTTGTGCATCAATAACATACACATCTCTGATGATATATAAAACAATCGGTTCTAAATTTCTAATTCAAGCTTCTTAGAGTCTTGTGATTTTTTTATTTTGTCGGATAAGGGTGGCCCTACACCCAATGTGACCGACAAAATAGTGCACTTCTTTTGAAAAATAAATAATAAGCTCTATGCACTTATGCGGTGTTTGAAAACTTGAATTCAGTGTATATATATGTATTTCTCTTAGCTAGGCTTATTACCACATTAATAATTATATTATATATGTTTGCTTCATCTATCTCTGACTGCTAGCTATATGAGGCTGAATAATTCAATAATAATGGCTCTTCTTGTGTCTTGTGACTTTTTGGTATGCTTCCAGGGAGCCATGCCTTTAGTTCATGTTGTTGACAACTCTGAATTAAGAATTCCACATATATTGTTATATCATACAACATAGATGCATGGAGGCACTATATTGGTCCACAAGATCAATTTTTTTATTTTTAATCTTTTGTGTGTCTAGCTCCACAAGAAGACAAATTAAAATAAATTGGATCTCAAATTATTGATGGCTGGCCAAGCACAAATTAAAGTCCTTAGCATTGCATTTTAATTTGATTTTACTATCCAAATTTGCTCAAAATCTTTGTTAGTTGCATGTTTGGGGTTATAGTAATATATGTACTACCATTTATAGCTGAACAAAGTTTGTCTAACATGCCAAATCATGAGTATACCTGAGGAATCATTGACCTAAATATGGAAAATGAAATGTTGCATTAGAGCATGATGATATATTAAAATAATGAAGCATGCATGTTGCCTAGTGCTATTTATCATCACCAATTATTTGATTGTGTTCTTTTCCATATAGGATATTATATCTAATGTGGTTGGTTGTGATAATTTTGGACTTCTTTATTTAATTGATCAGTGTTAATAATTAAGATCACAAAATATTTGTACAATATAGATAGATTATCACTAGCTGGTAGCAAGGGACATATATTGATGATATACTATATATTATATTCTACGTGTCAATCAACCATTGTTGTGCCCCACTGATTAATGATTATATCAAATCAAAGTATTTGGGGTCCCTTATTGGATGGTTCATGACCCACTCCATTGATGAAGTTCACAGGATCAAGCACACCTTTCCTCTCTTTGATTCATGACATAATTGGTTCTATTAGCACCTGACCCACATTTTTTTTTTTTTTTTGCTATCCTTACTTGTGAAACGAATAATGCCATGTGTTATAAGTAAAGTAGAAAGTGCAGCCCTAGTTAGAAGAGAGAGAACAAACCAGTGAATCTATTTAGAATTATCAATTTACTTATGAAAGTACCTTTTGAATTTGTTAACCACACAAAAATTCTCAATATATTTTAAAATATGACAAATGTATCGAATCATTAAATATGATTAAAAAACTATTTTTTAAAGTATAAAAAATATAAAAATCAAATTTCTGTTTTTTTATGTATTTTATAAATAATTATCTAAATATTTTTACAAAATAGATCAAATGCACAGACGATTTGCATCCTAAATTTAAATTTTATTTGTCACTTATAAAAAAAAACTAATTTTTTATATTTTTCTTATATTTTTAAATACTTTTAACATATTTTTATTTCTAAGAAATTTGAAAGATACTTCTAATATACAGTGACTTGCCAATTGAGGGGGACTTATGTTGATTTACTTTATTTGAGAAATAATAAATAAAGTAGTAGGTTATAAACTTTAATTTTTTACATGTTTTATTAATCTGATTTGTATATATGTTATTTTTTAAATGTCGACTATTCATATAAAACATAATAAAGTAGAGAAATAAAATTTGTCTAGTAAATAAGGAGTGTAACATTCTTTATTTAATAAGAGCATTTAAAGTTAAAATACTTTTGTAAAATCTTATATTAATAAGGCTGATATTATTAATTAATAAAAATTCACATATGATATGGCCTAGGCTGAATGGTAACAAGGACAGCGAGAAAGGGAAATGGCAATGGTGAGTAGCACAGAGAAAAAAGATGGGGGTGGTTGAAATTCAGGGTTGAGTCACAAATTTCTGTAGCCTTGAATGAAATTGGAAAGCATAGAGGTACAAGCTATAAAACTTAATTGGTTGGAATAAAAAAAGGCCATGCAAACACAGAAGAAGATGACATAAATAAAGATCCACATTTAAGACACATTCATCTACCCTCTTCTGTATACCATCATCTTTTTCTAACCTTTCCAACCAAGCTAACAGGTTTTCTGTCATAACCAATAAAGAGAGGTGGGGATAAAAAAAGATGAAAGAAAAAAGAAGTAGCAATAACGGCAGAAAATGAAAAACAAATAAATTGAAAATATCCTAAGTTCCCTATGATGATTTACAAATCATTATTGCTATGTTTGCTTTATCCAATCTATTTGACCAGTGTCATTTTGAAATTCCACAAGCTTAATATTCTGATCTGTTGCAAATTTATGTTTGTAATAAATGTAGACTTTTATCTTAAACGTGGTTATAGAAATTATAAGAAAATAAACTGCACTTTTTCTAGCAATTATAATTTTTTTTATAATTAACTTAGATTAATATACTAATTAGTTCATTCATCTATTTAATCAAGTCTTATAAATTTGAATTCTTCTTTATATATGCAATAATTTATTGGCCAACAACAAATATTTAAATAAAACTTAAATTTTAGACAAATTAATGATTCATCTATCAGGTTAAGAAATATAGAAAAAAATAGAATAATAATATCTTTTAGATATATTATTGATCAACGTTTAATTCAGCTTAATCCATCCACAATTACAACTCACCATTAATTCTCTGAGGGACTCACTAATTTCTTGTTATTTATACCAAGCTCACTGCCATTACCATAACTCTTATTCCACATATATATATATATATATGCACCATAATTTGAGCAGTTTTCCCTTAACATTTGTCTTACTTAACAGTTAGGAGTTAGAACACGCACCCCTTGCATTGGTACACAACAGAATCACTCTGCTTTCTACTAGACACTTTTGCTCACTGGCCATTGCTTTCTTTCATTCATTCATGGCTCTTTTTGTATTTGCTATTTTAATGTTGATGGCCCCTTCAAGCAATGCTGAGTGGCCACCTTCACCTGGCTACTGGCCAAGTTCCAAATTCAAGACGATGAACTTTTACAAAGGTTTTAGGAACCTTTGGGGCCCCCAGCACCAAAGAATAGAACAAAATGCATTAACAATTTGGCTTGATAGAACCTCAGGTTGTAGTTTCAACACACTTCACTTTATATCATATGCTTAATTATCCAATCTAATTACTAACTTTTATTATTAGTTCAATGCTTTTCTGTTCTGCTTAAACAGGAAGTGGCTTCAAGTCTGTTGCTCCGTTTCGATCCGGATACTTTGGTGCTTCCATTAAGCTCCAACCTGGCTACACTGCTGGAGTTATAACAGCTTTCTATGTAAGTACATTAAGGAATCCCACTAATCATGTTTATCTAACTCGTTGCTAATTAACATGATTTTATTTTCTTAATCGAAGCTTTCCAACAATGAAGCTCATCCTGGATTCCATGATGAAGTAGACATTGAGTTTCTTGGGACTACGTTTGGAAAGCCTTACACTTTGCAGACCAATGTTTATATCAGAGGAAGTGGAGATGGTCAAATTATAGGCAGAGAGATGAAGTTCCATTTATGGTTTGATCCAACCAAAGATTTTCATCACTATGCTATTCTCTGGAGTCCTAAGGAAATAATGTAAGTCACTAATTGTATGTAATACATTGTTTTTCATTACTTCAATTCCTATGATCCATACATTAATATAGGTGCCATATTAAAAAGTTAATGTTTCTTCTAAATAAAGATAATTAAGAGTAGTAGATTACTCGAAAAAGAGTAAGCGTTATTTAGGATACGTTTGGTTTAGCTTTTAAGTCTAAAAATTCACATTTAATTTTTTTTTTAAAGTCTCAACTTTTTGTTTAGCTATTTTTCTTATTTTTAAACACAAATGTAATTCTATATTTAATTTCCGTTCACCTGAATTAACAAATTGTACCTTTTACTTTCAATTGTTATGGTTAAAGAAGTAATTAAAAATTATTTTTTCTTATCAATTTTATCCTTCATTCTTATACGTAAAAAGAGATACAAAGAACAATCATCAAAATTCTCATATTTAATGTTTTTATGATTATGTTTTACAAGTAAATATTTTAATTTTTTCATAATATTATTTTTAGTATTTTCTTTTAAATTTTGATTTTTTCTTATCAATTTATCGTTTATTTTTTTTGTTCATACTTCATACTATGAATGTTGTTTTTTTAGCTTTTTTATTAAGAAGACCAAATTAATAAAAAAAATAAAATACTAAAAAATTATGGCAAAAGAATTATTAAATTTCAACACATAATTTTTTTAATTATAACAAAAAAAGTGTTAAAAAATATATAATTTTAAATAATAGAAATTCATATCTTTTTAAATAATTTTTATTTAAAAATAATTTATTAATAATATAATTCAAATAATATTTATTTTATTATATAATTTATTTTAATATAAAATTATTAAATATAAATCACGTTAATACCAAATAAAGTTTATAAAATTAATTTTATATAAAATTTTATCTGCAAACTCTAATCTAAAATCAGACGGTTTCGTTTTCTGCCGAAAGGATATGGAAGAAGATAAAAAGAATCCACAGTATGAACTTGGATTGGACTCTGTGTATGTGGCATCGATTTGATTGGTTCGTTCTGATCATTTTTGCTGTCCCGTTTTAGGAGCGAGCACTGTTTGATATTTTGGAAGATGAAAGAGAAAGGATTCCTCTTTCTCTGAAATTAAGATAGAAAGCTAAGCCAATAGAAATTTGACAGATTTTTAATACTTAATAATACGTTCTAGTGTCACATAAAAAGTATATATAGAATCAAGATCCCATGAATGGCACAAAAATCATCGTAATCTTGCAAGTGTGGGGTGAACAAAATCTGATATAACTTGACTAATGGAAAAAAGTTAAAAGTAACATTAACTAATTTATTGATGTAGCTATTCTTTTTGTTGACAGCTACTGAAACTATCAAATTGAGCACAACAATAAATCCGCATTATTAGAAAAAGGTGCATGCTATGTGCCTATATATTTATCTAATTTATTAACAAAAATAAAAGTTAATATTTAATGTAAAAAATATAAAAATAAATTATTTTTAAATATTTAAAATTTATCATAAAAAATACCAAATTTTTTATACACACTAAAAAATTTGCCTTGGAAAAATACAATCACCATATACTAAATGTTAAAAAGTGGCCGTTAATCGTTCCTTGCCTGCACATTCATATAAATGACTAAATGAGAAAATATTTTATGTACTCGTTATGACTCACATAATAAATTATTGTATATGCATTTAGAACAGGTAATTATTGATAGGAATAAATAGGAAAATGATAATGCAATTTTAAATTTTAAAAGTGACATTATATTTTATAAAAGTAGCATTATCATCTTTGGAATAAATATTCGTAACTTTGAAATATAATACGAAAATAAATATAAATAACTTGCATTTACTGACACTGAAATATGTGATCAGATTCTTTGTGGATGATGTGCCAATAAGGAGGTACCCGAGGAAAAGTGCAGAGACATTTCCAATGAGGCCAATGTGGCTTTATGGTTCAATATGGGATGCATCATCATGGGCAACCGAGGATGGCAAGTACAAAGCTGATTATAGGTACCAACCCTTTGTGGCAAGGTACACAAACTTCAAGGCCAGTGGTTGCACGGCGTATGCGCCGCGCTGGTGCCACGCCGTCTCAGCCTCGCCCTATAGGTCCGGCGAGTTGAGTAGGCAGCAATATAGTGCCATGAGATGGGTGCAAATGTACCACATGGTTTACAACTATTGTCAAGACTCCAAAAGGGATCATAGGCTAACACCTGAGTGTTGGAGTTAAAATAATAAAAAAAAAGGTTAGAAAAATTTAACATTCATATATGGACATTCGAAGTTGGCCAAATTGAGGTGTTGATAAATTGTTAATGGACTCTTCATTATAGGTTCCAAAGAAACACTGGTGCCTTGTGGTTTTATTTTATCTTTTTCCTATGTTTGACAAAGTTTGTTTCTTTTTTCATTTTCTTTTCTAAAAAGAAAAAAAAATTATGAGGGGTAACTTCGATTTGAGATTGGGCCCCTCACATGACAGCAACATTGATGCAAGTGTTGTTTGAGCGTCCAAGGCTCTCAAGACAGGAGAAAATTTTGGAAGATTGTGAGGGATTTGTTCTTTTCATAATATATATATTTGGTTTCTTTTTTTCTATAACTTCTGAACAATAGAAGAAATTAAGAAGAGCGGAGGAAGAAGAAAGGGAAATAATGAAAGGGATGCTCCCACAAAGTTAGAAAAAACGTCTTTTTATAAAGACGCCTACGTGTCGTCATATTATTGGATGTGTTTAGTGAACCGATTTTTTATAAATTTTTTAATTAATCAAAATAAAATCAATTTTAATATTTAAAAATCCGGTCAGACGACCGGTCTTACCGATTCAATCGAAAACCGACTTAAAAAATGGTCGGATTCACTTTCCAAACTCACCCCTTCTCCCCTAACACCCACCCATTTCTCCTAGTACCCACCCCACCCTCCAATACGTGAATCATATATCACTATCACCTGAAGTCTGAACCCATAGCACCTTCCTAACTCACCTTACCAAAATCCTAAGTTCACCCTGCAACGGGTCTGCCGCGGTGCCGCCGCCGTCCGTGCTGTCGGCGCCTCTGCTTCCTCTATCGTAGTTCGGCGTCCTCCTTCCCCCTGTCGCCGTCCTTTCTGGATTCTCTCGAACTTGGAGCAGCTCGCCGCTGTGTCACCACTCGCTGTCGTCTCGCCGGGCGCCGTCCATGTCACCGTCGAAGGTTAGCGGCACTGCCTTCACTTCTTCGGTTCTTCTCTTCCTTTTATGTCCTGTCGTTGATTTTTGAATGTGGCCTTGTTGATTTTTGAATGTAAAACTGTGACTGGGTTAATAGAAAATAAAATAATTGATTTTGTGCTGTTGCTCTTTTTTTAATTCCTAAAGCTTTTGTTGAAATTTTCTTGCTGCTGCTAAAAATAGAAATCAAATCATTATTGAAATTTTTGTTTAGCTTTATTGATTTAAGGTTTAGTGTGATTAGGGATTACTTGTTACTGATTTATGACGATTGTTGCTGAATGCTAAAAATGGAAATCAAATCAAGTGTTGTTTGCCTGAATCTCTTGGTCTCAGTTTGTATGTCCATGAAGGGCTTCTTCTCCATGTTTTCCTTTTCGCATTCCAACATCCTTTGCCTCCTCACTGTCGCCATCGCTGCCACCTTGTCCTTTGGTTCTTGGTGTTTCGCCTTTTCCTGCACGAAACCTCTGTATAAGTTAGGAATGTTCCGCAGCGTAGACTCCAAATTTTAACTTTGTAGAGAGTACAAGGCTGTCCAAAAGATTTTACTCAGGGACCACTTATTCAAAACGCAGTTGAAGCATAAAAAAGTAAATAACTAAACAAAGCATGAAGCAAAGATCATAATAAACCATACTCAAAAGCCTTCAAATATAGGAAAAAAACAACATAGGAAAAAGAAAATCTATGAATAAACTATAACAACCAAGTCTTGTCCAGTAGATGTCTAGATGAGTCAGTTATAGCCCGATTTGATAAAACTTTAACTTTTCAAGATTTGTATTAGCTATGTTTGGTAAATTAAAATAAAAGTAACTTTTAATATGCATAAGCTACAAAAAAATGCATTTGGTAAAATTACTTTACCATTAGTGAGTACTAATACTCGCAATGCAACAGTAATTATAATCAATATATCACAAATTTTCACCACTAGTTTCTATCAAGAAAAAAAAGAGGACAAAACACTTAAAAATGGATTAATAAAAATATACATGTCTAACTCAAACCTATCGAGTTATGTTAAGACGACATAACCTTTTTAAACTCATCTTTAACTCCTTATTCATTCACTAAAGGATGGATGAAGAGTGAACTCACCATCAAAGAAAGTTCCACACTCTATCTTATGATGATGTAGTGATGAGTCAAAGTATGAGTTTTTAAAAATTGTCACCCCAACATTTATCGTAAATAAAATACTACTTAACCTTGAGGATTACGACTTCTATCTTCAATTTTTTTCAGCACAAAGATATTACCCTTGTTGTCCCTTCCAATCCTCATGGTGTCATCAACATATCTATGAGAAAATTGAAATAAGAAACAACAAGAATTTTCATCAATGATAGAATAAAAGACAGAGAAAAACAGCAAGTTTCACAGCCCTTTAGTTTGTCCATGATATGATCTTAGGATACGTGATTTCCAACCATCCCTCTGGATTGAAGATGCCCAATAGAAGATTATAGTTTTTCCGGAATACATGCATCAACTGTGAATGCAAGGAAGAAAGTAATTTGAACTTGGAAAAATCAGACAAATATTCAAATACAATTAATTAGGCTAGAGAAAAAATGCAGTATCTAATAGCATTACCTGATCAGGAGTAATGGTGGAGCTTTCAAAGTTAATGTCAACCCTCTGTGAATTTCAAGTATTATCTAATTAGGTAGTTACTCAGCAGCAATAGTTATAGATTACAGAGAGATAAATTAAGATTGGTCAAACAAGAAGGTAGAGCTTTAACTGTTGCTGAAGCAATCTTGAAAGAAGCCTTAATACTAAGCTGTCCTGAAAACAAACTCAACCCCTTTGCACTGAACTCGACCACGTTAACTGCTTTGCTCTCCATTTTAGAATCAAATGACCAATGCTCAAACTCAGTAGATAAAAGTTACAAAGATGAAATACTGGAAACACAGTTTGCATCTTCTAATGTCAAAAGTTATATACAATCTCTCTACTCAAAATTTTGTAGTTTGTACCTTGGCTATGTCAATGGTTTGAAAAAACTCATCCAATGAGATAAAGTCTCTGAGACCTAACTTGGTTCTCTTTGATCTCAGAATTGTGATTGTGCTATAAACAAGCCTCTAGCACCCAGCCACCTTCCATGTAATAGAAATTATTGATAGGGATAGATCATAAATTGTAATCACAATCATATATCAGATAATTTAGGCAGAGTTGAAGTTACCTTGTCTAGTTCTAGAGTTGGCTCTGGAGTTGGATTCTGAGATTCTAGCTGCTGCACCAAACTCTCAATTTCAAATTTCTTGGCAGATGGGAGTCCAAAAATTCCCCTGTTGATTCCTTGAAACATATTTTTTAGTGAAATTGATTTCAAACATATCACATACCCTTTCTTCATGGTTAGACAATGCTAAAAGCTTATAATGAAAAAGAAAATGAAAAAGTAGATTCAATATTGTTGAAATGGGATACCTTCCACTGCCTGGTAAAGCTCCCTTTTCAATACAGCAAGTGTGTCATCCTTAACCAAGCCTGAGCCAAAGTTTTGTACCCCAACTTTAACTATGGTGAAGGGTCTAAACCAGAGAGGTCTGTCACCAATTCTCATGGTGTCCATCCTTGAAAGATTTTCAGGCGCCTCTATCTTGTTTTTGTTGATAAAGACCGTGGTTCCTATTATTAGTGCCATCATTTTTGCTCTATCAAAACAGTGAACATGCATTTAGAGCAAGGTTGCGGTTTGTGGGTAGGGCTTTTGAGACATGTGGTTCAGAAATCAGAATCATTATGCAGTATTATGTGGTCCAGGAGATACCTTATGCTTTGGTCTCTCACTTGCCGAACTCATTAAACTCCTTATCCTAACAGTGACGGCATGTTGGGACACATTTCTCTCTCTTAAAATCAAAGTGCAAGTGTTGCAAAAATAACAAAACTCAAACCAGGAAAAACTTTCGAGTAAAAATGTAAAATTGTAAAATTTAACTATTTAAGTTAATAAGTTTTTATGCAGATTAAGTTCAATGGAAGAAGATTGCATCAGTATTCCTAGATTACTTTTAAGATTGTTTCCACCTTTTAACAATTTTCATCATCTAAACCAAGCATCCTCAAGTCAAAAAAGAAATTAAAAACATGAATCATTATTGAAATATTTGTTTAGCTTTATTGATTTCAGGTTTAGTATGAATAGGGGTTACTTGTAATTATAACAACGAGCATTAGTCAGTCACTTTCAAAGGTTTTAATTAATTAATACTAATAGCATTTAATCGAAAACTGTTATTCATTGAATACCTGTTATTATTTCATCTCATTAGGGTGCAATGGATGTTGACTCGGAACCACTCAGTTCACAAGACAACGTCGAAGATCCCATGATGACTAGTGTGGAAGAAAATGTTAACTGCACTTGTGATTGTGGTGGCAATAGTAGTAAGTGTATGTCTGTGACGGCCGATGATATTATAAACCAGACCTTTGAAACATCAGATGCAGCTTATAACTTGTATGTACGTTATGCGAGGTGTCTCGGGTTTGGAGTTCGCAAGGGTGATACAGCACGTGGAAAAGATGGAACACAGCGCAGAAGGAGGTTTTTTTGCAGCAAGGAAGGAAAGAGAGCCGAGAAATACATATCTAGTTTGAGTAGGAAGCGGGAGCATAGAGCGCTGACTCGCACTGGTTGTGAAGCCATGCTTGCGGTGTATCTTGACACTAAAACTTCGACTTGGAGGGTTAAAAAATTAGTCGAGAAGCACAACCACGATCTTGTCCCATAATGCTTGGTACACCTAATTCCAAGCCACCGAGGGTTGACTAAGCCACAAAAAGCTCAGGCGAATACCATGCATGATAATGGTCTTCCAACCTCTAAAATAATGGGACTAATGGTAGGCCAAGCCGGTGGTTATGCCAATGTCGAGTTCACAAAGAAGGACCTAGATAATCACTTTCAAAGAGCTCGTCGTGCAATGCTCATTGGTGGGGATTCCAATGCGACGATTAGCTATCTACTTGGGAAAGCAGATGTCGACCCGATGGCCATGACAAGGTACAGTGCTACTGATGAAGGTTGATGAGCGGATATTTTATACGCTTTTTGGGGGTAATTTCATGTAGATTTTAGCATGTTTTAATTAGTTTTTAGTTAAATATTATTAGTTTTTAAGCAAAAATTATATTTCTGGACTTTACTATGAGTTTGTGTGTTTTTCTGTGATTTCAGGTATTTTTTGGCTGAAATTGAGGGAGCTGAGCAAAAATCTGAGTTAGGCTGAAAAAGGACTGCTGATGCTGTTGGATCTTGACCTCTCTGCACTCGAAATAAATTTTCTGGAGCTACAGGAGTCCAATTGGCGCCCTCTCAACGGCGTTGGAAAGTAGACATCCAGCGCTTTTCAGCAATATATAATAGTCCATACTTTGCGCGAAGATAGATGACGTAACTTGGCGCCAAGTACATGCTGCTGTCTGGAGTTAAACGCCAGAAACACGTCATGATCCGGAGTTGAACGCCCAAAACACGTCATAACTTGGAGTTCAACTCCAAGAAAAGCCTCAGCTCGT
>NC_029777.3:37124580-37125352 GCF_000817695.3 Arachis duranensis | reverse complement strand
AAAATTGGGTCAGAGTCTTTTATTTTCTTTTCAAAAATATTATTTTTCTTTATTAAATTTTTATTTTTCTTTGAGTCTAGTGTCTTGTTATAAGTTTGGTGTCAATTGCATATTTTATATTTTTCTTTAAAATTTTCGTATTAGTGTTCTTTGTTCTTCCTTGATCTTCAAGTTGTTCTTGTTTATTTTTCTTGTTTGATCTTTAATTTTTCTTGTTCTGTGTCTCTTCTTGTTTCACTTGTGTTCTTTTTAAAGCATTAATCTTCCAAAAGGAATATACATATTTAGAACAAGTGTTACATTTACTCCCAATTGGCTAGAGCAAAAATTTATACTTTTATCCATAAATGTAATACATCTTTAAAATCAGCACTGAAGTTACTGCCCAATTGGCTGGAGCTTTAGTAGTTGTTCTTGATAATTGGGTATCCTCTTTGGAATCTTTTTCAAAAATAATTTTTCTTTGATTGAATCTTGTGCCAAACTCTAAGTTTGGTGTTTTCTTGTTAATTTTTCTTTAATTTTCGAAAATTTATCTTGGTTTTCTCAAAATTTTAAGTTTGGTGTTCTTTCTTTTGTTCTTGGTGTTCTTGTGAATCCTCAAGGTGTTCTTGAGTTTTTCTTGTGTTTTGATCTTAAAATTTTTAAGTTGGTGTTCCTTGGTGTTTTCCCTCCAAAATTTTCGAAAATAAGGAGCATTGGATCTAAAAATTTTAAGTCTTGTGTCTTTTGTGTGTTTTTCTCTTTCATCATAAAATTCAAAATTCAAAAA
>NC_029777.3:37122771-37124428 GCF_000817695.3 Arachis duranensis | reverse complement strand
TATTTATTTCGTTTTTATTTTATTTTATAAAAATTAATTTTTATAAAATAAATAATATCAACATACATATCATCTTTTTTATTCCATCATGGAATTAAGTGGGAATGAACAGTCCAGGAGGACTCTGGGGTCATATGCTAACCCCACTACTGCTTCATATGGGAGTAGTATATGTATACCCTCCATTGGAGTTAGTAGCTTTGAGTTAAATCCTCAGCTCATTATCATGGTGCAGCAAAACTGCCAGTATTCTGGTCTTCCACATGAAGAACCTACAGAGTTTCTGGCACAATTTTTGCAAATTACTGACACAGTACATGATAAGGAAGTGGATCAGGATGTCTACAGATTATTACTGTTTCCATTTGCTGTAAGAGATCAAGCTAAGACGTGGTTAAATAACCAGCCTAAGAACAGCATAAAAACATGGAAACAGCTGTCAGAAAAATTCCTGAATCACTATTTCCCTCCAAAACGGATGACACAGCTAAGGCTAAGTATCCAAGGCTTCAAACAAGGAGATAATGAATCCCTTTATGATGCTTGGGAGAGATACAAAGAGATGCTAAGAAAATGCCCCTCTGAAATGTTTTCAGAGTGGGTACAATTAGACATCTTCTACTATGGGCTTACAGAAAAAGCTACAATTAGACATCTTCTACTATGGGCTTACAGAAAAAGCTCAGATTTCTCTAGACCAATCAGCTGGTGGATCTATACATATGAGAAAAACAATTGAAGAAGCTCAAGAGCTCATTGATACAGTTGCCAGAAATCAGCATCTGTACCTAAGCAGTGAACCTTCCATGAAAGAAGAAGCTAAAACAGTAACTGCTGAACTCAGTCCGGTGGACCAGGCTAATGAATTCAATCAGCAATTAGACTTTCTAACACAGCAGCTAGCCGAATTCAAGGAAATATTACAGGAAACAAGAATGGCCAACAGAAATATAAAATACTACAGGAAACAAGAATGGCTAACAGGAATATGGAAGTACAGTTAAGGCAAACAGAAAAGCAACTGTCAAAACAAATAGCAGAAGAATGCCAAGCAGTTCAGCTAAGAAGTGGGAAAACATTAAATACCTCACTTCAAAGCAGCAGGAAGCCAAGAAATGAACAAATGGCCAATCAAAATCCCTCTGAGGACAATCAGAGCCCGAAGAGGAATAATGCGGGCGCTGAACGCCCAGACCATGCTCATTCCTGGCGTTCAACGCCAGAAACAAGCATGAATCCAGCGTTGAACGCCCAAAGGGAGCATAGTTCTGGCGTTCAGACGCTAGTAACAAATGGGGAGATGGCGTCTAACGCCACTCCAGCTTCCACCCCTGGCATTCAAACGTCAGTAGGGGATCAGTCACATACAAGTGCTGATGACAACCCTTCTAAAAAGGCTTCCCAACCCACTTCTGTAGGTAATAAACCTGCAGCAACTAAGGTTGAGGAATACAAAGCCAAAATGCCTTATCCTCAAAAACTCTGCCAAGCGGAACAAGATAAGCAATTTGCCCGCTTTGCAGACTATCTCAGGACTCTTGAAATAAAGATTCCGTTTGCAGAAGCACTTGAGCAAATACCAGCTTATGCTAAGTTCATGAAAGAGATCTTAAGTCATAAGAAGGATTGGAGGGAAACTGAAAAAGTTTACCTCACT
>NC_029777.3:37121324-37122682 GCF_000817695.3 Arachis duranensis | reverse complement strand
GATCTTGGGAGCTTTATGATACCATGCACATTAGAGGGTACTTATACCAAGCAAGCTCTATGTGATCTTGGGGCAAGTATCAACCTAATACCTGCATCTACTATCAGAAAGCTTGGTTTAACTGAAGAAATCAAACCAACCAGGATATGTCTTCAACTTGCTGATGGCTCCATTAAGTACCCATCAGGCGTGATTGAAGACATGATTGTCAAGGTTGGGCCATTCGCCTTTCCCACTGACTTTAGGGTGCTGAAAATGGAGGAGCACAAGAGTGCAACTCTCATTCTAGGAAGACCTTTCCTAGCAACTGGCCGAACCCTCATTGATGTCCAAAAAGGGGAAGTAACTTTGAGAGTCAATGAGGAGGAGTTCAAGTTAAATGTTGTCAAAGCCATGCAACACCCAGACACCCCAAATGACTGCATGAGTGTTGATATTATTGACTCTCTGGTAAGAGAGGTCAATATGGCTGAGAGTCTCGAATCAGAGCTAGAGGACATCTTTAAAGATGTTCAGCCTGACTTGGAGGAATCAGAGAGAATGGTAGAACCTCTGAAAATCCCTCAGGAAGAAGAGAAACCTCCAAAACCCGAGCTCAAACCATTACCACCATCCCTGAAATATGCATTTCTGGGAGAAGGTGACACCTTTCCTGTAATTATAAGCTCTACCTTAGAGCCACAGGAAGAGGAAGCACTAATTCAAGTGCTAAGGACACACAAGACAGCTCTTGGGTGGTCCATTAGTGATCTTAAGGGCATCAGCCCAGCAAGATGCATGCACAAAATCCTATTGGAGGGTGACGCCAAGCCTGTGGTCTGATGAGCGGATAATTTGTACGCTTTTTGGCATTGTTTTTAGTATGTTTTTGGTATGATATAGTTAGTTTTTAGTATATTTTTATTAGTTTTTAGTTAAAATTCACTTTTCTGGACTTTACTATGAGTTTGTGTGTTTTTCTGTGATTTCAGGTATTTTCTGGCTGAAATTGAGGGACCTGAGCAAAAATCTGATTCAGAGACTAAAAAGGACTGCAGATGCTGTTGGATTCTGACCTCCCTGCACTCGAATTGGATTTTCTGGAGCTACAGAAGCCCAATTGGTGCGCTCTCAACGGCGTTGGAAAGTAGACATCCTGGGCTTTCCAGAAATATATGATAGTCCATACTTTGCCCAAGATTTGATGGCCCAAATCGGCATTCAAAGTCACCCTTAGAAATCCCAGCGTTAAACGCTGGAACTGGCACCCAAATGGGAGTTAAACGCCCAAACTGGCACTAAAGCTGACGTTTAACTCCAAGAGGAGTCTCTACACGAAAATGCTTCATTGCTCAGCCCAAGCACACACCAAGTGGGCC
>NC_029777.3:37120837-37121181 GCF_000817695.3 Arachis duranensis | reverse complement strand
GGCCATTCGGCCATGCCTAGACCTTGTTCTTATGTATTTTCAACGGTGGAGCTTCTACACACCATAGATTAAGGTGTGGAGCTCTGCTGTACCTCGGGTATTAATGCAATTACTATTGTTCTTCTATTCAATTCCGCTTGTTCTTGTTCTAAGATATCACTTGTTCTTCAACTTGATGAATGTGATGATCCGTGACACTCATCATCATTCTCACCTATGAACGTGTGATTGACAACCACCTCCGTTAACCTTCGATTGGGTGAATATCTCTTGGATTCCTGATACACGATGCATGGTTGATCGCCTGACAAACGAGCCAGCCATTCCGTGAGATCAGAGTCTTC
>NC_029777.3:37118864-37120510 GCF_000817695.3 Arachis duranensis | reverse complement strand
AAGTGTTTCAAGGTGATGTTCTTATCATCACCAAAGCTGATTGATCTTCATCAATTTAGCTCTTGAATGCAATGTTCTGCTGAAGCTTGGCTGACCATGTCTAATTCCTTTAAACTGAAGCTTTAGACTAACATTGCGTGATTCCTGGGATTCTCATTAAGAATTTTGATACCTTTTTCCACTTAATTTTCGAAAAACACAAAAAAATTTACAAAATCATAAAATCCAAAAAATTTTTCTTGTTTGAGTCCAGTGTCTCATCTTAAGTTTGGTGTCAATTGCATGCATTCATTCATGTGTCTTAAGAATGTTCAAGCAATTCTTGATGATTTCTTATTTTGATCTTTGAATTCAATTGACTTGAGTGTTTATGTGTCTCATATGCATTTTGTTAGTGTCAGTAGTATACAAACTGGCAAGTTTGGTGTCTTGCATGGATTGTTATTTAATTCTTGTTGCATTTTGATTATTAAAAATCCAAAAAATATTTTTAATTTGTGTCTTCTCAAGTCAATAATACAGAGAATTGAAGATTCAGAACATTCTGCAGAGGAATTACACAGAAAAAGCTGGGCGTTCAAAATGCCCAGTAAAGAAGGACAGACTGGCGTTTAAACGCCAGTCAGGGTACCTGGTTGGGCGTTTAACGCCCAAAGAGGTATAGTTTTGGGTGTTAAACGCCAGAATGTGCACCATTCTAGGCGTTTAACGCCAGGATGGCTAAAGGGGGAAGATTTTGTTTTCAAATCAAATTTTTTTTAGTTTTCAAAATCCTTTCACAATCAAATCTTTTTCAAATCAATTTTTCAATCAAATCTTTTTCAAAATCAATTTCTTTCCATTTTCAAAGATACTTGCTACCAATTAATGATTTGATTCAACATTTCAAGTATGTTGCCTTTTCTGTTGAGAGAGGTTTAATGTTTGAATCATATCTTTTCTTGTTAGTCAAGTTTTTAATTTTCAAAATCAAATCTTTCTAAAATGTTTTTCAAATCACATCTTCTCAATCACGTCTTTTTAAAACCAATCATATTTTCTTAATCACATCTTTTTCAAAATAGTTTTCAATCAAATCTTCTTGATTTCTAATTTCAAAACTTTTTTTTCAAAAAAATCACTTGATTTCTTTTCAACTTTCATTTTCGAAAATTAAGTAATGTTTTTCAAAAATATTTTCAAAATTTTTCACTTAATTTTCGAAAATCACTTCCCTTCTTCTCACATCCTTCTATTTATGGACTAACACTATTCTTAATGCAAAAATTCGAACTCCATCTTCTTTGATAAGTTCGAATTTTCTACTTCTGTCTTCTACCTTTCTCTTCCTCTGACACTTCAAGGAATCTCTATACTGTGACATAGAGGATTCCACATTTTCTTGTTCTCTTCTCTTTCTTATGAGCAGGAGCAAAGACAAAAGCATTCTTGTTGAAGCTGATCCTGAACCTGAAAGGACCTTGAAGAGAAAGCTAAGAGAAGCCAAAACATAACTCTCTTTAAAGGACCTAAACGAATTCTTCAAAGAAGAAGAACAAATGGCAGCCGAAAACAACAACAATGCCAACAATGCAAGGAAGGTGCTGGGTGACTTTACTGCACCTACTCCCGACTTCTATGGGAGAAGCATCTCTATCCCTGCCATT
>NC_029777.3:37116624-37117661 GCF_000817695.3 Arachis duranensis | reverse complement strand
TGAGACCATAGAGATTCCATTGGACTTACTTCTGCCATTCATGAGCTCTGATGAGTATTCTTCCTCTAAAGAGGATGAAGATGTCACTGAAGAGCAAGTTGCTAAATATCTTGGAGCAATCATGAAACTAAATGACAAGTTATTTGGAAATGAGACTTGGGAGGATGAACTCCCTTTGCTCATCAAAGAACTGGATAACTTGTCTGGGCAGAAACTGCCTCAAAAGAGGCAGGACCCTGGGAAGTTTTCAATACCTTGTACCATAGGCACCATGACCTTCAAGAAGGCCTTATGTGACTTAGGGTCAAGTGTAAACCTCATGCCTCTCTCTGTAATGGAGAAGTTAGGGATCTCTGAGGTGCAAGCTGCAAAAATCTTACTAGAGATGGCAGACAACTCAAGAAAACAAGCCCATGGACTTGTAGAGGATGTTTTGGTTAAAGTTGAAGACCATTACATCCCTACTGATTTCATAGTCCTAGAGACTGGGAAGTGCATGGATGAATCCATCATCCTTGGCAGACCCTTCCTAGCCACAGCAAAGGCTGTGATTGATGTTGATAGAGGAGAGTTGATCATTCAAGTGAATGAAGAATCCTTGGTGTTTAAGGCCCAAGGATATCCCTCTGTCATCATGGAGAGGAAGCATGAAGAGCTTCTCTCAAAGCAGAGCCAAACAGAGCCCCCACAGTCAAACTCTAAGTTTGGTGTTGGGAGGCCACAACCAAACTCTAAGTTTGGTGTTGAACCCTCACATTCAAACTCTAAGTTTGGTGTTGGGAGGTTCCAACATGGCTCTGAGCATCTGTGAGGCTCCATGAGAGTCCTCTGTGAAGCTACTGACATTAAAGAAGCGCTTGTTGGGAGGCAACCCAATGTTATATTTTATCTATTTTCTTTTGTTATTTTTTCTTTTTTGTAGGTTGATGATCATGAGAAGTCACAAAATCAATGAAAAAAGCAAAAACAGAATGAAAAACAGGAAGAAAAACAGCACACACAGGAGGAAGATGCTGCTGGCGTTTAAACGCCAGTAA
>NC_029777.3:37116012-37116477 GCF_000817695.3 Arachis duranensis | reverse complement strand
GCTGTCGTTAAACGCCAGAAATGGGCACCAGCCCGGCGTTTAATGCCAGAAATGGCTAAAAACGTGATTTTGTTTGCCATTTGGTGCAGGGATGACTTTTCCTTGACACCTCAGGATCTGTGGACCCCACAGGATCCCCACCTACCCTACCTCTCTATCTCTCTTCTTCACCCAATCACCTCAACACCTCTTCCCCAAAAACCCCTCACCTATCAAGTCCCATCTTTCTCTTCACCACTCACATCCATCCTTCATAAAACCCCACCTACCTCACCATTCAAATTCAAACCACTTTCCTACCCAAACCCACCCTCAAGTGACCGAAACCTACCCTTTGCCTCTCCTATATAAACCCTCCTTCACTCCTTCATTTTCACACAACAAACACACCACTTCTCCCCTTCTTGGCCGAAAACAAAAGCCATTCCCTTTCCCCTCATTTCTTCTTCTTCTACTCTCTTCTTT
>NC_029777.3:37111766-37112420 GCF_000817695.3 Arachis duranensis | reverse complement strand
CTGGGAGAAGGTGATACCTTTCCTGTAATCATAAGCTCTACCTTAGAGCCACAGGAAGAGGAAGCACTAATTCAAGTGCTAAGGACACACAAGACAGCTCTTGGGTGGTCCATCAGTGATCTTAAGGGCATTAGCTCAGCCAGATGCATGCATAAAATCCTATTGGAAGGTGACGCCAAGCCCGTGGTCCAACTACAAAGGCGGCTGAACCCAGCCATGAAGGAAGTTGTGCAGAAGGAGGTCACTAAATTACTAGAGGCTGGGATTATTTATCCTATTTCTGACAGCCCCTGGGTAAGCCCTGTCCAAGTCGTCCCTAAAAAGGGAGGCATGACAGTGGTTCACAATGAAAAAAATGAACTGGTTCCTATAAGAACAGTTACAGGGTGGCGTATGTGTATTGATTATAGAAGGCTCAATATATCCACCAGAAAGGATCATTTTCCTTTACCATTCATAGACCAAATGCTAGAAAGACTAGCAGGTCATGAATACTACTGCTTCCTGGATGGATATTCAGGTTATAATCAAATTGCAGTAGATCCCCAGGATCAGGAGAAAACAGCATTCACATGCCCTTCTGGAGTATTTGCATACAGAAGGATGCCATTTGGCCTATGCAATGCACCTGCAACCTTTCAGAGGTGCATGCTC
>NC_029777.3:37111082-37111632 GCF_000817695.3 Arachis duranensis | reverse complement strand
CACTTGTTCTGAAAAGATGCCAAGAGACTAACCTGGTTTTAAACTGGGAAAAATTTCACTTTATGGTGACTGAAGGAATTGTCCTTGGGCACAAAATCTCGAACAAGGGGATAGAGGTGGATCAAGCTAAGATTGAGGTAATTGAAAAATTACCACCACCTGCCAATGTTAAGGCAATCAGAAGCTTTCTGGGGCATGCAGGATTCTATAGGAGGTTTATAAAGGATTTTTCAAAAATTGCCAAACCTCTGAGCAACCTGCTAGCTACTGACACACCATTTATCTTTGATAAAGAGTGTCTGCAGGCATTTGAGACTCTGAGAGCTAAATTGGTTACAGCACCAATCATCTCTGCACCAGACTGGACATTACCATTTGAATTGATGTGTGATGCCAGTGACCATGCCATTGGTGCAGTGTTGGGACAAAGGCATGACAAGCTCCTGCACGTCATTTACTATGCCAGTCATGTTTTAAATGACGCACAGAAGAATTACACAACCACAGAAAAAGAGCTACTTGCAGTGGTTTATGCCATTGACAAATTCAG
>NC_029777.3:37110174-37111063 GCF_000817695.3 Arachis duranensis | reverse complement strand
TAAATTCAGATCCTATTTAGTAGGATCAAAAGTAATTGTATACACT
Organism: Arachis duranensis; assembly: GCF_000817695.3. Classification (NCBI taxonomy): domain Eukaryota; kingdom Viridiplantae; phylum Streptophyta; class Magnoliopsida; order Fabales; family Fabaceae; genus Arachis; species Arachis duranensis. The sequence continues at coordinate 37,111,017 of NC_029777.3, read as the reverse complement.
GATCATGCTGCTCTTAAATATCTACTCACAAAGCAGGATTCAAAACCCAGACTCATAAGATGGGTATTGCTTCTGCAAGAGTTTGATATAGAAATAAGAGACAGAAAAGGGACAGAGAATCAAGTAGCAGATCACCTGTCCTGAATAGAACCAGTGGAAGGGGCGTCCCTCCCTCTCACTGAGATCTCTGAAACCTTTTCGGATGAGCAACTGTTTGCCATCCAGGAAGTGCCATGGTTTGCAGACATTGCAAACTACAAGGCAGTTAGATTCATACCCAAAGAGTACAGTAGGGTGCAATCAAAGAAATTAATCACAGATGCAAAGTACTATCTTTGGGATGAACCATATCTCTTCAAGAGATGTGCAGACGAAGTAATCCGTAGATGTGTGCCTAAGGAAGAAGCGCAAAAGATTTTATGGCACTGCCATGGATCACAGTATGGAGGACATTTTGGAAGTGAGCGAACAGCCACAAGAGTCCTCCAAAGTGGCTTCTACTGGCCCACTCTCTATAAAGACTCCCGAGCATTTGTGCTTAACTGTGACAGTTGCCAAAGATCAGGCAACCTACCCCACAGTTATGCCATGCCTCAACAAGGGATATTGGAGATTGAGTTGTTTGATGTATGGGGTATTGACTTCATGGGACCTTTCCCACCATCATACTCAAACACTTATATTCTGGTGGCAGTGGATTATGTATCCAAGTGGGTGGAGGCAATTGCAACACCCACTAATGACACTAAAACAGTGTTAAAATTCCTCCAAAAACACATCTTCAGCAGATTTGGTACCCCTAGAGTATTAATCAGTGATGGGGGCACTCATTTCTGCAATAAA
>NC_029777.3:37108390-37109998 GCF_000817695.3 Arachis duranensis | reverse complement strand
TTGTTAATGGACAAAGAGTTAAGCATTATCTTGAAGGTAATTTTGAGCAAGAATGCTCAAAACTGAGACTTGATTAGAGCTCAGTAATAGTCCAGCTAAAGACAATAAAGAAGCGCTTGCTGGGAGGCAACCCAGCCATTCACAAAATTTAATTTTATTTGTCTTTTTTTGATTAAGTTTTACAGGTAGATGCCAGAGTATCTTCAAAAGGTGAAATAGCAATTGATTGAAGTCACAGAGTTACAGGGAAATTTGGAAAGCTTACTGGCATCAAAAAGCCAGTAAGAAACGTTTTGGGTGTTAAACGCCCAAAAGAAGCACCCACTGGGCGTTCAACGCCAGTAAGGGTAGCCATCTGGGCGTTAAACGCCAGAAGGGAGCATCTTCTGGGCGTTGAACGCCAAAAAGAAGCACCTTCTGGGCGTTTAACGCCAGAACCACAGCATCCTGGGCGTTTAGAAAAACGCCCAGTGACAAAGGACTTCTTGGCGTTCAACGCCAGAAAGAAGCAGCAGCTGGGCGTTGAACGCCCAGGAGAAGCAACATTTGGGCGTTAAACGCCCAAAACATGCAGCGTTTGGGTGTTTAATGCCAGGATGGTGGGGAGGAGGTAAAATTCATTTTTCTTCAAAAATTTTCTAATTTTTATGTTTTAATTCATGATTTCTTGCATAAACATGTTTCCAAATATCATCCATCAATTCCAAAAATTTTAATCCTAATTTCTAAAAACACTAATTTCTAAAATCTCTTTTTCAAAAATATCAAATATATCTTAATCCATAAACCCAAATCTTTTTCCAATCCAACTCTTTTTCAAATCTTTTTCAAACTCATCATATCTTTTAAATTTCGAAATTGCCTCTCCCTCTATTCTTCTCCTATCCTTTCTTTTGCTTGAGGACAAGCAAACATCTAAGTTTGGTGTGATTTGCCATGATCACTGAGCTAAAACTCATCAAGATCATGGCACCTAAGGGAACAAGAAGAGCAAGGATGTGACTTGAAGGAACTGAAGTGTCAGAAGCTATTCCTTGAAGGACCAAGCACCCCACAGACTAGAGGAACATCCACTTCCCAAAATAAAGGTCGTTGAGTTCTAATCTTTGCCTTAACTCTGTGATAACTGTTCTTATTAGAAATTAACTTAGAAGTTATATATTAGTAGTAGTAATTAGTATCTCTACTTTGATTTTAATTCCAATTAAGTTATAATTTATTTTTCTCATCATCATCAAACATGAATAAAATAGTAGATTTTTAGAATAAAGAGGCAATATTTTTTTCGAGTTCTTAATAAGAAAAATTCTAATTATTTATATGCGGTGGCAATACTTTTTGTCTTCTGAATGAATGCTTGAACAGTGCATATTTTTGATATTGAATTTTATGAATGTTAAAATTGTTGACTCCTGAAAGAATGATGAACAAGAGAAATGTTATTGATGATCTGAAAAATCATGAAAGTGATTCTTGAAGCAAGAAAAAGCAGTGAAAAAGCAAAAGCTTGTGCAAAAAAAAAAAAGAGAATAAAATAGAAAGAAAAAGAAAAAGCAAGCAGAAAAAGCCAATAGCCCTTAAAACCAAAAGGCAGGGGTAAAAAGGATC
>NC_029777.3:37107632-37108284 GCF_000817695.3 Arachis duranensis | reverse complement strand
AGCGGCTAAATCAAGCTGTCCCTAACCATGTGCTTGTGGCATGCAGGTCCAAGTGAAAAGCTTGAGACTGAGTTGTTAAAGTCGTGATCCAAAGCAAAAGAGTGTGCTTAAGAACTCTGGACACCTCTAATTGGGGACTTTAGCAAAGCTGAGTCACAATCTAAAGAGGTTCACCCAGTTATGTCTCTGTGGCATTTATGTATCCGGTGGTAATACTGGAAAACAAAGTGCTTAGGGCCACGGCCAAGACTCAATAAGTAGCTGCGTTCAAGAATCAACATACTAAAATAGGAGAGTCAATAATACTATCTGAATTCTGAGTTCCTATGGATGCCAACCATTCTAAATTTCAAAGGATAAAGTGAGATGCCAAAACTGTTCAGAAGCAAAAAGCTACTAGTCCCGCTCATCTAATTAGAATCTGAGCTTCACTTTATTTTGGAATTTATAGTATATTCTCTTCTTTTTATCCTATTTTCAGTTGCTTGGGGACAAGCAACAATTTAAGTTTGGTGTTGTGATGAGCGGATAATTTATACACTTTTTGGCATTATTTTTAGGTAGTTTTTAGTAAGATCTAGTTACTTTTAGGGATGTTTTCATTAGTTTTTATGCTAAATTCACATTTCTGGACTTTACTATGAGTTTGTGT
>NC_029777.3:37107500-37107588 GCF_000817695.3 Arachis duranensis | reverse complement strand
GGCGCGATCTCAACGGCGTTGGAAATTAGACATCCAGGGCTTTCCAGCAATATATAATAGTCCATACTTTGCGCGAAGATAGATGACG
>NC_029777.3:37103895-37107307 GCF_000817695.3 Arachis duranensis | reverse complement strand
AACAATATATAATAGTCCATACTTTGCACGAAGATAGACGATGTAAACTGGCGTTCAACGCCAGTATCATGCTGCTGCCTGGCGTCCAGCGCCAGAAACAGGTTACAAGCTGGAGTTCAACGCCAGAAACAGGTTACAACCTGGTGTTGAACGCCCAAAACTGCCCCAGGCACGTGAGAAGCTTAAGTCTCAGCCCCAGCACACACCAAGTGGGCCCTAGAAGTGGATTTCTGCACCAATTATCTTAGTCTACTCATTTTCTGTAAACCTAGGTTACTAGTTTCTATTTAAACAACTTTTAGAGACTTATTTTGTACCTCATGACATTTTCAGATCTGAAATACATACTTTTTGACGGCATGAGTCTCTAAACTCCATTGTTGGGGGTGAGGAGCCCTGCAACGTCTCGATGAATTAATACAATTACTTTTGTTTTCCATTCAAACACGCTTGTTCTTATCTAAGATGTTCATTCGCGCTTAATTATGAAGAAGGTAATGATCCGTGACACTCATCACCTTCCTCAATCCATGAACGTGTGCCTGACAACCACCTCCGTCCTACATCAGATTGAATGAGTATCTCTTAGATTCCTTAATCAGAATCTTCGTGGTATAAGCCGGATTGATGGCGGCATTCATTCAGAGGACAAAGCATCTCCAAAACTCCAACATATTCTCCATTAATAAAGTAACAATTCCTTATTCCAAATACTTTGACTTCTTACAATTAAATCCAAATAACCTTATTGGCATCCTGACTAAGATTAATAAAATAAACATAGCTTGCTTCAATCCAACAATCTCCGTGGGATTCGACCCTTACTCACGTAAGGTATTACTTAGACGACCCAGTGCACTTGCTGGTTAGTTGTGCGGATTGCAAAAAGTGTGATTGCAATTTCATGCACCAAAGGTCGGCTGGCAAATTTATTTTGGGCAGATGGCATTTGTAGGTCCGATTATCAGTGCTTTGGAGATGTGCTTGCATTCGGTACAACCTACCGAAAGAATAAGTACAGAAGGCCCTTGGTAATCTTCTCAGGTTGTAACCATCACCGCCAAACATGTATATTTGGTTTTGCCTTGGTAGAGGACGAACGGACTGCAACATATATGTGGTTGTTGCAAAACTTTCTAGAAGTCATGCTGAACAAGTCTCCTAGTGTTGTGGTCACAGACGGTGACGAAGCAATGAAGGCAGCAATTTGAGAAATCTTCTCGGATGCAACTCACCGATTATGTGGTTGGCACATTCAGAAGAATGTAACGACAAACATAAAAAACAAAAATTTTTCCAACAACTTCAGAAGATGTTTGTATGCTCCATGGCATCCGGAAGAATTTGAAGAATATTGGGAGAATATGATAAAAAAATATGGGTTGGAGGAAAATGAATGGGTTCTGAATGAAAATGAGAAGAGGAAAAGTTGGGCAAGCGCTTACTTGAGGGATAAATTCTGTGCTGGATTTAGAACAACATCAAGGTGTGAGGCGTTAAACAACTTCATTAAGAGGTTTATTGGCTTTCGCCAAAGTCTTCTAGAGTTGGTCCAAAATCTTGAACATGTTCTTAGGGACTATAGAAACAATGAATTAGTTTCTCAATTTAAGACGCTGTATGGGGAGCCCGTTCTAACTACTGGGCTAGAAGCGTTGGAGCTTTCTGCTGCCAATTTTTACATTAGGGAGATTCTTGGAGAAGTAAAAAAGGAGATTCAAGGAGTAGTCGCATTAGATGTAATAAATGAGGAAAACATATCAACCACTGTTGTGTTAAAAGTTAAGGAGTGTGACAGGAGACAACATATTTATAACGTACTTTATGATCGCAATACTGAGCATATGGAGTGTGAATGTAGTCGGTGGAGTAGTGAAGGCATTCCTTGCAAGCACATGTTTTGTGCAATGAAAAGGGTAGGTTTACAGAAGTTGCCAGATAGTCTTCTTTTGAGAAGATGGTCGAAGGATGCTAAGAAGTATCTGGATGAAAGTTTTGCTGGAGGCACTATGCAAGACAGAGAAAGAGAATTTTTAATGCGCTATGGCGCATTGTCAATGGCAGCTACGTGGATGGTATTCTTAGGAGCTCAAGATGGTCCTTCTTTCCATGACGCTATGAATGAAGTCTGTCGTTGGACCCAAACACTAGAACAAAAATCTGACTTGAAAAGACAAACAACAGATTCTACCACGCCAAACTTTGTTGGTGACCCTTCGGTGGTCAAGACAAAAGGAGCACCCAAGGGGAAAAAGGAGAGGGGTAAATGGAGGTGCACTAAATGCAACAATGCTGGTCATGTAAAGAATAAATATCCTGCGAGGAATGACGGTGACGATTTGGGGGATAAGACTAGTAATGGCGCGCAAGCTAGCTTTGGTACCAAGGAGGTCAGTGAGATACAATATTGCATTAGTTGTTATTTGATTTAAAATAAACTGGTGACCTCTATATTGTAGTTATACTTGATAGAATTTTTGACTCCATGTATTAATTTTTCATAGGAGCTTCCCAAGGACCCTATGGCTTCTCAAGAGACATTACCAGTGCCAAATACAGAAGTAAATGTACCTGTGCAGCAAGAGTCTGGGCTAGGTGATTCAGGATTGATTAATGGCCATGAGAATCCCATCCCACCGTATGGAAGTCATCAGTGGCTATTACAGGTATAAATTTAAAGAGATGAATAATTGCATTGAGGAAACTTAGTGTTTTGGTAAGTCTTAAATTATTTGAAATCACATTATGATTCGCTGAAGTCATTTTTATTTCTCTCAAATTTATTTGTGATGTGGAGAACAGGTTGTACAACAAGGACATTATTCGAAGTTCAATGGGATGCAGTAGCATGTACTTGTATATACTCATGAGAGTATGGTTTAAGATGTTAGTTAAATTCTTGGATTTCAATAAGACTTTGCTTTGAGGTTGATAAATTTTTAATATTTAAATTTTTAGATATTTATCATAACTTGTCATCGTTACACTCGGCTGAAATGTGTAGAAAGTTTCAACAGTTTTTGATTTATATAACTAAAATCTTATTGATTCTTATTCATGCTAAAATTCAAAAGGGTCTCTTGTTGTTTCTTAGTCATGCTAAAATCCATGCTAAAATTCTGTTTGATTTACGAAATGCATGGAAAAATTATTATAATTGTAATATACCTTCGATGGTTGATGTTCGACAAGTATCAATCTGTGCGCTATGCATTTATTATAAAGTTCATAATCTTGGCTTTTTCACCCACATCATTTATTGGTTTGAACTATGATCTTAAGTCTCCAAAGTTTGAGTTCCTATCACTTGCAAAACCTTCACTCTTTGAATACCCAAAGACTTGCGCCCCGGTGAGCCTGAAGTGCTCTCTCTCACAAACACACCCTCATCTACCACGTCAGCCGCTGGTGG
>NC_029777.3:37075129-37103754 GCF_000817695.3 Arachis duranensis | reverse complement strand
AGGTGGTTAGATAATTGGTTATCCGGAGGAAAAGCAACTACACAAATGGTTCAAGCGACTACACTGTGAACTGGTTCTTACTATATGCAGTTTGATTGTTGGTTGTAATAGCATCTGAATTGGTTTTGTAGTAAAATATGAACAAAGCTAAGAAAATTGAGACTTTGAGAGTGATTCCTCTTATATGCATACTCTGTTAATTGTTGAATGCAGCTTCCAGAGTCGTTTAGTGTTATTTTCACATGGTTTGCCGCTGATCCCCTCCTTGTGTGGTTGGCTCAGTCACTTACAGGTGCTATTATAAAGGATTCTGTGATTCTAGAGGTACAAAAATTTCTGTAACACTATTTATATTTTGATGTTATACAGACAGATGGGTAGTACGTGAAGATATATATAAGACACACAAATGGGTAGTGACAAATTTTATCAGGTCAGAAAACAGTGGTGATAAATCACTATTATAGTTGCAGCACCACACCATGTATATTCAGCACCACACCTTTACTTAATTATATATATTCAGTACTAACCGGCATGTTTGTGTTGGTGCAGTGGCGAGCCATGACTCTGCCTGATAGATACATTGAGCATTGATCTCAGTAGGATCAAACTCAAGCAGCGGGGTTGAGTTCAAACCATATCGCAGCTACTTGCTTTGACGTTAACCAATGTTTTTTTGTGTGTATTTTATTATTTTTATCTAAAATATCACCTTATATTAGCCAAGTTATACCACATTACTTCGATATATATTATTCTACTTTCATCAGTGAATCCGCCAATAATGAGATGTATACACCTTTGGTTGCTCTGTGTTCAGGTAAATGTCACTAACATACCAAAGTGAACTATTCCATGAATCGTAAATTATACACTATAAATATCATCTCACGCACCAAATTTTTCAAGATAATAACAAGAATAAAAAAATCCTAAGTGCAAGATATAAATCATTATAAATAATAAAAAATCCATATATTTAAAAAGTCAAAGAAATAAGTGCAAGATATAAAGTTAGCTTGTATTTTAAAGAAAAATAAAATAGCCTAATTCAATCCATAATTTCTAATAAAAAAGTTTTTAACGTCTTAAGTTTGCATGATAGACTGTTGTATCTTTTTATTCCGGTCAGTGACAGCAAGCTTCTCTATGATATCCCGCTTTGAGTTATTTTTGTCATTCACCAAATCCACAGCTAGACGCATCCTTGTGTAATCAGAAATAACCTAACAGACAATAACAACGATATTACAAAATGGAACAAACATAACTTCATTAATAATGTTATTTTTCTTACCCATGTCTTATTACCGAGGCTCCAATAGCGAGTGAGTTGCATTCATTGAGCGACCCAAATACCACAGTTATTCCTTTGCCACAATTCAATGCACATATCAACAAATGAAAAATAACAAAATAACAAACCGCCAGAAAATTGAATTTTTACTTTAATAAATGGTAAATTTAAACATACGATTTGGCAGATTGTTGCGAGACAACTGGTTCTCTGACTTTATACTTTGAAAATTGAATGTTTCTAAAGGAAGGTGTTTCACCAAAATTCTTTTCGGACAAAAATTCCTCTAGGTAATTTAACAAAGTGTTAATGGCACTCATACGCTCTGTCACCAATGTGCCCTTTTTGAAAGAGTCCAGATATCTCACGACCTCGTTAAGTAAATCAACCACTATGAGAAACCAATGGCTATTGAGGTGAACTGGCATAAAAATCTACAACAACATCCGGAAATAACCTTAACTAAAAACAGTCATGAAATATTATTATACGAATTAATTGAAAGTTCAATAAAATTAACGAACCTGATGTAAAGTGGCAATGTCTCCCATGAAGTTATCCTTGATGTATTTCATTGTGCGAACACAGTTCTGTTTCGGGCTTAACACAATTTGCTGCCATGAATATTAAACTAAGTTAGGAATCTTATTATGTTAATTTATAGTCTACCTGGGAAGATATATTAAATTTGAAGACTAATTTTCGATATGCCAAGGGACTTACAGAAAATGTCGATGGCTGAAACCATTGGTTAGCATATTTGTTTCCTTTTGGCCCAAAATATCTTTTGGTGAGCATCGAACAAACTAAGGTAAGGACCTATGGAGTACAAAAAATCAGAGTTATTCTGCACCAATCCAAATTTGATATTTTTACAAGGATAATAAATAAATAAATATTACAAAACTAATTCTTACATCACCAATTATTGGCTTGCCGGGTATTATAGTCAGAAGAGTCTTGCGTGTGCCACTACAATGATCGTTTGGAATAAGCACTTCCCTAAATTCATAAAATTAGAATATTATACTATAGTGGTATAGTAGATTATAAAAAAATTATATGACAAATTAAATATTAATTAAAAAATAAGTTAATTTTACTTACTTTGGATCCATATTGTTTCCAAATATGTAGGCAGCAATGGTCAATTCTTTATTAAAAAATTTCATCTTTTTAGTTGGCCGAAATAAAAGGTCCAAACACTAAAAAAAATAGCAACAAAAAAAAGTTTAGTACTCATTTATTTTGATCAACAAAAAGTAAAAAAAAAAATACAATTATAAAATAATATAAATAATTTATAAGTTCAATCTTTTTTTATTACCAACTATGATTACTAACCGTCTTTACATGTCATTTGTTTAGTCTTCCTTATGTTTTAAAAAGTTTGACTATGTCTATATACTCAAAGTGTACACACAAAATCGGCCAAATATTTTTTTGCGTATTAAAAATGAAAAATTTTTCATAGACTAACCGTTTTCAAATAGTTAAGTACTCACACGTGGCATGTCATCCCCGTCCATATTTGGATCGTGGTTGTCGTAGTAAATCCATGGAGACCCCGGAGGATGCTTTTTTCGCAAATTGTAATTCTTTCTGCAACTCCAAAAAATATGATAATTATTTTAGACGCTGTTACTTATTTTTCAATAATATCATCTCAAATGACACGACATCAATAAAATCATTATAAATATCAGCAAATAAAATTTAGCTCCCTAATATTATAAATCAACCTTCTAATGTCACTAACAGGCACTATTTGATGACCAAAGAAAAAATCGGTACTCACGAGCCTAAAATACTCAACAATGAGGCTAGACATCATGTCTAATGAAAAGGAGATAAGTTGAGGAAGAGATTGTATTTAATGACTTAACATTAATATAGCAATATGTGAGAATACTAAAAAGTTCTTCACACCTAAATGGTATTTAATGGTTGTTATTTAAAAATAAAAAGATAAAACCTTAACTGCGTTGACCGATAATCCACGCTTTTTTCCCTTGCACCTCCAAGTACTCTTCTTTGTGACTGGTTCGTCACCCAAATACATTGAGGGATTGGCATCAAGTATTTCTTTCAAAGGGTCTGACAGTGGAGTAATAGGAGTATTTGAAAGCTTTCTGCGTTTCGAAGTGTCCGACGGCGATTTAACAATTGGAGTAGTAATTCAAAGCTTTGCACCGTCACTCCCACTTTTTGGTGAAGAACCTAACCGTTTTCACAATTTCTGGGAGAACTGCTGTTATCCCTTGCACAACAGCTTCGTGAATCATCGTCGACAGTGCCTCAGCAACACCCTTTCCAAGCTACAAGATGCCATACAATAAGACGCGTTACTTGTATACTAAGGTTACAATACATCAATTATAAACATCATAAAAGATAATTAAAGACATGTTAAATAGAGTATGCCAAGAAAGTAATGCATATTCGAGTATTGTAGCCCAAAAAATGGATTACCTTCTCATCCAAGGCGGATAAGTCTATGTCTGATTCTTCCTTATAAGTTACAAAAGCATCCAGTGAGAATTGCTCAAGCCAAATAAATTTCAGTATTTTTATTAGACTAAAAAAACTACTAAACAGAATTTACAAAGGACTAATAATCCTATGATTTAACAAAAATAAGCGTGATTACCTTACTCATGTTCTCTACTGCTCTGATCTGCAGTGATTGAAAAAAAAGTGTTAGATTTAAAACATCACGATAAACACTGTTATTTATAGAGATAACTAACAAAGATAACAAAAAATCTTTTTTTTTGGAAATAAGGATATCCTAATAAATGCGAAAAGATATCTAATTTTTAAATTAAATCCAATTTTTTGTTAAAATATTGTAACAAATAACTAAGATATTTAATTTTTTTTATTTGATATTCAAATTTAAATTAAATTCAAACTATCATTTTTTCAAATTGTTTATTCTTATAAGTAGAAAACGTATGGAAATTTACTCCTTTTTATCTTTTTAGTAAATGATTAAAAAATAAAAAGTTTGTCTTAGCATTATTCTTGGAGTATATGATTATATTATTAGGAAAAAGTAAATATTCTCATTTATTACTATTATATCTTTTTCAAATTGTACGATAATTTGATAAACTATTTGTTTTTAAATTATAAATTCAAATAATTGTATTATTAATGAATATTTTTTTTCTATTAATATAAATATTATGCAATTATTTTATGATAGTTAGTTAAAATTTTTTTACCGAAAACATCTCTATAAAAAAGTTAGCAACTTTACAAATTTTTGCATAATAAAATCATTGGAGCTTACGATTATACATATACGCTAGATAAACACTCATATTTTTTGTTATTTTGAAGAATGTTATTTTTTTGTTTTCAATTTATCCTTTCATTTTTTTGTTAGATTTAATCATATTTATGGGCATTTTTTTATTCTTTTATTTTTATTATATTTAATATTAAAATTTTAATACAAATTGTTATATACCTTGTTATATTTAATTTTTATATATCAAATAGTTACCTCATTATTTTTTAATTTATTTTTTTATTACTTTGACTTTATTTTTTTAGTACCATATTAAGTTCACATTAATAAATGAGTTCAAATTACAATTCAGAATCCATCCCAAAAATCATAACCTTAAGTTATTAAACTGTTAACGAACCAAGTTACAAGAACGATTTGTCTTGACTCAGTTACAAATTTATAAACGAATCAAATTCAAGTTGTCACTATTATATAATACTGTATTAAAGTTGCATTAAATCATTAGTATTTTATTTTAAACTTGTTCCTGATAAAAAATATTATCTAAATTTATTTAACACTATAATATTGTATCATAAGTAGGCTAACTAATAACATTAAATAAAAAAATAATAAATTAAAAATATTATTTTTTTCTGCTACTTGGAATTATAGTTGGTGTAGCAAATTTTTTTGTAAGTATTAATATAGTATTAATATATTTTTTGTCTTCCAAAAACCTTTTTACTTAAATGAAAGTATTTTTACAATATATTATTTATATTTTGGAAAAAAATATATATTATTATAACTATTTATAATATCTTGGATTTTTTATCTTTATCTTTTTATAACTAGTAATATTTTTGTGTAAGTACACAAACATATCCTTAGTTTTTTTTTCTATAAACATATTACAATTGTTAGTATTCTATCGTAGTCAAGAAGATGGTCTGAATTTGAGTAATTTTTGTACATTTAGTCTGGTCAAGGTATTTTTATTGTTTGTAGTTGCAAACACAATGCTAATGTATAAATATCTAAGGTCTAGAATTCAATACCATAGATATTATTTGAATAACTGAATTCTAATATTAGAATTATATTAGTTTAATCTCCAGAAAACTATTCTAATTTAATAATAGTTGTACTATACATAAATTATACTAGTTATATTACAATTATACCTAATTATTTGTTCTTAGCCTAAAGAATCAAAGGGTTCCTGACTTTTTAAATTTTTGACAAATACATCCCTAACAAAATTTAAATACAAAATTTATTAAAAAATTTTAACATTTTAGTATAAAACTATTGTCTATATATTAAATTAGTCATGATTTATCCCAAATATTTTTATTATTCCAAAATAATTTTTTTTCCTAAAATAACCTTAATTATATAACTTATGAAAAGGTACAAATTTTTGTTTCTAAGACTCAATTCTAAAACCTCTTGATCAAAATATGAAATAATCATCATAATAATTAACATCTCATTTATTATTATACATTTTTTTGAAAATTGGATTAATAGGTACGTTAATGTTTATTTATACACCCGTCTTTTATAGCAACTGAAATTTTTTCCTTTGCAAAATTAGTTTACTGTGTTTAACATTATTCATATATTAGGAACATTATTTTTTAATTCACACAAAAGTATAGAATAAAACAAAATAAAAGTAAAACCAAACAAAATTCGATAGAATACATATACGCTAGATAACACTTATATTTTTTGTTATTTTGAAGAATGTTATTTTTTGTTTCGAATTTATCCTTTCGTATTTTTTGTTAGATTTAATCATATTTATGGTAAAAATTAATAAAAAATCACATAAAATAACAAAATCATATTCTTTCTCGTAAGATTAAGGTATATTAAATATAAAAAAAAACAAATATTGAACGTAACTTAGAAGTCTGTGGCTCTTCTTTATATAATTCGAGATAATTATTTTATTTTATCCATCTTGTATTTTAATATAAAAGAAATATTTAATTTCAAATGTTGATTTTATTAAATATTTATCTTTTAAATTTATTATATAACGAAGATTTAAAAACATAATTTAATTTAAATATTATAAAATTAATATTAAATATAATTTTTTAAATATCTATCTTTTTGATAAAATTTTACTTGAAATCTTATAACTGACTGAATTGAATTCCCTTTACATGATTTAACAAATTAAAAGATTCAAAGCTTTACACTAGAGCTTTAGACCAGAGGCTAACAACATTAACCACGAGATGTAACCAAATAACTATACTCGGATTGAATGGAGGCACTTTTGCCATATTTCGTTAAATCCCCATATTTCGTTAATTGAGGCCAGTAAAATTCTTTATTATAGATAATTTTATACTCCATAAATACAACATATCATCAGCTGCGACCGAGTTGTATCTCAGAAAAATGAGACTATACATTTTTGGGAGGAAAAATAGAACAAATTTACAACGATAATTCCTCCATATATGTTATAACAGTCATGTCAGCAGATGTAGACTGTTTCCTTGGATAGAAAAAGAGCGGCAATGGTAGTTCAAGTTTTCCTAACTATATCATGCTAACATGCATCCACTATTTGCCACTCATGAAATGACAGCCTTGTCCAGAGTCACTGTCAAAAGATTGAATTCACGTCCCAGAGACCAAGTTAGATCATTGTGGGCATCAACGCTTAAGTTGTATTCCTTGAACTGGCCGTTGTAAATTATTACTGACATAATGGCCCTGGAAAATTGGAGATGTCGATAGTTCAACAAACATATAGGTACCATAAATTAATTGAAACTTGATAAAGGTAGAAATTGTTAACAATTGGATTCTACATTCAGTTCAATGAACAATTAGTTTGAAGTGACTATACTATATAGCTACTTAAATAGTTCTAAATCTTGATTTTCATCTAACTGACCATAGTTTGTGTTATTATATATAAGGAATTTGATAAGAACTACCTACAGAACCTCCAACCATTATAGTATTAGTCCTACATGACCAAGAAAAGACTATTAAGTCCTACCAAAAGTTGTACAAAAAGAACTACAACAAACCTTGTGCAACAGAACAGCAGCTTATAGATTTGAGAGGTATATCATGCTAAGAATTATAAGCAATCAAGTTAAAAACTAATAGACATTTGCAGGATCTCTGTTTAAGATGAAGGTCAAAACTCAGTCTTAGAACACATGTCAAAAGCAAACAATAAACACCAGGGGAGACGGGCATCAATGGGATAAAATATAGACTAAAAAAGTGTAAACAATCGCCTTAAAGACTAGAGAAAGCTTAGAAAAAATAAGAAAAATTTTTAACCAATGAATCATATGTATTTAGCTCATGTTTATAGCAACCAAAGACATGTAACAAATAGCAAATCATCGAAAAAAATGAACAACCATGCAGATCTGTCCTGCTCTAAGCATAACTAAGCATGATATTACACAGTAAATTATCGAAAAAAGGAGAAATATTAATTTCTAGCAGCGATCTCCCTTTAACATTCGTTTTCATGCACTAAGTGATTATTTAGCAAGACAACAACAAATTCAAGGTGCAATCACTAATATATTCAACTCACATTTCCAGCAACAAAAACATTTAGCTAAGTAATTATTTGAGCATGACAGCAACAAATTCAGTACAAAATTCATCTTAGTAATGATTTTAAGCAACAAAGAAACTAGCTCAACAAATTATTCAAGGTTCGGTGGTAATAAATAATTAAATACTAACAAATTCACGACAATGATGATTTTCAGCAAAAATAAAAAGTTGTTCAGTTATATTTTCAGCAACAAATTCAAATGCAGTGATGAATTAGGGCAACAAAACTGAAAAAAAAGACCAGAGGAATTTATTGGAAATCACCAAATCAGGGACCAGCTTCTGGTTGGGCGAAGGAATCTGAGGGCGGGGAGGAAGCTGACGGCGAGATTCAAAGTATGAAGACGACAACGACAACCAACCTCGGGACCGGCTACTTCTGCCGCTGGAAACGACAAGCGCGAAAAGGCGCACGACTAAGTCCGAAACGGTGAGGAGCCATGGAGCGACGACGACGACGACCAGTCCCGGGTCTGGGTGCTTCTGCCGCCGGCGACAACGAGCTCAGGGAAGGCGTGCGAGTGCGACTGAGTGCAAGATGGTGACGACTGGCGACACGGAGAGCGACGAAAACCTTGGGTGCGAGACCCGAGACGAGAGAGGGAGAAAGCTTGAGATCGCGATAGTGAGCAGAGAGATGAGACGAAGGAGATGCTGATTGCTGGGGCTAGGGGTTTTTTGGGGTTAGATTGAGAAATTGGTGAGCCATTGTGATTGGGTTTGTCTTGGCTTGGGCTTGGGCTACCAAGAGTTTAGGGTTTTTTTTAAGGACTTAATTATATTACCAAAAAAAAGGACTTAATTGTAATTTTATATTTTTATAGATTTAAATGTCTGCAAAATAAAAGTTAAGAATATATTTGTCATTTTGATAAAAAATTTAAATATGATTTGGTTCAGATTATGTAAACCGATCGGATCAAATCGGATCTAATATTTATAATCAACCGATTTTATTTTGGTTTAATCAAAATATTTTATTGACCGGTTTAATATTTCGTCCAATAGCAATATGACACTAAAAAAAGACGTTTTTGATGTGTTTATCAAAGTGGCCTCCGTAATGAAAAGGAAAGTGGCCAATGTGTATGGATGAATGAATGCGGCACACTCTTCATTTATACGCCATTACGCCTTTTAATTTTGGTATTGCTCTTCGAGTAGTGTTTTTTTAATAATATTAAAATTTGATGTATTTTTTTAGGTGAAAATCACAAATCTGAAAATTAGTAATTTTTAAATTTTCTTTTAAATATGCAAATTTAAAGATTAAATTTATTTTTTTATTTAAAATTGTTTTAAACATACAAATCTAACCTTTAAATTTGTATTTTAATATTAAAATTTTTTTACATATACAAATCGGACCTCTAATTTATTTTACAATATAAAAGATTATTTTAACACAGATCAGACCCATTGATTTGTGCATTATGAATCTGACCTTTAAATCTCTCTATAAATTTTATTATTACTTAAATTTGAGAATCTAATTTGTTATTTAAAATAAACAAAATTAAATTCATATAATAAAATATACCAATTCACCATTATATTGAATTACACACAATTTTCTTTTATTTCTAAAAAAAAATAGCCTTATTTATAGTGTTATTGTCACTTATTTGATAATGGCAAGTATGTATGTTATGCACTCCAAGTTTGTTGTTAAAAACAAGAAACCAAATTGAAGAAAATAAAATTATTATTGAGTGTAGTTTGAAATAATATAATATACAAAGTTATATATAGATGGTAGAAGAATCAAAGTAATAAAGAAATAACATCCTACAATAAATATATAGATATGCTAAATAATTATAATTGATACTAACTGATTTAATTGATCTTAATTATACTCTAACATCCCCCTCAAACTCAAGTGGGAGCTATGGATACCATCTTGAGTTTGGCACTAGAGTCCAAAAATGAGTAGGATGATTAGTCTTCGTAAAAATATCAGTAGTCTGATCCAAAGTCCTAACAGCTACGAGACGGACAGCATCAATAAGGAGACGTTACCGAACAAAGTAATAATCAATCTTATGTGTTTGGTGTGTTCATGAAAAACATTATTATAAGCAATCTGAATAGCACTACGGTTGTCACAAAAAACATCAGTTGGGGACGACTGAAGGGTACCGAAGTAATTGAGAAGCCAACGAATTGAGACAACCTCAATAGTGGTGTCAGCAAGAGCACAATATTCAGCTTCGGTGTTTGATCGAGCAGTGAACATTTGCTTCTTGGCTCGCTAAGAAATGAGAGAGTCACCGAAAAGTGATACACGAAATCATGAATTCAAACTTTTCTCACAACTCCGCGTAGCTGACCAGCAAGTGCATTGGGTCGTTCAAGTAATACCTTACGTGAGTAAGGGTCGATCTCACGGAGATTGTCGGCTTGAAGTAAGCTATGGTCATATTGTAAATCTCAGTCAGGCAGATTCAAATGGTTATGAGGTTTTGATGATTAAAAGAGAAACAAAACATAAAATAGGATAGAGATACTTATGCAATTCATTGGTGGGAATTTCAAATAAGCGTATGGAGATGCTTTGTTCCCTCTAAGCCTCTGCTTTCTTATTGTCCTCATCCAATCATGCGTACTCCATTCCATGGCAAGCTGTATGTTGGTGGGTCACCGTTGTCAAGGGCTACCATCCGTCTTCTCAGTGAAAACATATCCACTACGGTTTCCTGCATGGCTAATCAGCTGTCAGTTCTCGATCGTGTTGGAGTATGATCTATTGATCCTTTTGCACACTGTCACTGTGCCCAACAGTCACGAGTTTGAAGCTCGTCATAGTCATCCCATCCCAGATCTTACTCGGAATACCACAGACAAGGTTTAGACTTTTCGGATCTCAAGAATGCTGCCAATTGATTCTAGCTTATACCACGAAGACTCTGATCTCACGGAATGGAAGGCTTTGTTGTCAGGAGAGGCAACCATACGTCATGAACCAGGAGGCCAAGTTACACACACTCAAGCTCTTGCAGATAGAACGGAAGTGGTTGTCAGGCACGCATTCATAAGGAAGGATGATGATGAATGTCACAGATCATCACATCCATCAGGTTGAAGTACGAGTGAATATCTTAGAATAAGAATAAGCGTGAATTGAATAGAGAAACAATAGTGCTTTGCATTAATTCTTGAGGAACAGCAGAGCTCCACACCTTAATCTATAAGGTGTAGAAACTCCACCGTTGAAAATACATAAGTGATGAAGGTCCAGGCATGGCCGAATGGCCAGCCCCCAAAATGTGATCAAGAGATCAAAAGTGATCTGTTAGTCTCAAAAATGATCTAAAGATATGAATATAATAGTAAAAAGTGCTATTTATACTAAACTAGTAAACTATGTTTACAGAAAATGAGTAACTAAGTGTAGATAGTGCAGAAATCCACTTTTGGGGCCCACTTGGTGTGTGTTTGGGCTGAGCATTGAAGCTTTCACGTGCATAGGCTCTTCTTAGAGTTTAAACGCCAGTTTTGGTGCCAGTTTGGGCGTTTAACTCCAGCTTTGGTGCCAGTTCTGGCGTTTTACGCCAGAAAAAGGGTCTCTAGTGGGCGTTTGGATGCCAGTTTGGACCATCAAATCTCGGGCAAATTATAGACTATTATACATTTCTGGAAAGCCCAAGATGTCTACTTTCCAATGCAATTAAGAGCGCGCCAATTGGTCTTCTATAGGTCTAGAAAATCCACTTCGAGTGCAGGAAGGTCAGAATCCAACAGCATTTTCAGTCCTTTCTCAGCCCCTGAATTAGAATTTTGCTCAGGTTCCTCAATTTCAGCCAGAAAATATCTAAAATCATAGAAAAACACACAAACTCATAGTAAAGTCTAGAAATGTTATTTTTTCATAAAAACTAATAAAAATATACTAAAAAGTAACTAAGACATATTACAAACTATGTAAAAATAATGCCAAAAAGCGTATAAATTATCCTCACAACACCAAACTTAAATTGTTGCTTGTCCCCAAGCAACTAAAAACAAAATTGGATAAAAAGAAGAAAATATACAATAAATCTCAAAATATCAATGAAACTTAGTCCCAATTAGATGAGCGGGGCTAGTAGCTTTTTGCATCTGAACAGTTTTGGCATCTCACTTTATCCCTTGAAGTTCAGAATGATTGGCATCCATTAGGAACTCAGAATTTAGATAGTGTTATTGATTCTCCTAGTTCAGTATGTTGATTCTTGAACACAGCTACTTTATGAGTCTTGGCCGTGACCCTAAGCATCTTGTTTTCCAGTATTACCACCAGATACATAAATGCCACAGACACATAACTGGGTGAACCTTTTTAGATTGTGATTCAGCTTTGCTAGAGTCCCCAGTTAGAGGTGTCCAGAGTTCTTAAGCACACTCTTTTGCTTTGGATCACGACTTTAACCACTCAGTCTCAAGCTTTTCACTTGAACCTTCATAACACAAGCACATGGTTAGGGACAGCTTGATTTAGCCGCTTAGGCTAGGATTTTATTCCTTTGGGCCCTCCTATCCACTGATGCTCAAAGCCTTGGATCCTCTTTACCCTTGCCTTTTGGTTTAAAGGGCTATTGGCTTTTTCTGGTTGCTTTTTCTTTTTCTTTATTTTTTTTGCAAGCTTGTGTTTTTCACTGCTTTTTCTTGCTTCAAGAATCAATTTTATGATTTTTCAGATTATCAATAACATTTCTCTTAGTTCATCATTCTTTCAAGAGCCAACAATTTTAACATTCATAAACTTCACTGTCAAAAATATGCACTGTTCAAGCATTCATTCAGAAAACAAAAAGTATTGCCACCACATCAAAATAATTAGACTAATTTAAAGATAAAAGTCGAAATCCATGTACTTCTTGTTCTTTTGTAATTAGGAACATTTTTCATTTAAGAAAGGTGAAGGATTTATGGGACATTCATAGTTTCAAGGCATAGACTCTAGACACTAATGATCATGTAATAAAGACACAAACATAGACAAACATAAAGCATAAAAAAATTGAAAAATAGAAAACAAATAACAAGAAAATTAAAGAACGGGTCCACCTTAGTGATGGCGGCTAGTTCTCCTTCTTGAAGATCCTATGGAGTGCTTGAGCTCCTCAATGTCTCTTCCTTGCCTTTGTTGCTCCTCCCTCATGGCTCTTTGGTCTTCTCTAATTTCACAGAGGATGATGGAATGCTCTTGGTGCTCCATCCTTAGTTGCTCCATATTGGAACTCAAATCTCCTAGAGAAGTGTTGAGTTGTTCCTAATAGTTGTGTGGAGGAAAAATGCATCCCTTCAGGTATCTCAGGGATTTCTTGATGAGGGACTTCCTTATGCATTTGTTGAGGTCCATGAGTGGGCTATCTTGTTTGCTCCATCCTCTTTTTAGTGATGGGCTTGTCCTCTTCAATGAAGATGTCTTCCTCTACGACAATTCCAGCTCAACTGCATAGGTAACAAATGAGATGAAAAAAGGCTAACCTTGCCAAAGTGGAGGGCTTGTCAGCCACTTTGTACAGTTCTAGAGGTATGATATCATGAACTTCCACTTCCTCTCTAATCATAATGCTATGGATCATGATAGCCCGATCCATAGTTACTTCGGATCGGTTGCTAATAGGAATGATAGAGCGTTGGATGAACTCCAAAACCATCCTCTAGCCACAGGCTTAAGGTCTAGCCTTCTTAGTTGAACTAGCTTGCCTTTATAGTCTCTCTTCCATTGAGCTCCTTCTACACATATGTCCATGAGGACTTAGTCCAACCTTTGATCAAAGTTGACCTTTCTAGTGTAGGGGCGTGCATTTTCTTGCATCATTGGCAAGTTGAATGCCAAACTTACATTTTTCAGACTGAAATCTAAGTATTTCCCCCGAACCATTGTGAGCCAATTCTTTAGGTTTGGGTTCATACTTTGATCATGGTTTTTTGTGATCCATGCCTTAGCATAGAACTCTTGAACCATTAAGATTCCGACTTGTTGAATGGGATTGGTGAGAGCTTCCCATCCTCTTCTCCTAATCTCATGTCGGATCTTTGGATATTTGCTCTTTTTGAGCTTGAAGGGGACCTCGGGGATCACCTTCTTCTTGGCCACAACTTCATAGAAGTGGTCTTGATGGACCTTTGAGATGAATCTTTCTATCTCTCATGACTCGAAAGTGGAAGCAATTGCCTTCCCTTTCCTCTTCTTTGAGGTTTCTCCGGCCTTAGGTGCCATTAATGGTCATGGAAAATTAAAAAGCAAGGGTTTTTCCACACCAAACTTAAGAGGTTTGTTCGTCCTTGAGCAAAAGAAGAAAGAAGAGAGTAGAAGAAGAAGAAAAGTGGGAGATGAAGGCTTGAGAGGGTTCGTCCAAAGGGGGTTTTGAGTGTATGTGATGTGTGAAAATGAAGGAGTAATGAGGGGTATTTATAGGGTAAGAGAGGGAGTTGGTTCGTGTGAGAAGGGGTGGGTTTGGGAGAGAAATTGTTTGAATTTGAGTGGGTAGTGGTAGGTGGATTGTATGATGGGTTTATGGGAATTAGGGAATGGATGTAAGTGGTGAAGGGAATATGGGGAAGAGGGTAAGATTTGATAGGTGAGTGGTGTTTTGGGTAGAGTGTTATGGAGAAGTGTGAAGAGGAGAGAGAGTGAGGTGGGGTATGTGTGGGGATTCTGTGGGGTCCACAGATACTGAGGTGTTAAGGATTTTTTATCCCTGCGCCTTTTTGGCGTTAAAGGCCCTCTATGTGCCATTCCTGGCGTTTAAACACCAGACTGATGCCCTTTTCTGGCTTTTAAATGCCAGTCTTCCTTTCAGTTCTGGCGTTTAAACGCCCAGAATGGTGTCAGGATGGGCGTTTACCTTTACTGGTGTTTAAACGCCAATTTGCCTGCCAGTTCTGGCGTTTAACGCCCAGAATGGTGCCAGGCTGGGCATTAAACGCCCATTTTGGTATCCTTGCTCTTCCTCCAGGGTGTGCCATTTTGATGCTATTTTTTATTTTTCTTTAATTTTTGCAGTTGTTTTTGTGACTCCACATGATCATCATCCTAAAGAAAACATAAAATAACAATGGAAAACAAAATAAAAGAGTAATTAATATAGATAAATAAAATTGGGTTGCCTCCCAATAAGCGCTTTTTTAATGTCAATAGCTTGACAGGAAGATCTTACAGAGCTTCATAGGTGCTCAGAGTATGATTGTGGCCTCCCAACACCAAACTTAGAGTTTGAATGTGGGGGCTTTGATTAACTCTGCATGGAGAGAATTGAATGAAGCTTTTCATGTTTCTTCCCCATGTTTACAGAAGAAGATCCTTGTGCCTTAAACACAAGGTAGTCGTCATTCACTTGAAGGACTAGCTCTCCTCTGTCTACATCAATCACAGCCTTTGCTGTGGCTAGGAAGGGTCTTCCAAGGATGATGAATTCATCCTCATCCTTCCCAGTGTCTAGGATTATGAAATCAACAGGGATGTAAAGGCCTTCAACCTTTACCAAGACATCCTCTACAAGTCCATAAGCCTGTTTCTTTAATTTGTCTGCCATCTCTAGTGAGATTCTTGCAGCTTGTACCTCAAAGATCCCTAGTTTCTCCATTACAGAGAGTGGCATGAGGTTGATACTTGATCCTAGGTCACACAGAGCCTTTTCAAAGGTCACGGTGCCTATGGTGCAAGGTATCAACAACCTTCCGGGATCCTCTTTCTTTTGAGGTAATTTCAGCTGAGCCAATGCACTTAGTTCATTGATGAGCAATGGAGGTTCATCCTCCCAAGTCTCATTACCAAATAATTTGGCATTCAGCTTCATGATTGCTCCTAGATATTGAGCAAGATGCTCTTCAGTAACATTTTTGTCATCTTCAAAGGAAGAATATTCGTTAGAGCTTATGAATGGTAATAGTAAGTTCAGTGAAATCTTTATGGTCTCTAGATGAGCCTCAGATTCCTGTGGTTCCTCAATAGGGGACTCCTTGCAGTCTAGTGGACATCCCATCAGGTCTTCCTTACTGTGAATCACGTCCTCCTCCTCTTCTATAGGTTTGGCCATTTTGGTTGTATTAATGGCCTTGCACTCTCTTTTTGGATTCTCTTCTGTATTGCTTGGTAGAGTAATAGGAGGAGTTTTAGTAATTCGTTTACTCAGGTGACCCACTTGTACCTCCAATTTTCTTATGGAGGACCGTGCCTCAGTCATGAAACTGAGGGTGGTCTTAGATAGATCAGAGACTATGTTTGCTAAGCTAGAGAGGCTTTGCTCAGAATTCTCTGTCTGTTACTGAGAAGATGATGGAAAAGGTTTGCTATTGCCAAACCTATTTCTCCCACCATTATTATTATTGAAACCTTGTTGAGGCTTCTGTTGATCCTTCCATTAAAAATTTGGATGGTTCCTCCATGAAGGATTATAGGTGTTTCCATAGGATTCTCCTATGTAATTCACCTCTTCCATTACAGGATTCTCAGGGTCATAAGCTTCTCCTTCAGAGGAGGCGTCTTTAGCTTGCAATCCAGTCAGACTCTGAGAAATCATATTGACTTGCTAAGTCAATATTTTATTCTGAGCCAATATGGCATTCAGAGTATCAATCTCAGGAACTCCTTTCTTCTGAGTCACCCCATTATTCACAGGATTTCTCTCAGAAGTGTACATGAACTGGTTATTTCATTTGCAACCATCTCAATGAGTTTCTGGGCTTCTGCAGGGGTTTTGTTTAGATGAAGAGATCCACCAGTAGAATGGTCCAATGACATCTTGGACAATTTAGACAGACCATCATAGAATATACATAAGATGCTCCATTCTAAAAGCATGTCAGAAGGACACCTTTTGATCAATTACTTGTATCTTTCCCAAGCTTCATAGAGGGATTTACCTTCCTTCTGTCTGAAGGTTTGGACTTCCACTCTAAGCTTGCTCATCTTTTGAGGTGGAAAGAATTTGACCAAGAAAGCATTGACCAACTTTTCCCAAGAGTTCAGGCTTTCTTTAGGTTGTGAGTCCAACCATATCCTAACATTGTCTCTTACAGCAAAAGGGAAAAGTATAAGTCTGTAGACCTCGGGATCAACCCCATTGGTTTTAACAGTGTCTTGCAATTCTGCTGTATTAGAAAAACTAATTGAGGCTTAAGCTCAAAGTTATTTGTTCCAATTGCAGGAATTGAGATGCTTCTTACATAGAAGTTGGAAGTTGGTGCAGTAAAGTCACCAAGCATCTTCCTTGTAGCTCCATCATTGTTGTTGGGTTCGGCTGCCATGTCTGCTTCTTTTTTAAAATTTTCTATAAGGTCCTCTCTGGAGTGTTGTGCTTTAGTTTCTCTTAGCTTCCTCTTCAGAGTCCTTTCAGGTTCAGGATCAGCTTCAACAAGAATATCCTTATCCTTGTTCCTACTCATATGAAAAAGAAGATAACAAAGGGAGTAGTGGAATCTTCTATGTCACAGTATAGAGATTCCTTTATGTGAGTATAAGAATAGAAGAATAGAAGAATGAGAGGAGAGAGGAGACGAGTAATTCGAATAGAGAGAAGAGAGAGTGGTTCAAATTATAAGTAGAAGAGAAGTGTTAGCAATTAAATAAAATAAACAGAAAGAGATGAGAGAGAGTATTCAAATTTTAAGAAGAGGGAAAAGAAAAATATTTTTATTTTTATTTAATTAATTAAGTTAGTTTCGAAAATATTAAAAGAAATAAAATAAAATTAGAATTTAAAATAATTAGTTAAGTAAAAATATTTTTGAAGAAGATGGTTAGTGATTTTTGAAAATTAGAAGTGGAAAAGTAGTTCGGTGGTTTTGAAAAAGATAAGAAGTAGTAAACTTTTTAAAATGAAAACAAACAAGTCAAGTAGCTAGTTGAAAAAGATTTGAAAATAAATTTTGAAACGATAAGAAGTTAGAAAAAGATTTTGAAATTAAAATTTTAAAAAGATATGATTGAAATTTATTTTGAAAAAGAATTGAAAAAGAAATTAAAAAGATTTGAAAAAAAATAAGGTTGATGACTTGACTAACAAGAAACTAAAAGATATGATTCTAGAACTTAAAGATTGAACCTTTCTTAACACGAAAGTAACAAACTTGAAATTTTTGAATAAAACAAATTAATTATTAGCAAGGATTTTCGAAAATATGAAATAAAATTAAGAAAAAGGATTTTTGAAAGATTAGTTTTAAGATTTTCGAAAACATTAAAAGAAAAATGAAAAAGATAAGATAGAAAGATATGATTGATGAAAGATGATATGAAAAAGATAAGATTTTAAAATTTAAAAGGGATGAAAAAGATAGCCATTCAAAATTATGAATTAAAACATGAAAATTTGAAAAAAAATCGAATTGGAAACAAAATTACCTCCCTTGTGTCATCCTGGCGTTAAATGCCCAGAATGCTATCCATTCTGGCGTTTAATGCCCAATTGACTTTCTCTTTGGGCGTTTAACGCCTAGCCAGATACCCTGGCTGGCGTTAAACTCCATGAATCCTTCTTTACTGGGCATTTTTCTAAATGCCAGAATGCTGCCATTTCTGGCATTAAACGCCCAGAATGCTGCCCATTCTGGCTTTTAACGCCCTGAATGATACCTTTACTGGCGTTAAACGCCCAGAATGATAGCCATTTTAGGCGTTTAATGCCCAGAATGCCTCGTTACTGGCGTTTTAACGCCATTGAGCTCTTTTTCTCTGTGATTTCTCTGTTTTGACTTTTGAATTTTTAATGAGGGAAGAGAAAAATAACAAAATGAAACAAAACATAAAATTTTTAAGATCAAAACAAATAATGCATGCAAGATCACTTTGAATGTCAAGATGAACACCAAGAATACTTTGAAGATCATGATGAATGTCAAGAACATATTTTTGAAAATTTTTAAGGAAAGAAAGACATGCAAGACACCAAACTTGAGAACTTTTGTACTAGGGACACTAACAATTCGAAAATGCATAAGAAAAACAAGAAAAGACACAAAACAAGAAAATTTAAAGATCAAACAAGAAAAATTATTAAGAATAACTTGAAGATCAAAGAAGAACACCATGCATGAATTTCGAAAATCTAAGAAAAATTAAAAACATACAGTTGACACCAAACTTAGAATTTGTCAAACAAGAAACACAAGAATCTTTTTCGGTTTTTATGATTTTATTAAATTTTTTTGTATTTTTTTTCAAAAATTATTTTGGAAAAAAAATAAATTTAAAATTTTTAATGAGAATTCCTGGATTCATGCAATGTTAGTCTAAAGCTTCGGTCCAAAAGAATTAGACATGGCCAAATGGCCAGCCAAGCTATAGCATAACAAATACAGACATGTCCTTTCTACAATGGAAAGTGGAAACCTCAGTCCAAAAGATTAGACATGGCTTAACAGCCAGCCAGGCTTCAACATATCTTATGAAGCTCTAGAATTCATTCTTAAAAATTCTGAAGAACACTTTTTCGAAAACTTTTTTTCGAAAATAAAGATAAAAGCTTAAACATAAAATAAAATTACCCAATCTAAGCAAGAAGATGAACCGTTAGTTGTTCAAACTCGAACAATCCCCGGCAACGGTGCCAAAAACTTGGTGCACAGAATTGTGATCACACTTTTCACAACTCTGGTACAACTAACCAGCAAGTGCACTGGGTCGTCCAAGTAATAAAACCTTACGCGAGTAAGGGTCGATCCCACGGAGATTGCCGGCTTGAAGCAAGCTGTG
The DNA here is from genome assembly GCF_000817695.3 of Arachis duranensis. NCBI lineage: Eukaryota > Viridiplantae > Streptophyta > Magnoliopsida > Fabales > Fabaceae > Arachis > Arachis duranensis. The sequence continues at coordinate 37,083,906 of NC_029777.3, read as the reverse complement.
GTCATCCTGTAAATCTTAGTCAAGCGGATTCAACTGGTTATGAGTTTTGATAATTAAAAGATAAATAAAACGTAAATTAAAATAAAGATACTTATGTAATTCATTGGTGGAAATTTCAGATAAGCGTTTGGAGGTGTTTTGTTGCTTCTGAACCTCTGCTTTCCTATTGTCTTCATCCAATCATGCGTGCTCCCTTCCATGGAAAGCTGTATGTTGGTGGATCACCGTTGTCAATGGCTACCATCCGTCCTCTTAGTGAAAATGGTCCAGGCTACAGTTTCTGTTCGGCTAATCAACTGTCAAATTTCTCGTCTCGGATGAAAAATACCAGGCACATCTACCGCACGGCTAATCATCTGTCGGTTCTCACTTGTGTCAGAATATGATCTCTCTATTTTTTTGCACAATGTCACTGCACCCAACAGTCGTGAGTTTGAAGCTCGTCACAGTCATCCCATCCCAGATCCTACTCGGAATACCACAGACAAGGTTTAGACTTTCCGGATCTCAGGAATGCTGCCAATTGGTTCTAGCTTATACCATGAAGGTTCTAATCTCAAGGACTCGGTCCGTGGATTAGAGACCCAAGAGATTATACTCCAGCTGTCGTCCAATGACTACGTTGAACATCATGTAGACCGCTTGTGGTTGTCAGGCACGCGGATCTTGGCTAAGCGAGTAACGAAGATAGTAGGTGATTGTCACGGGTCACCCCTTTATTCTGACTTAACTGAATCAAGTACGAGAGTATATCTTGGAGAAGAAGTAAGCGTGAATTGAAAGAGAAACAATAGTACTTGCATTAATTCATGAAGAACAGCAGAGCTCGTCACCTTAATCTATGAGGTGTAGAAACTCCACCGTTGGAAAATACATAAGAGAAAAAGGTCTGGGCATGGCCAAATAGCCAGCCTCCCTAATGGAATAAAACTCTCCAAAAAGGATTCCAAAATTGATCCAAAGATGTAAATACAATAGTAAAAAGTACTATTTATACTAAACAAGTTACTAGATATTACAGAAAATAAGTAACTAAGTGCAGATAGTGCAGAAATCCACTTTCGGGGCCCACTTGGTGTGTGCTTTGGCTAAGCATTAAGCTTTAAATGTGCATAGGCCTTTTCTGGAGTTAAATGCCAGTTTGGATGCCAGTTTGGGTGTTTAACTCTAGTTCTGATGCCAGTTCCGGCGTTAAACGCCAGAAAAGGGTCTTTGTTGGGCATTTGAACGTCAATTTGGGCCATTAAACCTCGGACAAAGCATAAACTATTATACATTGCTGGAAAGTCCAAGATGTCTACTTTCCAACGCAATTGAGAGCGTGCCAATTGGGCTTCTGTAGTTCCAGAAAATCCACTTCGAGGGCAGGAGGGTCAGAATCCAACAGCATCTGCAGTCCTTTCTCAGCCTCTAAATCAGACATTTGCTCAGGTTCCTTAAATTCAGCCAAAAAATACCTAAAATTACAGAAAAATACATAAACTCATAGTAAAGTCCAGAAATGTGATTTTTGCATAAAAACTAATAAAAATATAAGAAAAGTAACTAAAATATGCTAAAAACTACCTAAAAACAATGCCAAAAAGCGTATAAATTATCTGCTCATCACTAAGGCATTAGAGCAAATTCCACTCTATGCCAAGTTCTTAAAGGAGCTCATGACAAGGAAGAGAAACTGGGGTGAAAAGGAAACTGTGGTGCTCATTAAAGAATGTAGTGCCATCATACAAAAAAAGCTTCCCCAAAAGATGAAGGACCCTGGGAGCTTCCAAATTCCCTGCATTATAGGGGATATCAACATTGAGAAGGCATTATGTGATTTAGGAGCCAGCATGAACCTCATGTCCTTGGCCATAATGAAAAGGATGAGGATAGAAGAAGCCAAGCCTACAAAAATGGCTCTTCAATTGGCAAATAGGACATTCAAATTCCTTAATAGTGTGGTGGAGGATTTGTTGGTAAAAATGGGAGAGTTTATCTTCCCAGCTGATTTTGTTGTCCTTGATATGGAGGAAGAGGCTAACACATCAATCATCTTGGGAAGACCATTCTTAGCTACTTCTGGAGCCATAATTGAAAAAAAGGGAGTTAGTCTTGAGACTGCATGAAGAGAAGATGGTTTTTAAAGTCTTCAAGGCAATGAGCTACTCTAAGAAATCCATTAGTGAATGCATGATGGTGGACACAATGGAGAACCTAGTTTAAGGAGTTCTAGAAGAAGAACAATGTGAAGAAATCATGGAGCAAGATCAACAAGTACCATGTGGTGAACTACCACAAGAAATCATAGAAGACTCAATCATGATGGACAAGACAAGCAAAATAGAAGTGGAGACACCAAGGTTGGAGTTGAAGACTCTGCCTCAAGAATGCCATACAGCCATAGGGTGGACACTTTCAGATTTAAAAGGGATTAGTCCTTCAATGTGCATGCATAAGATCCTTCTTGAGGAAGGTGTCAAACCCACAAGACAACCACAAAGAAGGTTAAATCCAACAATGAATGAAGTGGTTCAAAAAGAAATGCTAAAACTATGGCAAGTAGGGGTGATTTACCCTATCTCAGATAACCCTTGGGTGAGCCCTGCCCAAGTAGTTCCTAGAAAGGGGGGAGTCACTGTTGTTCCAAATGAAAGGAATGAATTCATACCAACAAGAATAGTGACTGGATGGTGCATGTGCATAGACTATAGGAAGCTTAATGAAGCCACCCGGAAGGACAACTTCCCCTTACCTTTCATGGACCAGATGCTAGAAAGACTTGTGGGACATGAATATTACTACTTCTTGGACGGTTACTCTGGCTACAATCAAATTGTTGTAGACCCCAAAGACCAAGAGAAGACTTTCTTTATCTGTCCCTATGGTGTCTTTTCTTAGAGGAGAATGCCCTTTGGATTGTGCAATGCACCTGCAACATTCCAATGGTGCATGCTCTTCATATTTTCTGACATGATTCAAAAATTTATTGAAGTCTTCATGGATGATTTTTCTGTGTTTGGTGATTCATACTCTAAGTGCTTGCACCACCTTGCCTTGGTGCTAAAGAGATGCCAAGAAATCAACCTAGTTTTAAACTGGGAAAAAGTGTCACTTTATGGTCATAGAAGGGGTGGTTCTTGGTCACAAAATCTCTAAGAAAGGCATAAAGGTGGACAAGGCCAAGGTGGAAGTAATTAAAAAATTTCCCCCACCTTGCAATGTCAAAGCAATTAGAAGTTTTCTAGGACATGCTGGTTTCTATAGGAGGTTCAATAGAGATTTTTCAAAAATTGCCAAATCCTTAAGCAACTTGCTTGTCTCTAGTGTACCTTTTAATTTTGATAGAGAGTGCATGCAAGACTTTGATGAGCTTAAGAATCAACTTTCCTCTGCACCTATTATAGCACCACCTAGCTGGGATTACCTTTTGAATTGATGTATGATTGACATACATACTTCAACCTAAGTTAATCAAAGATGCAATTCAAGGTCATTCCATGGTTTTACGCTTAGGGTTGTGATGTTCTTACAATTAGAACAAAGAGGATTAAGAGGCTCAAAAGGGGGTTAACAAAGGTAGATGCAAGGGTAGGTCCATATGGGTGAGTGAGTTTAATTTAAAAAGGCCTCAATCATGCTAAATGCAATCATAACATCAAATATTAGAAATAAAGAATCAAGCAAAACCAAGATTATAATCATAGAAGGAGCATAGCACACAATGAACAAAAATAGTGGTTAAAATGTGTAACCACTCGTTAAATCTCAAAGACTCACAAGGTATTTTGTTCTATCTCTCTTCTATGTTCCACAAAAATATTCAAGCAAGTTTTAAAAACAATTTTCCAAATCAATTCAATAGAATGCTCTTGAAACAAAATTCTTGAAAATTCTTTTGTTGTTTTTCACCAAAACTATTTCCTATATGTATGTATGTATGTGATGGATGCAATTTTCAAAATTTTTTCTAGTTCTCTCCTAATTTTCAACAAGCAAAAATTAACATGAACAATTAGGACAAAATTGAACTAAGCACTATGCTGTTCACATCATCCAATCACAAATTCTATCTATAAATATATACCATGCAAATGCAATATATATATTAACTAGAGTAAAGATGCAATAGTAAAAAATACTAACAAATATCTACAAGAAACATAATAAAAGAAAACAACAAAAAAATAAAGTACAAAGTATTTGGGAAAAGAAAGTTTACTCCCCAAAATGGCGAATCCTCCCCCACACTTAAGCTTTCCGTGCACGAACACAATCTGGTGGTGAGGAGCTATGAAGCTCCACCTTCAGCTGGTGGGCTCAGGGGGTTCTGGTTGCTGAGTAAACAAATAAACACAATTGAGGAAAAGTGAGATGTGTGTGGTATGACAATGTGTGTGTTCTAAGTGTGCACGGTTTAGAACAACACACATTGGCCGGGCAAATGGGGATCACACAATCAAAAGAATTAGCATATGTCCCTCAATTAGGTAACCTAGGTTGCAAGTGGAGAATGAGAAAAACTTAAGGCACACGCAACCCTAGGTTATCACAAAAGTGAATTGAGTGTATGAGGTATTGGATATTGAAATTGTGCAAGTGAAAGCATATATTGGTATAAAATAGCACAATAAACAACAACCAATCTATTCATGAAAAGAAAATCACTTATTCATCATGAAACATAAGGAAACAGTCACACGGTAAAAATACTTGTTACAAAAGGTGATAAGCTTGATAAGAATCAAGTTAAGTCACTCAAACAAATGCAAAGTATTAACAAGGAACAAGTATCGGACACGTGATGAATTTAATATGAAGATCATGATGAACAAGTAATTTCAACTCAAATCACTTAATTCAATGCACTTATATAATTTGTCCTAGTGGTATAATCAAAACATGAGTATTCAAATCCAATAGGTACTTGCATGTTAAAGCAAAGTATAAGTGCATTGTATTTGATCAAGAGGCAACCCTATCGCTAACAAACAAACACTTGCAACTTATTTAGTAACAACTAGAGTAAAGCTAATATAATAACTAAAATGAAAATGAGATGCAATGAAGACTAAGTAAAACAAGTAGAAAAGAGGGCAAAAAGCGAGAAAATGAAAGGAATGGGGGGTGGGAGTGTTTTAGGGCTTAATTGGAAGAGAAAAACAAAATTTTCCCAAAATAGCACTTGTGCGCACGCACAGGCATGTGTGCGTACGCACACTAAGTGAGAAAGGGAAGGGGGTGCGTCCGCACAGAGTGTGCGAACATTTTGGACAGAGAGGGAAACAAGACGTGTGCGTACGCACAAGCAGGTGTGCACGCACAAAACACTTTTATTGTAGGTGAAGGATTATGTGTGCGAGCGCACAAACCACCGTGCGCGCGTACAGAAGCAAAAAGGGGTGAGGGTATCCCCGCGCACAAGCTGTGCCATCACTCCCACCAGAGGGGATGCGGGTTGGCGTGCAGACACACGCGTCTGTGTGGCCGCACAAAGAGCGTAAGAAGGGGGACGCGTGCGTACGCACAGAGCAGTGCGCACGCACAGGACGTGGAACAAGGAGGTTTGTGCACACGCACAGATGCCCTGTTTTCTAGAAATTTGTCTTCAAATTCTAGGACCTTCCATTATCTCAACAAATTTTTCAACCCCAAACATTGAAAACATCACAAACCATGATCTATATGCAATTCAACTTATCTAAACTCAAATTTAAAATAATCCTAAGCTAACTAATGCAAGCAAACATGCAAAAAACTAGGACTATAAGCAAAGAGAAAGGGTAAGAAAGATGTTACCATTGTGGGATGTCTCCCACCTAGCACTTTGGTTTATAGTTCTAAGTTGGACTTTTTGAGGAGACTCTTGCTAGGGTGGCTTGTGTTTCCACTCCTCCTTGAATCTCCATCCATGTTTGCACTTTAAGACTCCTCCAGGATCCCATATTCTAGGTCTCCGGTCACCTTCTTCTTGATCACTATGCTTCAAGCCGGATGGGCAAGCTTTCAAATGACCCTTGAAACAACCCAGAAACCACTCAATTGTGCTTCACACCATGATTGACTTCCAATTCTTGAATTGGTTTTCTTGAAGAGCTTTGGATTCCTTTGGCCACCAATACTCCATTGTCCACCATGTACCAACCCAAGAAGGACCTTGAGTTGGTAGTCCGTTTCCAAGATAGTATATTGGTGGGGGCCAATGAAGCTCATAGGTGAAATTGTCACCCACTCAATATGTTCTTGGAACGGAATTGCTTCCTCGCCAACTTCCTCTTCACCATCACTCAAGTCATAACAAGGAGGTTGTGAGAAGTCAACCTCCATGTCTCTCTCAAACTCAATGGGAAGAGGCTCAATAGGATCATTAAAGAGATTGACCAAGAAGGACAAAAAATCATCAATGATGGAATCCTCATCTTGATCAATCTCCCTCAATTCTCCCTTTCTCTCCTCTAATTCCAATGGTTCACTTTTTCCCTCTTGTTCATGCTCTAACTCTTCCTCTTTCCCCTGTGACTCCATGTTCTCCTCTTTCGGATGAGCGTAGGAGGACTAAGCGGTTCACCATTTAGCCTATGGTAGCCATGAAGTGCCGTTGTGTCCTTCGAAATCCTTCTTGCTCTTGGAGACAAGCTTGAAGGTCTTGGGTCAAGGGTGAGAATGCTTCACATTGGGATGAAGAATGGGGTTCATAATTTGGGAGAAATGTTATGTATGTGGGAGGTGAGTCGTGTTGGTAAGTTTTTAGAGGTGGTATGTAAGAAGGTGTACGGTGGTAGTGGTGTGGTGTTTGGAAATGTAGTGATTGAGGATTATGTTGGGGTATGAGTCATAGGTATATGGTGGTGGAGTGGTATAGTCATAGTGGAATCCACCATATCCTTGGTTTGGGTATGCATATTGGGGAAGGTATTGTTCATTGTAATATGGAGGAGGTTGCTCCTCCCAAAATTGATGCTCTAATCCCATGATGCAATCCAAAATTGAAGTTATCACACCCTACAAAATGATCACAACTAAACTCCAAACCAAGAAGGTGATAACTTATAGAGAAGATTAAAAATAAAAGCTAAAGACATCAATTAACAAAATAAACCAAATCCTAATTACCAATAAAAGCAAACATACAACCAAAAAGTATCTATTCACAATATAGACATATTTACAACAACCAAAATATAGCACTCATGATGCTAGTTCCTTGGCAACGACGCCAAAATTTGATGTTAGCCTAAAGCAGGTTCATAATTTATCTCAAAATAAGATTGGCGTTGTAAGTATAGTTCCAAGCCCAAAAACTGACCAATATCAAATTCAATTCAAGAAAATGTCACAATTCAAAGCAAATGTAAACCAAGAGTATTTAGTCTCCCGGATCGTTCTCCCTAGGAACTAGTGACAATAAGTGCACAATTTTGGTTGTGGAAAACAAGGGGTTTTTCAATGATTGAGAGCAAGCAAAATAAAGGAATTAAAGAACGATTTAAAATTAAAAAATTTATAAAGCAATAAAGGAATAAAAGAACTAGGTATGCAATATAAACAAGTAAGACTATAAAGTGATAAAAATGTTTTAAAACATAAATGAAACCTTGACTTGGGATGAGCTATGGAATCCCTTCCTTGCCATAACCACAACTATGATAATTATGATTGATTAATCTCACTAAGTCAACCCTTAACATCGAAGGATAAGTCAAGTGAGCATAATTGTTATTAATCCACAAATCCTAGCTAACTTACTAATTACCTTTGTAAAAAGCTAGTCTTAGTGGAAACAATAACAATTAACAACCCAAGAATTATCACTAAATGTTGGACATTATAGCTCTAATAATCTATAAACTCATTTTCCCCAAGCCAAGGGGTGAAAATCTACCCCATAACTAGGGTTGACATTTCATCAAACACCTAGCATGCATATTCAAAAAACATGGAAAAATTGGGAAAATGGTAAAAGCTATGAACCATAAATGATCAAAACTAATAAAAGCAACTCAAATAAACATGTAAAAGCCATCAAACATCAAATTAAACAACTAGAAATCCAAAATTGCAAAGCAAAGTAAACATTGACAAGAGAAATGGAAATAAAGGAAAGTGTAGAACAAGTGGTATAATAAAAGAGAGAATTAAAGAAATACTTACAATGCAATTGCTATAATCCAAAATCAAACATGAAGTATAAAATGCTACAAAACCTAATTAAAACCCTAAGAGAGCAAAACCTAAAACTACACTACACTACTACTATGTGTTTTCTAACCTACAAGTGAGCTTCCCTTCTTATGTGTTGTTGCTCCCTTAATATAGCCTCTTGAACCAGCCTCAAGCCTTCAGAAATAGGCCAAAGGAGCCCCAAATCGCGAGTGCACTGATGACAAGTCATCATATACCCATTTTTCAAGCTAATTTCACTTGTTTTATTAGTCTTTATGCACTTTCTTGCATCCTAAGTAAGTGATTTGGAGTGAAAATGCATAACTTCTTTAAATCAAACAACCACCATGAAATTAATGTTAACTCATGAGGTTTAAGCTAAATTTAATTGATTTTTAATTGATTTATAAGCCTTGTGAATTTAGTGATACTTGGAGTGGTTGTGTTGGTTTATTGTAGGTGAAGAAAAGAATAAAAGAGAAAAGCGTGGCCTAAGAAAGTGTGGGCAAAGGAGAAAAAGGCGTGGCTTATGAAGGAGGGAAGCAAGCATTGCCCTCCACAAGGGCACACTGCCCTCTAGGAGGGCAACATAAGGGAACAAAGCATAAAAGGCAACTCTGCCCTGCCCACTACAA
>NC_029777.3:37072471-37073654 GCF_000817695.3 Arachis duranensis | reverse complement strand
CATTCTAGCTATAGATTGAAGTTTCATTGGTTTTCTGGGTCTGTGTGTTTATTGTTGTGTGTTTGTATGTCAGGTACAGGAAGATCTTCCTCTGTCCTCTCTGAAATTGACCAAAGAACTCTTCGAAGAATAAGAAGAGCTGAAAGAGGGAAGAACGTTATTGGAGAGGAAGAATCTGAGGAGGAATTCCAAGAAATGGAAGGAGATCCATCAAATCCCAATCAACCAGGAGGAGGGGCCAACAATAACCAACAACAAAGAAGAGTCCTGGCTTCAAACACATTTGCAAATGCTAGACACTGTGGAAGCAGCATTCTTACTCCTAATGTCAATGCAAACAATTTTGAACTAAAGCCACAACTCATCACTTTGGTTCAAAACAACTGTTCTTTTGGAGGAGGACCATTGGAGGACCCAAATCAACACTTATCCACCTTCTTGAGAATCTGTGACACTGTGAAAACCAATGGTGTGCCTCCTGACAGCTACAAGTCGTTGCTCTTTCCATTTTCTCTCAGAGACAAAGCTACTCAACGGCTAGAGACCTTTCCAAAAGAAAGCATCAACACTTGGGATGACTTGGTAAGCAAGTTCCTTGCCAAATTTTATCCCCCTCAAAGAATCCTAAGATTGAAGACTGAGGTGCAGACATTCACTCAAATGGAGGCTGAAAACTTATATGAAGCATGGGAAAGATATAAGGCTCTATTGAGGAAATGTCCACCCGAGATGTTTACTGAGTGGGACAAGTTGCAGAACTTCTATGAGGGGCTCACTCTTAAAGCTCAAGAAGCACTTGATCATTCAGCTGGAGGCTCTTTGCAACTCATGAAAACTACAGAGGAAGCTCAAAACCTCATTGATATGGTGGCCAATAACCAATATTCCTTTGCTCATCAAAGACAACGCCAACCATCACAAAGAAGAGGAGTAATGGAGTTGGAAGGAGTGGATTCAATTCTAGCTCAGAACAAGATAATGCAGCATCAGATTCAACAACAGTTTGAGCAAATGGCCAAAAGGATTGATGGCTTGCAAGTTGCATCAGTGAGTGCCACAAGCCAACCACCAACTACTTGGGTGCACTGTGAAGAAACTCAAGAGGAGCAACAGCAAGAGCAAGTCCAGTACATGCACAACCAAAATCCTGGAACAAATGAAGTCTATGGTGATACCTACAATC
>NC_029777.3:37067397-37071593 GCF_000817695.3 Arachis duranensis | reverse complement strand
TTTAATGCCCTTGTCCATGATGAAGAAGCTTGCCATAGAAGAACTCAAACCCACCAGGATGTCACTAGTCATGGCTGACAGATCAATCAAGACACCAAATGGAATTGTGGAAAATTTGTTAGTAAAGGTTGGAGAGTTTATCTTCCCTGCGGACTTTGTAATCCTAGATACCGATGAGGAAGGCAACAATTCAATCATCTTGGGCAGACCATTTCTAGCAACCGCAAGAGCCATTATAGATGTGGAAAAAGGAGAAATGATTTTCAGAGTACACAATGAGCAAATGTCATAAATGTTTTTAAGTCAATGCAACACCCTCCTGAGCAGGAAGATCATTTGAGAGTGGCTATGATAGAGAGCCTGGTGGAAGAAATATTAGATATTAATCAGCATGAGCAAGAAAAAGACAATTAAGAAACAATAGAGGAACACGTAGCTGAGGCTTCCATAGATAAAGAGGTGGAACCACGCAAGAAAGAAGAGGTGCAGAAGCAAGAATTGAAGCCATTACCTTCTCATCTTAAATATGCATTTCTTGGCACTTCAGAGAGCTTCCCAGTGATCGTTAATTCATCCTTGACAAAGAAAGAAGAAGGAGAGCTTCTTGATGTTCTCAGAGCTCACAAGGATGCCTTAGGATGGACCATTGATGACCTGAAAGGCATTAGCCCTACAGTATGTATGCATAAGATTCTTTTGGAGGACAATTCCAAAGCAGTAATTCAACCTCAGAGAAGACTAAATCCTGCAATGAAGGAAGTCGTCCAGAAGGAAGTAATAAAATTATGGAATGCAGGAATCATATATCCTATTTCTGATAGCTCATGGATAAGCCCAGTCCAAGTGGTACCAAAGAAGGGTGGGATGACAGTCATTATTAATGAGAGGAGTGAACTCATTCCCACAAGAACTGTGACAGGGTGGAGGATGTGTATTGACTATAGAAGGTTGAATGATGCCACACACAAAGATCACTTCCCACTTCTAGAAGAATGCCATTCGGATTATGCAATGCCCCAGCCACTTTTCAAAGGTGTATGCTTTCCATTTTCTCAGATATGGTTGAAAAATTTTTAGAGGTTTTCATGGATGACTTCTCTGTTTTTGGTGATACTTTCACTACTTGCTTAAACCATCTAACTCTTGTCTTGAAACGGTGCCAAGAAACTAATTTGGTTTTGAACTGGGAGAAGTGTCATTTCATGGTGCCTGAGGGGATTGTTCTTGGTCATAAAGTTTCAAGAAGAGGAATAGAGGTTGACAGGGCAAAAGTGGAAATAATAGAAAAACTCCCTTCACCAACTAATGTGAAATCTGTTAGAAGTTTCTTGGGGCATGCAGGATTTTATAGAAGGTTTATCAAAGATTTTTCTAAATTAGCCAAACCTTTGAGTAACCTTTTGATGATTGATCAACCTTTTGTTTTTGATGAAAATTGCCAGTGTATGTTTGAAACTTTAAAACATAAACTCACAACAGCACCAATTATCACACCCCCGGATTGGAACTTACCGTTTGAACTCATGTATGATGCAAGTGATATTGCAATTGGTGCTGTACTTGGACAGAAGAAGGGAAACTTGCATCATGTCATATATTATGCAAGTAAAGTATTGAATGAGGCTCAAAAAAATTACACTACAACAGAGAAGGAATTGTTATCTGTAGTCTATGCATTTGATAAGTTTAGATCGTACTTGATAGGATCTAAAATTGTGGTTTATACTGATCATGCCGCTCTCAAGTATTTGATGTCAAAACAGGATGCTAAACCAAGACTTATCAGGTGGATTCTACTCTTACAAGAATTTGACATTGAGGTAAGGGACAGAAAAGGCACTGAAAACCTAGTTGCTGATCATTTGTCAAGGCTGCCACAAGAAACAATTCAAAAGGCCTCACTACCTGTGAATGAAAGCTTCCCAGATGAACATCTTATACTGATCCAACAAACACCATGGTTCGCTGATATAGCAAACTACAAAGTAGGGAGGAAGATACCTCAAGAATTCACCAAGCAACAAGTGAAGAAACTAATCAATGAAGCAAGGAAGTTCTTGTGGGATGAACCTTATCTGTTCAAAAGGTGCTCTGATGGAATAATCAGGAGATGTATTCCTGAGAGTGAAATAAGAGATATATTATGGCATTGCCATGGCTCAGCTTATGGTGGACACTTTGGTCCAGAAAAAACAGCAGCAAAGATATTACAAAGTGGTTTCTATTGGCCAACCATCTTCAAAGATGCCAGAGAGTTTGTCCACCAATGTAATGAATGCCAGAGAGCAGGAGGATTAACAAGAAGGAATGAGATGCCACAGAACTTCATTTTGGAAGTAGAATTATTTGATCTATGGGGCATTGATTTCATGGGACCCTTTCCTCCTTCTTATTCATTCAGATATATCTTGGTAGTAGTGGAGTAAGTTTCAAAGTGGGTGGAAGCCATAGCTACAACTACCTGTGATGCACAAATTGTCCTTCAATTCCTAAAAAAGCACATCTTTACTAGATATGGAGTACCCAAGGGTCTCATCAGTGATGGTGGTGGTCATTTTTGTAACAAACAAATGGAGAAACTTCTCCATAAATATGGAGTTATTCATAAGGTAGCCACACCATATCACCCTCAGACTAATGGGCAGGCGGAATTAGCAAACAGGGAACTGAAGAAAATCCTAGAAAAAATAGTAGGTAGCATAAGAAAGGATTGGGCTAGGAAGTTGGAAGATGCACTTTGGGCATACATAACAGCTTTCAAAACTCCTATTGGGAAGTCCCCATTTCAGCTGTTATATGGAAAATCTTGTCATCTCCTTGTAGAGCTTGAGCACAAAGCCTTTTGGGCTACTAAACTTCTAAACCTGGATTCTGAAGCAGCAGGGGAGAAAAGGTTGTTGCAGCTAAATGAACTAGATGAGTTTAGGCTAGAAGCCTATGAAAATACCAAGATATACAAGGAAAAAGCCAAGAGATGGCATGATAGGAAGATTTTAAAGAAAGAATTCAAACCTGGACAACAAGTACTCTTGTACAACTCACGACTCAAGATATTCCCTGGCAAGCTTAAGTCTAAGTGGACTGGTCCATACTTGGTAACTAAGGTCTTTCCTTATGGGAGTATTGAATTGCTAGATGAAGCAACAAAGAGTCGGTTTACAGCAGATGGTCATAGAGCAAAACTATACTTAGGGGGACAATGGAACAAAGAAAAAGAGGTTCAGAACCTAAATCCTCCTTGAAGTAAAAATGGAGGAATGTCAAGCTAGTGACAATAAAAGAGCACTTGTTGGGAGGCAACCCAACCTGAGGTAGTTTTCTTTTTATAGCTTTTTCAACAAAAATGTTGAATAATTGGTATGCATTGCAAGGAGCTAAGTTTGGTGTTGCACACCAAAACAATTTAAGGGAGAATGAAAGATTCTAACTTTGGTGTTCCACCAAAAATATCATTTAAAAACACATTCTCACCTCTTGCATGATGCTAGCTCCAAGCAATCAAACACATTATTCAACTGTTTAATTTCTTTCTAGCTTTAATTTCATTAACCTTTAGCAAGGACACAAGGTTTCACATATGGTTAAAATTGTTGCATAAGAGGCAGTGGCAAACAATTAAGTTTGGTGTTCCCACACCAAAATCAATTCAGGAACCACATTCAGTTTATGCATACTAACCATATAATTAAGGGCTTGAGAAGCAAGCAACTGTGAGAATTATGCAGGACATAAGTCAACAATTGAAGACATTATGCATCTTAACTTAAAGAGAACACAACAGAAGGAAGAATCAAAGGACTGCAACTTCGAAGGTTGTATCTAAACTTGATCCTTGCTGCTGTGAAATGTTTTGAATCTGTTTTGAATCTGGAAACCATTGTATGTCTTGCTAAAGTGTTTATCTAGTTGCAAGTGAAATTGTTTGTTAAAAATGCTAAATCTGCATAATGCTTGTTACCCATCACTTAGCTTGAGATTTGTTTTGTTTCCCATATGCTTAAATAAAAGAGATTTGTTTGAATTGAAAAGTGAAATATCCAATGTTGCATAAGTAAGAATGGAAGTTAGTGGTGGTATATGTGTTTGATTAAATGCATAACTCATGAAATAATTATTGCATAATATCATTCTCATTCAAGTGTGAGTTAGCTTGCTGTTACAAAGACTCTTATCAATAATGAAAAAGCCCTTGGGAA
>NC_029777.3:37046082-37066243 GCF_000817695.3 Arachis duranensis | reverse complement strand
GAGGGCAGGGCAGCATTTTGTTGTGGCACGGCCAGCGCACAAATCTGGCGCACCAAAGCAACATTCGGCAGCACCAGCAGCGCACCAAGGCACCAATCTGGCGCACCAAATTTTTCTGCCCTGCCCTCCGCGAGGGTAGGGCAGCATCCTGTGCACCAAGCCTGCACCACGCCCGCACCACGCACGCACCACGTATCAATTTTCTGCCCTGCCCTCCACAAGGGCAGGGCAGCCTCCTGGAAGCTATTGTTTTTGGGCTAAAATTGGATTAAAAATCCAATAAAATTCATTTCTTCACCAAATCAAAAGCCCATCCAAATCCCAAGATCCAAGAATAGAAAGTGTATAAATAGGAGCTAGTTTGATGTAATTAGGGCCTTTTACTTGACTTTTGAATTCTGCACTTTCTTTGAGCTTTGAATTTTTGCAACTTTTCTTGAGAGACTTAACCGAGATTTCAGAGAATTGGGGAGGAGGATTGATCTCTCTTCTTCCTCGTTCTTGCTTGGGCATTTTTAATTTCCTTGTTTTGAGTTTTGGGTGTGAAGAATTGAGGAAATTCTGTCTCACTCTTCATTCAAAATCTCTTTAAACATTTTTCTGCATAATTGAGTTCATTTTCATTTCCTTTACTGCTTCTTCTTCAATTTCTTGTGAATTGCTTTGAGAACTTGGATCTGGGAAGGCAATTGAGATCTAGGCTTTGCTACCTAGTCTCTGGAGTCCTGAGATCCCAATTTCCTTTCGGTTCTTCTGTGAACCTTTGCTGCACTTAATTTCTTTACTGTTTGAGTTCTAATTGCTTCTAATTCAATTTCTGCTCTATTAATTGTGGCAATTCAATTTCTCTTTGTTTAGATTCTGCAATCCCAGTCCTCAAATCCCTTTTACATTCAAGCAATTTACATTTCTTGCCATTTAAGTTACTGCAATTTACATTTCTTGCACTTTAAGTTTCAGTCATTTAATTTCTTGTTCTTTAAGATTCAGCAAGTTTACTTTCCTACTCTTTAATTTACTGCAATTTTCCCTTCTCCCTTTACATTCCAAGCAATTTAGCTTCTGTTAAATACAATCCACTCAACCAAAACTTAATTCGCTTGACTAAATCAATCACTAAACTAAAATTGCTCAATCCTTCAATCCCTGTGGGATCGACCTCACTCATGTGAGTTTTTATTACTTGATGCGACCCGGTACACTTGCCGGTGAGTTTTGTGTTGGATCGTTTTCCACACATCATGCACATGCTTTTTTAATGAAGGCATGCACTGGTACCTGTGTGGACACACAGGTGTGTACGTTTGCACACTTCACCAAATTTCCACTTGTGCATACGCACAAGTGGTTGTGCGTATGCACGCATGCTAATTTCCATTTTGTGCATACGCACACATCCTTGTGTGCACGTACGCATGGCTGAGCTCTTCTCCTTTGTTTTCTTCATGCTTTCTCCCTATTGCATGCTCCTTTTTCATTCCCACCAAGCCATTCCTACCTTATTCATCTGAAATCACTCACAAATAACATCAAGATATCAAATGGAAGGTAAATGGAATAAAACTAGTTAAAATAAGTACAAAAGAGCATGTTTTCACATTTAGGCACAATCTAGAGAGAAAAGACAAAAGTATGCTATTTTAGTGCTTAAGTGTGAGTTCATGTGCTAGAATCCATCCAAATTGAGTCAAATTATATCGAAAAATATGGACTCATCAGTGATGCATCAGATTTCGCTGTTGGTGCTGTTTTAGGACAAAGGAGAGACAAGCTAGTGCATGTCATCTACTATGCTAGCAAAATTCTCAATGAGAATCAAAGGAACTACACCACTACAGAGAAAGAACTTCTTGCTATAATATTTGCATTTGGTAAGTTTAGATCATATCTTATTGGATCTAAAGTCATTGTGTTTACTGACCATGCAGCTCTCAAGTATTTACTGACCAAACAAGAGTCCAAGCCTAGATTGATAAGGTGGATCTTGCTACTTCAAGAGTTCAATATTGAGATTAAAGATAGAAGTGGAGCAGAAAACAAGGTGGCTGATCACTTATCAAGAATCCCACAAGAAGAAGATGAAGCACACAACCTTGCAGTAAATGAGAGCTTTTCTGATGAGTAGTTGATGATGATCCAAGAAACTCCATAGTTTGCAGACATAGCCAATTTCAAGGCTATTGGGGAACTACCAGCCAACATCAATAAGTATATGAAGAGGAAACTAATCAATGATGCTAAATATTACATCTGGGATGAGCTCTATTTGTTTAAAAGGTATGCTGATGGGATCTTAAGAAGGTGTATTTCCCATGAGGAGGGGCATGAGGTGCTGTGGTAGTGCCATGGATCCACATATGGAGGTCATTTTAGTGGGAAAGAACTACAACCAAGGTGCTG
Organism: Arachis duranensis; assembly: GCF_000817695.3. NCBI lineage: Eukaryota > Viridiplantae > Streptophyta > Magnoliopsida > Fabales > Fabaceae > Arachis > Arachis duranensis. The sequence goes on along the minus strand of NC_029777.3, from coordinate 37,063,843 downwards.
CATTGTGGGTTCTTTTGGCCAGCAATATTCAGAGATGTAAAAGAATTAGTGACAAGGTGCAGTGAATGTCAAAGACCTGGCAACTTACCCAAGAAAAATGAGATGCCACAGAGGTTCATCATGGAGTTAGAGTTGTTTGATGCTTGGGGGATTAACTTCATGGGACCATTCCCACCCTCATAATCAAACAACTATATATTGGTGGCTGTGGACTATGTATCAAAGTGGGTAAAGGCCATAGCTACATCAACAAATGACAACAAAGTGGTTATCAACTTCTTGAGAAAGAACATATTCAGCTGGTTTGGAGTTCCAAGAGCTCTTATAAGTGATGGGGGAACTCACTTTTGCATCAAGCAACTTGAGACACTCCTAAAAAATATGGTGTCAAGCACAAGGTGGCAACTCCATACCATCCATAAACCAATGGTCAAGCTGAAATTTCAAATAGAGAGCTCAAGAGAATCCTTGAGAAGACTGTTGGAAACTCAAGAAAAGATTGGTCCAAGAAGCTGGATGATGCACTATGGGCCTATAGAATAACTTTTAAGACACCCATTGGCATGTCTCCATACCAAGTGGTGTTTGGAAAGGCTTGCTATCTACAAGTAGAGCTTGAACATAGAGCATTTTGAGCTCTAAAGATATTGAACTTTGATAATCAAGCTGCTGGGGAAAGAAGGCTACTACAACTCAATGAGCTAGAAGAATTCAAATCTCAAGCATATGAAAATGCCAAAATTTATAAGAAGAAAGCAAAGAAATGGCATGATTAAAAGCTAGCAAGAAGAGAGTTTGTAGAAGGTCAAAAAGTGCTGCTATATAATTCAAGGCTCAAGTTCTTCCCAGGGAAGCTAAAGTCAAAATGGTCTGGACCCTTCACAATCCTTAAGGTCTCTCCCTATGGTCATGTAGAGCTTATGGAGGACAAGACACAGAGGACTTTCACTGTCAATGGCCACAGGCTCAAGCACTACTTGGGGAACTCATTGGATGAGTAGAGAGTGAGCTACAACCTCAACTGAGGAGAAAGGAACGTCAAGCTAGTGACGTTAAAGAAGCGCTAGTTGGGAGGCACCCCAACACTCATATCCTTTTATTTTTCCTATTTTTTTTAGAAGTAGTTTATGTTTGTTAACTTAGGTAGTTTAATTTTCAGTCTCAAGTGTTAGTTAATTAGTTGATAGTTCTTTGGTTTATTTTTAGTCTACTGGAAGTGCAAGGTTACATGATACACTAATTAAGTTTGATTGATTAGGCTGAGAAACTAGCTAAGAAGCTAAGTTTTGTGTGGCCATTGGTGCACAAAATTGTGATCATCAACAATGGTGCCAAAAACTTGGTAGCGCTCTCAACGTGAATCACACTTAGTCACAACTCCGCACAACTAATCAGCAAGTGCACTGGATCGTCCAAGTAATACCTTACGTGAGTAAGGGTCGATCCCACGGAGATTGTTGGTATGAAGCAAGCTATGATCATCTTGTAAATCTCAGTTAGGTGGATAATAAATGTTATGGAGTTTTCAAATAGTAAATAAAGCAAAAAATAAAGATAGAGTTACCCATGTAATTCAATGGTGGGAATTTCAGATAAGTGTATGGAGATGCTTGTCCCTTTTGAATCTCTGCTTTCCTACTGCCTTCCTTCAATCCTTCTTATTCCTTTCCATGGCAAGCTGTATGTAGGGCATCACCGTTGTCAATGGCTACATCCCATCCTCTCAGTAAAAAAGGTCCAAATGCTCTGTCACGGCATGGCTAATCATCTGTCGGTTCTTGATCATGTTGGAATAGAATCCCTTAATTCTTTTGGGTTTGTCATCACGCCCAACAATCGCGAGTTTGAAGCTCGTCATAGTCAATCAATCCCTGAATCCTACTCGGAATACCACAGACAAGGTTTAGACTTTCCGGATTCTCATGAATGCCGCCATCAATCTAGCTTATATCACGAAGATTCTGATTAAGGAATCCAAGAGATATGCGCCCGGTCTGAGGTAGAACGGAAGTGGTTGTCAGTCACGCGTTCATAGGTGAGAATGATGATGAGTATCACGGATCATCACATTCATCATGTTGAAGTGCAACGAATATCTTAGAACAAGAATAGCTGAATTGAATAGAAAATAATAGTAATTGCATTAAAACTTGAGGTACAGCAGAGCTCTACACCCTTAATCTATGGTGTGTAGAAACTCCACCGTTGAAAATACATAAGTGATGAAGGTTCAGGCATGGCCGAATGGCCAGCCCCCCAAATGTGATCAAAAGACCAAATGGTCAAAAGAACTTACAATCAAAGACCAATCCAAAGACATCTAATACAATAGTAAAAAATCCTATTTATACTAGACTAGCTACTAGGGTTTACAGAAGTAAGTGATTGATGCAGAAATCCACTTCCGGGGCCCACTTGGTGTGTGCTTGGGCTGAGCTTGAACTTTACACGAGCTGAGGCTTGTTTTGGAGTTGAACGCCAAGTTGTAACGTGTTTTTGGCGTTCAACTCTGGTTCGTGACGTGTTTCTGGCGTTTGACTCCAGAATGCAGCATAGAACTGGCGTTGAGCGCCAATTTACATCATCTAATCACGAATAAAGTATGGACTATTATATATTGTTGGAAAGCTCTGGATGTCCACTTTCCATCGCCATTGAGATCGCACCATTTAGGGTTCTGTAGCTCCATAAAATTCATTTCGAGTGAAGGGAGGTCAGATTCCAACAACATCAGCAGTCCTTTGTCAGCCTCCTTATCAGAGTTTTGCTCAGGTCCCTCAATTTCAGCCAGAAATTACCTGAAATCACAGAAAAACACACAAACTCATAGTAAAGTCCAGAAATGTGAATTTAGCATAAAAACTAATGAAAACATCCCTAAAAGTAGCTAGATCCTAATAAAAACTACCTAAAAACAATGCCAAAAAGCGTATAAATTATCCACTCATCACAACACCAAACTTAAATTGTTGCTTGTCCCCAAGCAACTGAAAATAAATTAGGATAAAAAGAAGAGAATATACTATAAATCCAAAATATCAATGAATATTAATTCTAATTAGATGAGCGGGACTTGTAGCTTTTTGCTTCTGAACAGTTTTGGCATCTCACTTTTTCCTTTGAAGTTTAAAATGATTGGAATCTATAGGAACTTTAGAATTTCAGATAGTGTTATTGATTCTCCTAGTTAAGTTTGTTGATTCTTGAACACAGCTACTTTTATGAGTCTTAGCCGTGGCCTTAAGCACTTTGTTTTCCAGTATTACCACCGGATACATAAATGCCACAGACACATGACTGGGTGAACCTTTTTAGATTGTGACCCAGCTTTGCTAAAGTCCCCAGTTAGAGGTGTCCAGAGCTCTTAAGCACACTCTTTTTGCTTTGGATCATGACTTTAACCACTCAGTCTCAAGCTTTTAACTTGGACCTACATGCCACAAGCACATGGTTAGGGACAGCTTGATTTAGCCACTTAGGCCTGGATTTTATTTCCTTGGGTCCTCCTATCCATTGATGCTCAAAGCCTTGGATCCTTACCCTTCCTTTTGGTTTTAAGGGCTATTGGCTTTTTCTGCTTGTTTTTTCTTTTTCTTTCTAAATTTTTTTCGTTATTTTTTTCTTTTTTTTCCGCAAGCTTTTGCTTTTTCACTGCTTTTTCTTGCTTCAAGAATCAATTTTCATGATTTTTCAGATTGTCAATAACATTCTCTTTGTTCATCATTCTTTCAATAGCCAATAATTTTAACATTCATAAACAACAAGATCAAAATTATGCCCTGGTCAAGCATTCATTCAGAAAACAAAAAGTATTATCACCACATCAATATAATTAAACTAAATTTAAGTGTAATTTCGAAATTCATGTACTTCTTGTTCTTTTGAATTAGAAACATTTTTCATTTAAGAGAGGTGAAGGATTCATGGAATTATTTATAGCCTTAAGACATAGTTACTAAATACTAATGATCATGTAACAGAGACACAAATATAGATGACATAATAAGCATAAAAATCGAAAAACAGAAAAATAAGAACAAGGAATGAATCCACCTTAGTGATGGTGGCTCTTTCTTCTTGAAGACCCAATGATGTCCTTGAGTTCTTCTATGTCTCTTCCTTGCCTTTGTTGCTCCTCCCTCATTACTCTTTGATCTTCTCTAATTTCATGAAGAATGATGGAGTGCTCTTGATGTTCCACCCTTAATTGATCCATATTGTAACTCAAATCTTCAAGAGAAGTGTTGAGTTGTTCCCAATAGTTGTTGGGAGGAAAGTGCATCCCTTGAGGCATCTCCGGGATTTCTTGGTGATGAGCTTCCTCATGCGTCTCTTGGCTTCCATGAGTGGGCTCTCTTGCTTGCTCCATCCTTTTCTTAGTGATGGGCTTGTCCTCCTCAATGGGGATGTCTCCTTCTATGATGACTCCAGTTGAGTAACATAGATGGCAAATAAGATGAGGAAAAGCTAGCCTTGCCAAGGTAGAGGGCTTTTTGGCTATTTTGTAGAATTCAAGGGAGATGACTTCATGAACTTCTACTTCCTCTCCATTCATGATGCTATGAATCATGATGGCCCAATCCATAGTAACTCTAGATCGGTTGCTAGTGGGGATGATGGAGCGTTGGATGAACTCCAACCATCCTCTAGCCACAGGCTTGAGGTCCAGTCTTCTTAATTGAACCGGCTTGCCTTTGGAGTCTCTTTTCTATTGGGCTCCTTCAACACATATGTCCCTAAGGACTTGGTCCAACCTTTGATCAAAGTTGACCCTTCTTGTGTAGGGGTGTGCATCTCCTTGCATCATGGGCAAGTTGAATGCCAACCTCACATTTTTCGGACTAAAATCTAAGTATTTCCCCCGAACATTTGTAAGATAGTTCTTTGGATTCGGGTTCATACTTTGATCATGGTTCCTAGTGATCCATGCATTGGCATAGAACTCTTGAACCATCAAGATTTTGACTTGTTGAATGGGATTGGTCAGAACTTCCCAGCTTCTTTTTTGAATCTCTTGTCGGATCTCTGGAAACTCATTTTTCTTGAGCTTGAAAGGGACCTCAGGGATCACTAATGCCAGGGCATTTAGGCCAGTTTCACTGACCTTTTCTTTACTATTTTAGGGTAGTTTCATGCATTTTCTTAGTGAATAAGGCAAGTTTTGGGTGAATATACACTTACACATTGATTCAAGAAACTATTGTGAATTTTGCATGATTTCATGAGATTTTTGCCAGAATTGCATGATAATTTGATGATGCATAATCTCATGACTTTGGCTAGAGCTTTGATGCACTTTAATTGCTTGATTTCAGGACAAATGAAGCATGGAAGAACCACGTTAGCATTCACGTTAACTTAGTCAACGTGAATACTAACGTGGGATGGTAAAGAGCTTGCAACATTAATGAGAAAAGTGATCACCAATAATGCCTGCGAAGCCATTCATAGCTTACGTTAAGAGCCACGTTAACTAAGTTAACGTGGTACTTAACGTAGAAGAAAAAAAGAAGACTCCACGTTAACAAGAAACATGAACTCCAATAACGTTTCTCCTCAATGTTAGTGGTAAAAGTGAACACCACTAACGTTGGAAAACTAGGCAATGCCCCACGTTAAGAGTCACGTTAACTTAGTTAACGTGAACTCTAACGTGGAAGAGGATCAACAACGCCAACGTTAGTGACACTCACTTTTGTCACTAACGTTGGATCATTAGCATTGCCTACGTTAACTCTCACGTTAAGATTGTTAAAGTGAAAGTTAACGTGGAGTTGAATTCAAAGAACCAACGTTAGTGACACTCACTTTTGTCACTAACGTTGGGAGATGGCTTCATTACTACGTTAAGAGCCACGTTAACTTAGTTAACGTGGGTTCTAACGTAGGGACTTAAGGCAATTGGAGCGTTAGTGACAAAGGTGAGTGTCACTAACGCTCTCGAAGGTGATAGATACCCACGTTAAGAGCTACGTTAGCCAAGCTAACGTAAGATCTAACGTAGGGGCAAGGAGGCAAGCAACGTTAATGGGAAAAGTGATTCCCATTAACATTTGCAAAATGGGGCACAAGTCAACGTTAATGGGAAAAGTGAGGTCCCATAACGTTGGCCAAGGATTGAGAAAGAAACGTTAGAAGTCACGTTAAGAATTCTAACGTTGAGACTAATGTGGGTATATAAGGGTGGAACGTTAGTGGAAAAAGTGAATGCCACTAACGTTCTCGCACCCAAAATGTATTCAACGTTAATCTCACTAAATGCCTAAGCCTAATTCATATTCCTTTGCAAGCTGGGCCCTCTAAAGATGAGAATTGCTTCAACTCAAGGTCCAGAGCCCACATCCAAGACTTGAGGTACTCACTAGAAGATCATGAGGAGTAGTATATATAGGAGTAGTTTGAACTAGAGAAGGAATTAGCACTTTTGGGAACTACTCTCTGCATATTTACTTTTTTGTACTTCTAGCATGGATTCTTCTTTTTTGCCATTTTTCATTCCTAGAGCTATGAACAACTAAACCCCTTTCATTGGGTTAGGGAACTCTGTTGTAATTTGATGGATCAATTATAATTTTCATTCTTCTTCTTCTTTCTTTTCTCTTGATCTTACTAGAAAGCTTTCGATCTTATTTCAATTGGTTAGTTGTCTTGGAAAAGAAACCCTCCATAATTGGATCTCCTTTGAACCTTGGAAAAGGGATGAGGAGATCATGCTAGAATTGCTTTCTCATGTTGGACCAAATTGGGGTTTGGATGGATATTGTGACATTTAATCCTCCCAACACTTTGATTTGGAAATACATGTGGTATAATTAGTGACCAAACTTCATCTCTTCCCATGAGCAATTAAATCAAGGAATTGGGCAATTGTTCAAGCTTAGAGAGATTGGATTGCCAAGGAATTAGAATCCAATCACTTAAGATTGCCAAGGAGATTAATGAATGCATTGATTGAGGAAGAGATGAGAATGAACTTGATCCGGAGAATGCAACATCTCCTAAACCCAATGATTTTCCCATTTCTGATCTTACCCATTCTATTTACTTTCTGTCATTTAATTTCTTGCTCCTTACCCCAACTCCCCGTTTAAGATTCTGCACTTTAATTTCTGTTATTTACTTTCTAGTCATTTAAATTTCTGCATCTTAATCTAAATTCTGTTTAGCTCAACTAGCCAATTCTTCTAACTAAAGTTGCTTGACCAATCAATCCTTGTGGGATTCGACCTCACTCTATGTGAGTTTTACTTGATGACAATTCGGTATACTTGCCGAAGGGAAATTTGTTGAGCGACAAGTTTTCATGCATCAAGTTGATGGCGCTGTTGCCGGGGATTGATTTTGAATCAACAATGATCAAGTTAGAAGATCACTAGATTGAGCATTTTTTGTATTTCATTATTCATTTTTTTTCATTCAGTCAATTTACCTTAGTTCATTTTTAATTTCTTCCTCATCCTCTATACCCTCTCTATTTTCTGTTCTTTTTTTTAGTTGATCATAATTCAGCCCACTAACTATTTGATAAATTGCATCACTCACACTAACAATAACTCTAACAAGAATAACTTTCACTATACCACCTGTTGTGCAATCTGTTTGTTGTATGATAGGGAGAAGAGAAGGAGTTTCAACATCTTTTGATTCAGAACCTGAAAGAACCCTTTGGAGACTAAGAAGGGAGGCAAGAGGAAAAAGGATTATTGGTGCTGAAGAAGAGGAAGAATACTTTGAACCCAACATGGAAGAGAATTTGGAGAATAATCATGAAGAAGAAGCTCATAATCATGCCAGAGAAGGCCATGCAAATCAGGTTGGGCAAGAAATGAGGGTCTTAGGATCCTATATCAATCCTAATCCAGGAAACTGTGGAAGTAGCATTCAGAAACCCACCATACATGCCAACAATTTCGAGCTAAAACCTCAGCTCATCACCCTGGTGCAGAATAATTGTTCATTTGGAGGAGGTGCTCAAGAAGATCCTAACCAACACTTGACCACTTTCTTAAGGATTTGTGACACAGTGAAGTCCAATGGAGTCCACCCAGATGTCTATAGGCTGCTCTTGTTCCCTTTTTCACTCAGGGACAAGGCATCCAAGTGGCTTGAATCCTTCCCAAAGGAAAGCCTGACAAATTGGGAGGAGGTAGTGAACAAGTTTTTGGCAAGGTTTTACCCCCTTCAAAGGATCAATAGGCTGAGAACTGAAGTGCAGACGTTCAGACAGTAAGATGGGGAGACACTTTATGAAGCTTGGGAAAGGTTCAAAGATCTAACAAGGAGATGCCCACCAGAGATGTTTAATGAGTGGGTCCAACTTCACATCTTCTATGAAGGTCTTTCCTATGAGTCAAAGAAGGCTGTGGATTATTCATCAGGAGGCTCTTTAAACAAGAAGAAAACTATTGAAGAAGCCATAGATGTCATTGAAACAGTTGCTGAGAATGACTACTTCTATGCCTCTGAAAGAAGTAACACTAGAGGAGTAATGGAGCTGAACCACATGGATGCATTGTTAGCTCAAAACAAGATGATCACCAAGCAACTAGCAGATCTTACCAAGAAGGTGGAAGAGAACCAAGTTGCAGCAGCCATCACCTCATCACCAACTCAAGAAAGAGTAAACATAGGAGAAGAAGGTGACTGGGAGCAAGCCAACTATGTGGAAAACTCACCTAGACAAGTCCATGATCCATACTCCAAAACTTACAACTCTGGATGGAGAAATCACCCCAACTTTGGATTGGGAAACCAACGAGACCAAGGGCAAGATCAGAGACGCCCCAACTTCAATTCCAACAACAATGCTACTCATCAAAATACCTCACAGAAATACTATCAACATCCATCTAACCAACCTTCTCAACCACCTAACCTCAACCCACCATCATTAACAGATGATAGGCTTTCAAAGATTGAGGCTTTACTTGAAAACATATGCAGAGAAGTCCAAGACAACAAAGTGTTTAAGGAAGAAGTGCGAGCTAATATCAAGAACCAAGGAGAAAACATCAAGAGATTGGAGTCCTAAGTAGGGTACCTATCTCAACAAATTCCCAAACCCACTGATGGATTCCCCAGTGATATAGAGAAGAATCCAAGAGGAGAAACAAAGAAAGTAAGATGGGAAGAATGCAAAATGATAACCACAAGTGATGAGGGGAGTATGAATGAAAAAGAACACCTCTAAAATAACCAAAAGGAAAGCCAGGAGGAAGGAAGCTGTGCAACTCAGCTTACATCCAAGGAAGAGCTAAAGAAGAAGGAGGTATTGAACCCATATGCACCTTTTCCCCACAGGCTTAAAGGTGGTGTAGCAGGGAGAATGTACTCAAGGTTTCTTGATATGTTTGCATCTCTAGATGTAAATATACCATTCATTAAAGACCTCCGACAGATGCCCTTCTACATCAAATATATAAAGGATCTACTAGCCAGAAAAAGTCCATTGAAGGGTGGACAAACAATCAAGATGAACAAAGATTGTAGTACTCTCATTCAACCAAGGCCACCCACAAAGAAGGAGGATCCAGGGAGTTTCCACATTCCTTGTGCCATAGGAGAAACAATGATTGACAAAGGGCTTTGTGACTTGGGAGCAAGCATCAACCTAATGCCTCTCTCCCTCATGAAGAAGCTTCAATGAACTAACTCCTACTGATGTAATTATCAGATTGGTTGACAAAACTCAAAAACAAGCAATAGGGGTGGTTGAAAATGTGCTGGTGAAGGTTGGAAGTTACTATCTTCCCACAGATTTTGTTGTTCTGGAAATGGATGAGAATCCTATTTACCCCATCATTCTGAGAAGACCCTTCCTAGCCACTGCTAGAGCACTCATAGATGTGGAACGAGGAGAGTTAGTGTTGAGAATATATGATGAGCAGCTCACCTTCAATGTCTTTAAACTCTCACAAGAATCAGATCATGATAACAGAGAGTTGATGGAGGAGCCAACCAAGGAAGTATTGATGAAAAAAACAAGAAGTAAAGTAGAGACAATACAAATAGAAGCCCCATTAGTTGGGAAGCCATATAGTCAAGAAGAACTACATTTAAAGGAAATCCAAAGGGAACCAGAACCACCAGAACCATGCAAGATCAATAACAAAAATCCCCTAAAGAAAGAATCCATAGAAAACAAGACAACATCAATGGAAACAAAGAAAAAGGTTCCAAGGAGATGGAGAAGTAGAAAGATACCTATAGAAAATTTCTCCCCAGGAGACAAACTTCTTAACAATTCTACTGGTAGCAAGCACATTGCAAGAGGGGGGACTTCAAGCACTATCAACCAACTTGACAAGGGAATCGTCGAGCTAGCGACGCTAAAAAAGCACTTTGTTGGGAGGCAACCCAACCTGAGGTAATTTTCCTTTTCATAGGTTTTTTTTTTGATAAAAATGTCAAAGTGGGTTCTCTATAGTGTGAAGAGCTAAGTTTGGTGTTATACACCAAAAATAATACAAGGGTGAATATAGGGCTCTAAGTTTGGTGTCCCACCAAAACCTCAGCCTAAGAGTGATTTGCAGCCCTTAATGATGAAGCATTGCTCTAGCAATTAGAGAACTCACTTGACAGAGGCTTAGCCTCTAATACATAGATGATCTTTAACTCATAGTGTTTTAGTATAAAAAGCACACAAAGTTATTGCATACATCCAATTTGTCAAGGTAAGCAAGGAACTAAGTTTGGTGTTCACACACCAAGCCAAGTCCAGAAGCTCACATATAGGCATGCATGCTAACTCTGTTCCAAGTGCTTAGAGAACAAGTAACTTTCAATAGTGTTACAGGATTCCAATCAACCCCAGGGGATGAGCATATCTCAGTACCCACGGGAGCAGAAGAAGAATGAGCATACCAATAAGTGAAAGGTGGTGAAGTTCCTCCTTAGTTTACTTTCCTTTTCAAAGCTTTAAATAAGGAAAATCATGTATGAAATAGAACATGCTTCCATGGTAGCTTAGGATTTTTAATTATGCATTTAAGTTTCATTGCTTAGGTCTATGTTATTGAGCTTAATGTCTTGAATGCTCACTATCATCTTGCCTACTTGTATGCTTGTCTCTTTAAGTTAATCAAAAAGAAAATGTTATGGAAAGAACAAGAGTGGAGTCATTTTGTAAACTGCATTCTAAGTGTTTATGGTAGGCTGATCAGTAAGCTAAGTTGGTTCACCAAGAAGGAAAAGAAAGCAACTATCCATCCTAAGTCCTATGTTTGAGACACATTCTTTGGGGTTATCTAACCAATAAGATCCCAACAAGAAAAGAAAAAGAGTAATACAAGTGAAAATAAGAAAGGAAACACAATAAGAAACAATGCTAGGCACCAAGGGTTTTAAAATTGAGGCATGTGTCTGTGGTGCTTATGTACAAGGGATATACTTGGATGAATAAGCTCTTAGGGGTGCCTTATCACTTGGTAACTTGTATTAACTAATCCGGAATTATCAGCTGAAAGTCCACTATCAAGAGTAACCTTTGCTACAGAGCACTTAGTAACCCAAAGAGGTGCTGGATACCAAGGTCTCAAGAAAGAAAGAATAACAAACCATGTGCCTGTGGTGTGTATGTATGAGGGAAAAAGTCTTGAGGGAGTAAGTCCTTAGGAGTGTCTTAACACCTAGCACCCTAAAGCCAACTGGTTTGGGAGTGTTGGCTAAAAGCTTATCATAAAGAGTCGCCCTCTTACAAAGCACTTAACAAAAAAAGAAAAAACTTTGAGAAGGAAGAGAAGGATCAATAAGAAAGAAACCTCAAGGGATGCAATCAAGAGAATGACTAGGGATTTGATAAAGGCTTGAAACCTAAAAGGGAAGAACCTAAGTTGCTATGCATGAAACTCCATGAACTAGGAATGCCACTTCCATTTTATCTTCTTGTTCTTTCATTTCATTTTTCTTAGGCTTTAGTACTTGCTTAGGGACAAGCAAGCTTTAAGTTTGGTGTTGTGATGCCAGGGAATTTAGGCCAGTTTCACTGACCTTTTCTTTACTATTTTAGGGTAGTTTCATGCATTTTCTTAGTGAATAAGGCAAGTTTTGGGTGAATATACACTTACACATTGATTCAAGCAACTATTGTGAATTTTGCATGATTTCATGAGATTTTTGCCAGATTTGCGTGATAATTTGATGATGTATACTCTCATGACTTTGGCTAGAGCTTTGATGCACTTTAATTGCTTGATTTCAGGACAAATGAAGAATGGAAGAACCACGTTAGCATTCATGTTAACTTAGTCAACGTGAATACTAATGTGGGATGGTAAAGAGCTTGCAACGTTAATGAGAAAAGTGATCACCAATAACGCCTGCGAAGCCATTCATAGCTTAAGTTAAGAGCCATGTTAACTAAGTTAACGTGGTACTTAACGTAGAAGAAAAAAAGAAGACTCCACGTTAACGAGAAACATGAACTCCAATAACGTTTCTCCTCAACGTTAGTGGTAAAAGTGAACACCACTAACGTTGGGAAACTAGGCAATGCCCCACGTTAAGAGTCATGTTAACTTAGTTAACGTGAACTCTAACGTGAAAGAGGATCAACAACGCCAACATTAGTGACACTAACTTTTGTCACTAACGTTGGATCATTAGCATTGCCTACGTTAACTCTCACGTTAAGATTGTTAACGTGAAAGTTAACGTGGAGTTGAATTCAAAGAACCAAAGTTAGTGACACTCACTTTTGTCACTAACATTGGGAGATGGCTTCATTACTACATTAAGAGCCACGTTAACTTAGTTAACGTGGGTTCTAACGTAGGGACTTAAGGCAATTGGAGCGTTAGTGACAAAGGTGAGTGTCACTAACGCTCTCGAAGGTGATAGATACCCACGTTAAGAGCTACGTTAGCCAAGCTAACGTAAGATCTAACGTAGGGGCAAGGAGGCAAGCAACGTTAATGGGAAAAGTGATTCCCATTAACGTTTGCGAAAAGGGGCACAAGCCAACGTTAATGGGAAAAGTGAGTCCCATTAACGTTGGCCAAGGATTGAGAAAGAAACGTTAGAAGTCACGTTAAGAATTCTAACGTTGAGACTAACGTGGGTATAAAAGGGTGGAACGTTAGTGGAAAAAGTGAATGCCACTAACGTTCTCACACCTAAAATGTATTCAAGGTTAATCTCACTAAATGCCCAAGACTAATTCATATTCCTCTGCAAGCTGGGCCCACTAAAGATGAGAATTGCTTCAACTCAAGGTCCAGAGCCCACATCCAAGACTTGAGGAACTCACTAGAAGATCATGAGGAGTAGTATATATAGGAGTAGTTTGAACAAGATTAGGAATTAGCACTTTTGGGAACTACTCTCTGCATATTTACTTTTCTGTACTTCTAGCATGGATTCTTCTTTTCTGCCATTTTTCATTCCTAGAGCTATGAACAACTAAACCCCTTTCATTGGGTTAGGGAGCTTTGTTGTAATTTGATGGATCAATTATAGTTTTCATTCTTCTTCTTCCTTCTTTTCTCTTGATCTCACTAGAAAGCTTTTGATCTTAATTCAATTAGTTAGTTGTCTTGGAAAAGAAACTCTCCATAATTGGATCTCCTTTGAACCTTGGAAAAGGGATGAAGAGATCATGCTAGAATTGCTTTCTCATGTTGGACCAAATTGGGGTTTGGATGGATATTGTGACATTTAATCCTCCCAACACTTTGATTTGGAAATACATGTGGTATAATCAGTGACCACACTTTCATCTCTTCCCATGAGCAATTAAATCAAGGAATTGGGCAATTGTTCAAGCTTAGAGAGAGATTGGATTGCCAAGGAATTGGGATCCAATCACTTAAGATTGCCAAGGAGATTAATGAATGCATTGATTGAGGAAGAGATGAGAATGAACTTGATCCGGAGAATGCAACATCTCCTAAACCCAATGATTTTCCCATTTCTGATCTTACCCATTCTATTTACTTTCTGTCATTTAATTTCTTGCTCCTTACCCCAACTCCCCGTTTAAGATTCTGCACTTTAATTTCTGTTATTTACTTTCTAGTCATTTAAATTTTTGCATCTCAATCTAAATTCTGTTTAGCTCAACTAGCCTATTCTTCTAACTAAAATTGCTTGACCAATCAATCCTTGTGGGATTCGACCTCACTCTATGTGAGTTTTACTTGACGACAATTCGGTATACTTGCCGAAGGGAAATTTGTTGAGAGACAAGTTTTCATGCATCAATCACCTTCTTCTTGGCCATAACATCATAGAAGTGGTCTTGATGCGCTTTGGAGATGAACCTTTCCATCTTCCATGACTCGGAGGTGGAAGCTTTTGTCTTTCCTTTCTCTTTTCTAGAGGTTTCTCTGGCCTTAGGTGACATCAATGGTTAATGGAAAAACAAAAAGCTTATGCTTTTACCACACCAAACTTAGAATATTGCTCGCCCTCGAGCAAGAGAAGAAAGAAAAGAAGAAGAAGAAGAGAAAATATGGAGGAGAGTGGAGAAAGGTGTATTCGGCCAAGGTATAGGAGAGGGAGTTATGTTGTGTGAAAATTAAGGAGAATAGAGGGGTTTATATAGCGAGGGGAGAGGGAGTAGGTTCGGCCATTTAGGGTGGGTTTGGGTGGGAAAGAAATTTTGAATTTTGAAGGTAGGTGGGGTTTATGGGGAAGAGTGGATATTGGAAAGAGAGGATGAAGGTTGAGAAGAGGGGAGAATATGGTTGGTGGGGATCCTGTGGGGTCCACAGATCCTGAGGTGTCAAGGATTTACATCCCTGCACCAATTAGGCATGTACAATGCCTTTGCATGCAATTCTGGCGTTTAAACGCCAAGGTGATGCATGTTCAGGGCGTTCAACGCCTATGTGCAGCATGTTTCTGGCGTTGAACGCCAGTTCCATGCTTGTTTCTGGCGTTCAACGCCAGTTCTCCACAGGGTATATTCTTGGCATTCAAACGCCAGGATGATGCCTGTTTCTGGCGTTCAACGCCAAATCCATGCTCTGTTCTGGCGTTGAACGCCAGCCAGATGCTCCTTACTGGCGTTTAAACGCCAGTAAATCCTTCCTCCAGGGTGTGATTTCTCTTCTGCTGTTTTGATTCTGTTTTTAATTTTAATATTTTTTTCGTGACTCCACATGACCATGAACCTAATAAAACATAAAAGAACAATAAAAATAAAAATAAAATTAGATAAATAGAAATTGGGTTGTCTCCTAATAAGCACTTCTTTAGTGTCAATAGCTTGACAGTGGGCTCTCATGGAGCCTCACAGGTGATCAGGTCAATGTTGTAGACTCCCAACACCAAACTTAGAGTTTGGATGTGGGGATTCAACACCAAACTTAGAGTTTGGCTGTGGCCTCTCAACACCAAACTTAGAGTTTGATTGTGGGGGCTTTGTTTGACTTTGTACTGAGAGAAGCTTTTCATGCTTCCTCTCCATTATTAAAGAAGAAGATCCTTGAGCCTTAAACACAAGGTAGTCCCCATTCAATTGAAGGACTAATTCTCCTCTGTTAACATCTATTACAGCTCCTACTGTGGCTAGGAAAGGACTTCCAAGGATGATGCATTCATCCTCCTCCTTCCTAGTGTCTAAGATTATAAAATCAGCAGGGATGTAAAGGCCTTCAACCTTTATCAACACGTCCTCTACCAATCCATAAGCTTGTCTTACTGACTTGTCTGCCATTTGCAATGAAAATATGGCAGGCTGTACCTCAATGATCCCCAGCTTCTCCATTACAGAGAGTGGCATAAGATTTATGCTTGACCCCAGGTCACATAGAGACTTTTCAAAGGTCATGGTGCCTATGGTACAGGGTGATGGTGTTTTTATGGAAAAACGAATTTCCAACACACAAATCCAATCGTTAAGTGTACCAGGTCGCATCAAGTAGTAATAACTCACTTAGAGTGAGGTCGATCCCACAGGGATTGATGAATCAAGCAACTTTAGTGGGTGATTAGTTTAGTCAAGCTAACATTGAACTGGAATTCAGTGAAATATAGCCAACAGAAAGTAAATAGCAAGGAAAATTTAAAGTGCAGAAAGTAAAGTAACTGAAACTTAAAGAACAAGAAAATAAAAGAGCTGAAACTTAAATTGCAAGAAAAGTAAATTGGCAGATTCTTAAATGACAAGAAATGTAAATTGCATCAAATGTAAAGGGGATTGGGTGTAGGAAATTTAAAGGAAAGCAATAAGCAGCACTTAGAATAATTGCAGAATAATTAAATTGCATGAAAAGTAAAAGGGATTGGGTGCTGGGAATTAAAACTTCAACAAAAAAATGTAAAGTGCAATCAAGCAAAGAAGTAAAAAATGTAAAGTGCAATCAAGCAAATGAATTTTGAATTATGCAGTAAAAGAACAAGAGAGAATTCAAGGTGAGAATTGAAACAGAATTCCTTCAATTCTCCAATTCAAGTTAAGATGTAAAAGTGAGCTTTCTATTACTACTACTTCTTAATGGAGCAAGCTTCTCTTAATTCAGCTCTCCCCTCTCTGAAATGAGAGTGATGCCTTTATATAGGCTTTTTATAAAATGAAAATAAAATGAAATTGAAATTAAAAATAAATTCACAAAAATGAAATTCCTAATCTAGCTTCTCTGTGTGCCTTTGAGTCATGTTGAGTGGGCTTTGCTTGCTTTGGATTTGAGGAGAAATGGGTTTGGTTGGCCTTGATTCAATTTGGAGAGGAATTGAATTTAAATGAAATTTTGGTTGAATTTTGGCCCATATTGCTCCCAGGAGGCTGCTCTGCTCTTGTGGAGAGCAGAGCAGTGAAGCTTTGTGTGGGTATCCAATCTGCGTGCCAAGGCTTGGAAGCATCAGGATGCTACCCTGCCCTTGGGGAGAGCAGGGCAGTGGTGTCATGGTGTGCCTTCTGTCCGTGTCAAGTGTTGCGCTCCTCACTCCCCTTAGGTGCTTGGTTCGAAACCCATAGGTGGCACTTGGAGTTGATTTTTCTTGGATTTTCTTCAAGAAGAGCACGACATTGCCCTGCTCTCCAAGAGGGCAGAGCAGAATAATGAGCGCTACTTTGCTTTGGAATGAGGCTCCAGCTTCGAACCTTGGTGGAAGCACTTTGGTTTATTTTCGCTTATTTTTGGCCCTTAAAGATGCCTTTCACTCATGCCTAATTGTACGCCAAATATGGATTGCTATATATCGTTGGAAAGCTTTGAATGTCATCTTTCCAACGCAACTAGAAGCACATCAATCAGACATCTGTAGCTCAAGTTATAGCCCTTTGAAGTAGGCATGGTCATGCTGTGAGCGGCTGGTATGCGAAATTGTGATCAATACTTTTCACAACTCAAATAATCCCCGGTAATGAATCCAAAAACTTGGTGTTCAATACCATGGCATAAACACAACTTCGCACAACTAACTAGCAAGTGTACTGGGTCGTCCAAGTAATAAACCTTACGCGAGTAAGGGTCGATCCCACAGAGATTGTTGGTATGAAGCAAGCTATGGTCACCTTGTAAATCTTAGTCAGGCAAACTCAAATGGATATGGGTGATATACGAATAAATCATAAAGATAAAGATAGAGATACTTATGTAATTCACTGGTGGGAATTTCAGATAAGCGCATGAAGATGCTGTGTCCCTTCCGTCTCTCTGCTTTCCTACTGTCTTCATCCAATCCTTCTTACTCCTTTCCATGGAAAGCTTATGCAAGGGTTTCACCGTTGTCAGTGGCTACCTCCCATCCTCTCAGTGGAAATGTTCAACGCACCCTGTCACGGCACGGCTATCCATCTGTCGGTTCTCAATCAGGC
>NC_029777.3:37044611-37045620 GCF_000817695.3 Arachis duranensis | reverse complement strand
CTTGTGCCAGTTCCGGCGTTTAACGCTGGGAATTCTGAGGGTGACTTTGAACGCCGGTTTGGGCCATCAAATCTTGGGCAAAGCATGGACTATCATATATTGCTGGAAAGCCCAGGATGTCTACTTTCCAACGCCATTGAGAGCGCGCCAATTGGGTTTCTGTAGCTCCAGAAAATCTACTTCGAGTGCAGGGAGGTCAGAATCCAACAGCATCTGCAGTCCTTTTTAGTCTCTGAATCAGATTTTTGCTCAGGTCCCTCAATTTCAGCCAGAAAATACCTGAAATCATAGAAAAACACACAAACTCATATTAAAGTCTAGAAAAGTGAATTTTAACTAAAAACTAATAAAAATATACTAAAAACTAACTAGATCAGACTAAAAACATACTAAAAACAATGCCAAAAAGCGTACAAATTATCCGCTCATCAGCGGCCAGATTTTAATTTAGCGAAAATTTGCTCCAACCTCACTTTGTTTCATCATGATTCTGCCCTGGCCTTGGCAAGCGCAGGGCAATGTGCGTGCTGGTTGCTTCCTTCTTTGATTTGGTCATGGGCCACGCTTTTAAAAGCGTGGCCTAAGGCTCCAAAGTGTGCTCCAACTTCAAAGTGTACCCCAAAGCTCTTTTTTTTTTCCTTTTTAGCTTATTTTGTGCTTCTTTGCTTCTTTTTCTTCTTATTTCCTACAAGATTTATAAAATTAAAAGATCAAGAAAATATATCATTTAAGCACAAAATCATTCAATATTTAAGCACAAATCATTAATTTCTTGTATGAAAAAGCATAGAAAAATAGGTATATGATGACTTGTCATCACAACACCAAACTTAAACCTTGCTTGTCCCCAAGCAAGAAAAGAATCATGCAATAAAGATTGACAAACCAAGGTAAGAAGAATAGCAACTCAATGTTCATGGTTAGTTAGTTTTCTATGCATGCTTCAATCACAAAAGAAATGTAAATGATTGATGCTTCTATCTAGCTCATTTTATGAAATCTTTTTCTT
>NC_029777.3:37041842-37042672 GCF_000817695.3 Arachis duranensis | reverse complement strand
AAGATTGGGATTGTGTGTGTCTTTTCATGAGTTGTCTGTGTATTTCAATGGCTTGACATTGGCTTGTCGTGGTGAAGTTGTGTTGAGGGGTGTGGAATGAGTTTTGTGAGTTGTGGGATGAATTTTGTGGTTGGTAGGATGACTTGTATGGATTTTGGAGGAAACTTTGTGTTGAGGCAAAATCAAGTGATGAAGAACTGTCAAATGTAGAACTGGAAAGTGAGGGTGGATAATTTTTCATGACTTTATTGAGAGTATACTCCAGGGAAGATGTTTCTTTATGAATGGAGCATGAATCCTTGAGATTCCCTTCCCAGCCATGGTTTGTGTAACTATCATCATAGTGGGAGTCACTTTGTGGCTCTGGGAGGTATTCATGCTCTTTCATTCCTTGGTGATACTCCCATCCACCAAGAGGATAATGATATGAATCATTTTGTGGTGGTACCCATCCACCATGAGGATAATGATATGAATCATTTTGTGGTGGTGAGAAATATCCCATATGATTATCTTGTTCATCTTGTGGCTTTGAAGTGAATCTCCATGGATTAGAGTGCTCAGAATCTGTGATTTCTTGGTGATATTCCCAACCACCATTAGAGATTGGTGACGGTGGGTAATATCCCATAAAATTTGTTTGATCATAAGATGAGTTGAACTCCATTTAAATTTTGGAAAACACAACACCAAGGAAAATTGAAATTACTCATATCAGAGATGAGAATTTCTTAGTGAGGCAAAAACTCAAACACCTTGGTTTCACTTTAAAACAGAGAACAAAAACAAAAAAATGCTTGATCTAGACTTCTCACCCACTTAATCATTGT
>NC_029777.3:37039587-37041754 GCF_000817695.3 Arachis duranensis | reverse complement strand
ATGGAAAAACGAATTTCCCACACAAATCCAACCGGCAAGTGTACCAGGTCGCATCAAGTAGTAATAACTCACTTAGAGTGAGGTCGATCCCACAGGGATTGATGGATCAAGCAACTTTAGTGGGTGATTAGTTTAGTCAAGCTAAAATTGAAGTGGAATTGAGTGAAATGTAGCCAACAGAAAGTAAATAGTAAGGAAAATTTAAAGTGCAGAAAGTAAAGTAACTGAAACTTAAAGAACAAAAAAATAAAAGAGCTGAAACTTAAATTGCAAGAAAAGTAAATTGGCAGATTCTTAAATGACAAGAAATGTAAATTGCATCAAATGTAAAGGGGATTGGGTGCAGGAAATTTAAAGGAAAGCAATAAGCAGCACTTAGAATAATTGCAGAATAATTAAATTGCATGAAAAGTAAAAGTGATTGGGTGCTGGGAATTAAAACTTCAACAAGAAAATGTAAAGTGCAATCAAGCAAAGAAGTAAAAGATGAAGTAAGTGCAGCAGATTCAAACAGAAATGAAAAATTGCTTGAAGAACAAGACAGAAAGAAACTTAGCTCAATTGTAAAATCTAAAAGAGAATTTGAAGATCCAAGAAGAGCAATGAACTCAGGAAACAAATCTGGATCTCAATTTTCCTTTTCTCAGTCAGAAAATATATTGCAGAAAAAAATGAGGTTTAAAAATAGCAGAGAAGATTAAAGCCCAATCCTTAGATCAATTGAGAGGAAGAGTGGAAGATGATTCTCAGAATTTGAATCAACGGATCTCTTCAACCTCAATTCAAGATCCAAAACAGAAAAGCTAAAGTTGTAGGAGAAGAAGATTTAAAACAGCAAATGAATTTTGAATTATGTAGTAAAAGAACAAGAGAGAATTCAAGGTGAGAATTGAAACAGAATTCCTTCAATTCTCCAATTCAAGTTAAGATGTAAAAGTGAGCTTTCTACTACTACTACTCCTTAATGGAGCAAGCCTCTCTTAATTCAGCTCTCCCCTCTCTGAAATGAGAGTGATGCCTTTATATAGGCTTTTTATAAAATGAAAATAAAATGAAATTGAAATTAAAAACAAATTCACAAAAATGAAATTCCTAATCTAGCTTCTCTGTGTGCCTTTGAGTCATGTTGAGTGGGCTTTTCTTGCTTTGGATTTGAGGAGAAATGGGTTTGGTTGGCCTTGATTCAGTTTGGAGAGGAATTGAATTTAAATGAAATTTTGGTTGAATTTTGGCCCATGTTGCTCCCAGGAGGCTACTCTGCTCTTGTGGAGAGCAGAGCAGTGAAGCTTTGTGTGGATATCCAATTTGTGTGCCAAGGCTTGGAAGCATCAGGATGCTGCCCTGCCCTTGGGGAGAGCAGGGCAGTGGTGTCATGGTGTGCCTTCTGTCCGTGTCAAGTGCTGCGCTCTTCACTCCCCTTAGGTGCTTGGTTCGAAACCCATAGGTGGCACTTGGAGTTGATTTTTCTTGGATTTTCTTCAAGAAGAGCACGACATTGCCCTGCTCTCCAAGAGGACAGAGTAGAATAATGAGCGCTACTTTGCTTTGGAGTGAGGCTCCAGCTTCGAACCTTGGTGGAAGCACTTTGGTTTATTTTCGCTTATTTTTGGTCCTTAAAGATGCCTTTCACTCATGCCTCAATTATACGCCAAATATGAATTGCTATATATCGTTGGAAAGCTCTGAATGTCAACTTTCCAACGCAACTAGAAGCACATCAATCGGACGTCTGTAGCTCAAGTTATAGCTCTTTGAAGTAGGCATGGTCATGTTGTGAGCGGCCAGATTTTAACTTAGCGAAAATTTGCTCCAACCTCACTTTGTTTCATCATGATTCTGCCCTACCCTTGGCAAGCGCAGGGCAGTGTGCGTGCTGGTTGCTTCCTTCTTTGAATTTGGTCATGGGCCACGCTTTTAAAAGCGTGGCCTAAGGCTCCAAAGTGTGCTCCATCTTCAAAGTATACCCCAAAGCTCTTTTTTTCTCCTTTTTAGCTTATTTTGTGCTTCTTTGCTTCTTTTTCTTCTTATTTCCTACAAGATTTATAAAATTAAAAGATCAAGAAAATATATCATTTAAGCACAAAAGCATTCAATATTTAAGCACAAATCATTAATTTCTTGTATGAAAAAGCATAGAAAAATAGGTATATGATGACTTGTCATCACA
>NC_029777.3:37034829-37035833 GCF_000817695.3 Arachis duranensis | reverse complement strand
TCTGCTCTCACCATTCTCCTATTAAAGGATTTAGGATCATCTTGTAGTTGAGGCAATTTGAAGATCTCTCTTATTTTGTCCTGATGGAAGTACATAACTTTCCCTCTGACCATGGTTCTGTAGGTATGGTAAGCAGTTCCAGTCATTCTCTGCTTATCTGTTAGCCACAGATTTGAGTAGAATTCCTGAACCATATTCCTTCCAACCTTTATCTCAGGATTGGTTAGAACTTCCCATCCTCTGTTTCGAATTTGCTCTTGGATCCCCGGATATTCATCTTCTTTCAGATCAAATTTAACTTCCGGGATCACTGACCTAAGACCCATTATTTTGTGATAATGGTCTTCATGTTCTTTGGTTAAGAACTTCTCTTGATTTCAAAGATTCTTTGGATTATTCTCTTTCTTTCCTCTTAAATTGGTTTGTTTTCCTTTAGGAGCCATGATCCTTTATGAATCTTGGCTTAGTGATCACGGAAAAGCACACCAAACTTAGAGGTTTGCTTGTCCTCAAGCAAAAGAAAGGAAAGAAGAGAGAGAAGAGAAGAGCAAATTCGAATGGTGTGGGGGAATTAGGGGGCCAAATGTGAATTTATAAAGTGGGGAGGAGATTTCGAAAAAATTGAAGGGAGATTTGAGAAAATATGGAGAGAATTTGAGAGAAGAGTGAGTTTTTGAGTAAGATATGGGATTGATTTGAGAGGGATTTGAAGAATGATTTTGATTTTTGAAGATTTGAAGGTGAATGATGAAAGGTTAAGATGTATTTATGTAGAAAAGTATGGGCAAGAAAAGGAAAATTTTAAAAAAAAAATTTGATTGAAAATCAAAATCGTGGTCCCCCCACCTTTCTGGCGTTAAACGCCCAGAATGGCACCCATTCTGGCGTTTAACGCCCATTTGTTGCCCCTTTTGGGCGTTTAACGCCCAGCCAGGTGCCCTGGCTGGCGTTAAACGCCAGAATTCCTTTATCACTGGGCGTTTTTCTAAAACGCCCAGGATGCT
>NC_029777.3:37034083-37034652 GCF_000817695.3 Arachis duranensis | reverse complement strand
GTTTAACGCCCAAAATGCCCCTTACTGGTGTTTTTTCGCCAGTAAGCTCTTTTTCTCTGCTTTTTGAGCTGAATCCTTCTGTAACTCTGTGAATTCCTTCATTTTTGATACTTGCCTTTGTAACAACAAAACATATAACCTGCTAATGACTGGGTTGCCTCCCAGCAAGCGCTTCTTTACTGTCTTTAGCTGGACTTTTACTGAGAATCACTCAAGTCTCAGTTTTGAGCATTCATGCTCAAAATTGCCTTCAAGATAATGCTTGATTCTCTATCCATTAACAATGAACCTTTTGTCAGAATCAGTATCCTGAAGCTCAACATATCCATATGGTGACACTCCTGTAATCACATACGGACCCCTCCACCGGGATTTGAGTTTTCCTGGAAACAATTTGAGCCTAGAGTTGAAGAGCAGAATTTTTTGTCCTAGCTCAAAGACTCTGGTTGACAACTTCTTGTCATGCCACTTCTTTGCCTTTTCCTTATAAATTTTTGCATTTTCAAAGGCACTGAGTCTAAATTCATCTAGCTCATTTAGCTGGAGTAATCTTTTTTCACCAGCTAACT
>NC_029777.3:37031230-37032206 GCF_000817695.3 Arachis duranensis | reverse complement strand
TCAATCAGGCCGGAATAGAATCCAATGATTCTTTTGCGTCTGTCACTAACGCCCCGCTTTCAGGAGTTTGAAGCTCGTCACAGTCACTCAATCATTGAATCCTACTCAGAATACCACAGACAAGGTTTAGACCTTCCAGATTCTCTCGAATGCCGCCATCAGTTCTAGCTTATACCACGAAGATTCTGATTAAAGAATCCAAGAGATATCTACTTAATCTAAGGTAGAACGGAGGTGGTTGTCAGGCACACGTTCATAGTTGAGAATGATGATGATTGTCACGGATCATCACATTCATCCGGTTTAAGAACAAGTAATATCTTAGAATGGAAGCAAGCATGATTGGATGAAAAACAGTAGTAATTGCATTAATCCATCAAGACACAGCAGAGCTCCTCACCCCCAACCATGGGGTTTAGAGACTCATGCTGTAGAAGATACAATGAGAAACGTGTAAAGTGTCATTCCCCCCAGAAACAATGTCAAAAGATCCTATTAATAGCAAGCTAGTAACCTAGGGTATACAGAAATGAGTAAATGACGTAAAAATCCACTTCTGGGTCCACTTAGTGTGTGCTTGGGCTGAGCATTGAAGCATTTTCCTTAGTGTGTGCTTGGGTTGAGCATTGAAGCTTTTATGTGTAGAGACGTTTTCTGGATTAAACGCCAGCTTTTATGCCAGTTTGGGCGTTTAACTCCAAGTTTTATGCCAGTTCCAGCGTTAAACGCTGGAATTTCTGAGGCTGTTTTGCCACGCCGATTTGGGCCATCAAATCTCGGGTAAAGTATGGACTATTATACATTGCTGGAAAGCCCAGGATGTCTACTTTCCAATGCCGTTGAGAGCGCGCCAATTGGGCTTCTGTAGCTCCAGAAAATCCACTTCGAGTGCAAAGAGGTCAGAATCCAACAGCATCTGCAGTCCTTTTCAGTCTCTGAATCAGATTTTTGCTCAAGTCCCTCAATTTCAGCCAGA
>NC_029777.3:37028953-37031063 GCF_000817695.3 Arachis duranensis | reverse complement strand
ACAACAACATATTTCAAATCAAATTCAAGCTATGCTTAGTCATACCACACATGCATACAGAGAATATAAAGACAATCATGCAATTTAAAGTGGTGGAAACAAAGGAGAGGAAAAGGAACTTTACAACCTTGTAGTTCATCTTCATTATTGTTGTCCTTTTTCTCCAATTCTTCCCTTTCCCTTACCAACTTAGAGTGCTTGCTCATCCTCAAGCAACAATTAGAACAATGGCTATGGGGCTAAGATGGATCATGAATGTCTTACACAATGAAATGTTAGTAGAAAATAACAATGCAAAGGCAATATGATTATGCAGACAAGTGATGTTGCTGGATTTATTGCATAGAAAATTTAGTGGCACACCAAACTTAGAATCTTAGTGTGACATTTTCATGTAGAATTGATGCAATCATCCTAAGGAATTGAAAACAATTTGTTGCAGGGCAACACCAAACTTAGAATGTGATCATATGCCAATTTATTGAAATTTAAACAAAGCATGGAGAAGAAATGTACCTACTATCTACCTGTTCTTCACTTTTTTCCTCTTCTTCCAGTTTGTTAAGAGGAATGACCTCAAAGGAGGAGAAGTTCCAGCTATTGTCCCCTTTCTTGGTTTCCTCTCAGCAAGCTTTCTTTTGAAATTGGCTTGATTGAGCTTGCTTGCTTGATCAGGGGGAGTATTGTTTGCAGTTGACCTTCTCATGAATATTGTCCTTGATATCTTGGTCACAATCCTCTTCTTGGTGTTTTTGTTAATTGCCTTCACTTCTTTGGATTCATGAATTGGTTGCTGTGTGATTTTTGGAGTTTGATCTTCATCCAGAGCCTTTTGAAATGGTGGTTCAATGAGCTTGTCCTCACTTGAGTGTAAATTTTCTGGAATGACTTCCTCACTTTCTTGCTCCTCCACTCCTTTCTTTGCACCCAACATTTGACTTAATAGCTTTTTCATTGAGGAGGTTTGTTGATCTTCCCAACATTTCTTCATCTCCTCTTCATATTTTTCGATCAGTGTTGAGCATCTTTGGTCCAGGGGAGTTTGAGGAGGTTGTGAGTGTTCAGGTTCTCTTGTCATCTCAAGTGCAGTTTCATTTTCAACCACCTTATTCTTCATTGAAAGTTCACTTGATGCAGTGGCCTCCTTATCTTGCTCTTCCACTTTCTCCTTCATATCCATCAATTGGCCTTCATTTTCCTTGCTGTTTGAATGTTCTAAGTTCCTCCTTGTTTGCTCTAAGGGCTTATTCATCTTCTTGAAGAGGATTTCTTTCCAAGATTGGGATTGTGTGTGTCTTTTCACGAGTTGTCTGTGTATCTCAATGGCTTGACATTGGCTTGTTATGGTGAAGTTGCGTTGAGGGGTGTGGAATGAGTTTTGTGAGTTGTGGGATGAATTTTGTGGTTGGTAGGATGACTTGTATGGATTTTGGATGAAACTTTGTGTTGAGGTATAATCAAGTGATGAAGAACTTTCAAATGAGAAACTGGGAAGTGAGGGTGGGTAATTTTTCATGACTTTATTGAGAGTATACTCCAGGGAAGATGTTTCTTGATGAATGGAGCATGAATCCTTGAGATTCCCTTCCCAGCCACGGTTTGTGTAACTATCATCACAGTGGGAGTCACTTTGTGGCTCTGGGAGGTATTCATGCTCTTTCATTCCTTGGTGATACTCCCATCCACCATGAGGATAATGATATGAATCATTTTGTGGTGGTGAGAAATATCCCATATGATTATCTTGTTCATCTTGTGGCTTTGAAGTGAATCTCCATGGATTGGAGTGCTCAGAATCTATGATTTCTTGGTGATATTCCCAACCACCATTAGAGATTGGTGACGGTGGGTAATATCCCATAAAATTTGTTTGATCATAAGATGAGTTGAACTCCATTTAAATTTTGGAAAACACAACACCAAGGAAAATTGAAATTACTCATATCAGAGATGAGAATTTCTTAGTGAGGCAAAAACTCAAACACCTTAGTTTCACTTTAAAACAGAGAACAAAAACAAAAAAAATGCTTGATCTAGACTTCTCACCCACTTAATCATTGTTGATCTAATTCAATCCCCGGCAACGGCGCCAAAAACTTGATGGTGTTTT
>NC_029777.3:37022016-37028744 GCF_000817695.3 Arachis duranensis | reverse complement strand
TAGCCAACAGAAAGTAAATAGCAAGGAAAATTTAAAGTGCAGAAAGTAAAGTAACTGAAACTTAAAGAACAAGAAAATAAAAGAGTTGAAACTTAAATTGCAAGAAAAGTAAATTGGCAGATTCTTAAATGACAAGAAATGTAAATTGCATCAAATGTAAAGGGGATTGGGTGCAGGAAATTTAAAGGAAAGCAATAAGCAGCACTTAGAATAATTGTAGAATAATTAAATTGCATGAAAAGTAAAAGGGATTGGGTGCTGGGAATTAAAACTTCAACAAGAAAATGTAAAGTGCAATCAAGCAAAGAAGTAAAAAATGTAAAGTGCAATCAAGCAAATGAATTTTGAATTATGCAGTAAAAGAACAAGAGAGAATTCAAGGTGAGAATTGAAACAGAATTCTTTCAATTCTCAATCCAACATTCAAAACAAAGAATGAAGAGTGTAGAAGTAAGAACAAAGAAGAAGAGAACTCAATTCTCTCTTCCAATTCCCAAACTCAAAGCTCAAATCTCAAATTCAGCTCTCCAATGTAGAAGAAAATGAGGTTTAAAAATAGTAGAGAAGATTAAAATGGGTTTGGTTGGCCTTGATTCAATTTGGAGAGGAATTGAATTTAAATGAAATTTTGGTTGAATTTTGGCCCATGTTGCTCCCAAGAGGCAGCTCTGCTCTTGTGGAGAGCAGAGCAGTGAAGCTTTGTGTGGGTATCCAATTTGCGTGCCAAGGCTTGGAAGCATCAGGATGCTGCCTTGCCCTTGGGGAGAGCAGGGCAGTGGTGTCATGGTATGCCTTCTGTCCGTGTCAAGTGCTGCGCTCCTCACTCCCCTTAGGTGCTTGGTTCGAAACCCATAGGTGGCACTTGGAGTTGATTTTTCTTGGATTTTCATCAAGAAGAGCACGACATTGCCCGCTCTCCAAGAGGGTAGAGTAGAATAATGAGCGCTACTTTGCTTTGGAGTGAGGCTCCAGCTTCGAACCTTGGTGGAAGCACTTTGGTTTATTTTTGCTTATTTTTTGCCCTTAAAGATGCCCTTCACTCATGCCCCAATTGTACGACAAATATGGATTTCTATATATCGTTAGAAAGCTCTGAATGTCAGCTTTCCAACGCAACTAGAAGCACATCAATTGGACGTCTGTAGCTCAAGTTATAGCCCTTTGAAGTAGGCATGGTCATGCGGTGAGCGGCCAGATTTTAACTTAGCGAAAATTTGCTCCAACCTCACTTTGTTTCATCATGATTCTGCCCTGCCCTTGGCAAGCACAGGGCAATGTGCGTGCTGGTTGCTTCCTTCTTTGATTTGGTCATGGGCCACGCTTTTAAAAGCGTGGCCTAAGGCTCCAAAGTGTGCTCCAACTTCAAAGTGTACCCCAAAGCTCTTTTTTTCTCCTCTTTAGCTTATTTTGTGCTTCTTTGCTTCTTTTTCTTCTTATTTCCTACAAGATTTATAAAATTAAAAGATCAAGAAAATATATCATTTAAGAACAAAAGCATTTAATATTTAAGCACAAATCATTAATTTCTTGTATGAAAAAGCATAGAAAAATAGGTATATGATGACTTGTCATCACAGGGTATTAAGAATTTGCCAGGATCTTGTCTCTTTTGAGGTAAGGTTTGCTGAACCCATGTATCTAGTTCACTGATGAGCAAGGAAGGTTCACCTTTCCAAGTCTCATTACCAAATAACTTGGCATTCAGCTTCATGATAGCTCCTAAATATTGAGCAACTTGCTCTCCAGTTACGTCTTCATCCTCTTCAGAGGAATAATAGTCTTCAGAGGAAGAATAGTCTTCAGAGCTCATGAATGGCAGAAGGAGGTTTAATGCGATCTCTATGGTCTCTATATGAGCCTCAGATTCCCTTGGGTCCTCAATAGGGAACTCCTTCTTGCTTGAGAGATGTCCCATGAGGTCTTCCTCATTGGGATTCCCGTCCTCTCCTTCCTCTCTAGGTTTGGCCATATTGATTATATCAATGGCCTTGCACTCTCTTTTTGGATTCTCTTCAGTATTGCGTGGGAGAGAACTAGGAGGAGTTTCAGAGATTTTCTTACTCAGCTGGCCCACTTGTGCCTCCAGATTTCTAATTGAGGACCTTGTTTCACTCATGAAACTTAAAGTGGCCTTAGACAGATTAGAGACTAAGTTTGCTAAGTTAGAGGTACTCAGTTCATAATTCTCTGTCTGTTGTTGAGAAGATGATTGATAAGGCTTGATATTGTTGAGCCTATTTCTTCCACCATTATTAAAGCCTTGTTGAGGCTTTTGTTGATCCTTCCATGAGAAATTTGGATGATTTTTCCATGATGAATTATAGGTGTTTCCATAAGGTTCACCCATATAATTTACTTCTGCTATTGCAGGGTTCTCAGGATCATAAGTTTCTTCTTCAGAAGATGCAGGATCATAAGCTTCTTCTTCAAAAGATGCCTCTTTAGTATTGTTGGATGCATTTTGCCATCCATTTAGACTTTGAGAAATCATGTTGACTTGCTGAGTCAACATTTTGTTCTGAGCCAAAATGGCATTCAGAGGATTAATTTCAAGAACTCCCTTCCTTTGAGGTGTCCCATTATTCACAGAATTCCTCTCAGAAGTGTACATGAATTGGTTGTTTGCAACCATTTTAATAAGTTCTTGAGCTTCTGCAGGCATTTTCTTTAGGTGAATGGATCCACCTGCAGAATGGTCCAATGACATCTTAGAGAACTCAGATAGACCATAATAGAATATATCTATCATGGTCCATTCTGAAAACATGTCAGAAGAACATCTTTTGGTCATCTGTTTGTATCTTTCCCAAGCTTCATAGAGGGATTCACCATCTTTTTGTTTGAAGGCCTGAACATCCACTTTAAGCTTGCTCAGCTTTTGAGGAGGAAAGAACTTAGCCAAGAAGGCCGTGACCAGCTTATCCTAGGAGTCAAGGCTATCTTTAGGTTGAGAGTCCAACCATGCTTTAGCTTTGTCTCTTACAGCAAAAGGGAAAAGCATGAGCTTGTAGACTTCAGGATCTACTCCATTAGTCTTAACAGTCTCACATATCTGCAAGAACTCAGTTAAAAACTGGTAGGAATCTTCTGATGGAAGTCCATGAAACTTGCAGTTTTGTTGCATTAGAGTAACTAGTTGAGGTTTCAGCTCAAAATTGTTTGCTCCAATGGCAGGAATTGAGATGCTTCTTCCATCAAACTTGGAAGTAGGTGTAGTATAATCACCAAGTATCCTTCTTGCATTATTGTTGTTGGGTTTGGCTGCCATCTCCTTTTCTTGTTCGAAAATTTCAGTAAGGTTGTCTCTGGATTGTTGTAATTTAGCTTCTCTTAGTTTCCTCTTTAGAGTCTTTTCAGGTTCTGGATCAGCTTCAACAAGAATACCTTTTTCCTTGTTCCTGCTCATATGAAAGAGAAGAGAACAGAAAAAGAAGAGGAATCCTCTATGTCACAGTAAAGAGGTTCCTTATTATTAGTAGAAGAAGAAGGGAATAAAAAAAAGGAGAATCCAAACACAAGGGTAAGGATAGGTGTAGTGATTTGAGATGAAGAGAGGTGAAGAGAGGTGTTAGTAAATGAATAAATAAATAGGAAAATATGAGAGAGGGAGAAATTTTTGAAATTAAATTTTGAAAAGGAGTTAAATGATTTTCGAAAATAAAGATAAGAAATGAAATTAAAATTAAAATTTAAAACAATTAAAAAAAAGAATTTTTTTTTTGAAAAAGTGGGAAGTATTTTCGAAAATTAGAGAGAGAAAAGTTGTTAGGTGGTTTTGAAAAAGATAAGAAACAAAAAAAGTCAAATAGTTAGTTGAAAAAGATTTTAAAATCAAATTTGAAAAGATAAGAAAATAATAAATTAGAAAAGATATTTTAAAATCAAATTTTTGAAAAAGATAAAATTTTGAAAAAGATATGATATAAAAGATAAAAGATATGATTAAAAAGATATGGTTAGAAAAGATTTAATTTTTAAAATTAAAATTAATTACTTAACTAACAAGAAACTAAAAGATAAGATTCTAGAATTTAAAGATTGAACCTTTCTTAACAAGAATGTAACAAACTTCAAATTTTTGAACCAATCACATTACTTGTTAGTTAAGTTTCGAAAATTTTGAAATAAAATTAAGAAAAAGATTTTGAAAAAAAATAACTTTTGAAAATTTCAAAAATCATGAAAGAAAAATGAAAAAGATTTGAATGTTGAAAAAGTTTTAAAAAGATAAGATTTTTAAAATTTGAAAATTTGACTTGACTTATAAGAACTAACTAATTTTAAAAATTTTGGACTAAGTCAATCCAAATTTTTGAAATTTTGAGGGAAAAAAGGAAAAGATATTTTTTTGATTTTTGAATTTTTAATTATGAGAGAGAAAAACACAAACATAACCTAAAACGTGAAAATTTTGGATCAAAACACATGATGCATGCAAGAACACTATGAATGTCAAGATGAACACCAAGAACACTTTGAAGATCATGATGAACATCAAGAACATATTTTTGAAAAATTTTTTATGCAAAGAAAACATGCAAGACACCAAACTTAGAAATCTTTAATGCTTAGACAATATGAATGCTAAAATGCACATGAAAAACAACAAAAGATACAAAATCATCAAGATCAAACAAGAAGACTTACCAAGAACAACTTGAAGATCATGAAGAACACTATGAATGCATGAATTTTCAAAAAATGCAAGAACAAGATGAATATGCAATTGACACTAAACTTAAAACATGACACAAGACTCAAACAAGAAACACAAAAATATTTTTGATTTTTTTTATAATTTTATTATTTTTTTGGATTTTATTTTATTTATTATTTTTTCGAAAACATATAGAAAAAAGGAAGTAATGAATTCAAAGTCCTCAATCAAAATCCCAGGAATCATACCAGGTTAGTCTAAAGCTTGATGGCCAGCCAAGCTTCAGCATACCATTTTGAAATTCTAGAATTCATTTTTAAAAACTCTGAAGGATTTTTCAAAAATTAAGGGAAAATTTTGAAAAATATTTTTGAAAACTTTTTGAAAAGAAAATAAAAAAAATTACCTAATCTGAGCGACAAGATGAACCGTCAGTTGCCCAACTCGAACAATCCCTGGCAATGGCGCCAAAAACTTGGTGCACGAAATTGTGATCATCAACAATGGCGCCAAAAACTTGGTAGCACTCTCAACGTGAATCACACTTAGTTAAAACTCTGCACAACTAACCAGCAAGCGCACTGGGTCGTCCAAGTAATACCTTACGTGAGTAATGGTCGATCCCACGGAGATTGTTGGTATGAAGCAAGCTATGGTCATCTTGTAAATCTCAGTTAGGCGGATAATAAATGTTATGGAGTTTTCGAATAGTAAATAAAGCAGAAAATAAAGATAGAGTTACTCATGTAATTAAATGGTGGGAATTTTAGATAAGTGTATGGAGATGCTTGTCCCTGTTGGATCTCTGCTTTCCTACTGCCTTCCTTCAATCCTTCTTTTTCCTTTCCATGGCAAGCTGTATGTAGGGCATCACCGTTGTCAATGACTACATCCCATCCTCTCAGTGAAAAAGGTCCAAATGCTCTGTCACGGTGATAAACCACTATTTTATGGTTTATCTTGTACTCAATTGAGTGGTTTTTATTAACTCTTTACCCACTTATTCATACTATTTGCATGGTTTTATATTTCCTTCCTAATTATGTGTTTTGATCGAAAACATGCTTCTTTGGTCTTATATTTGCTTATTATTAATCCTCTCTTATTACCATTAGATGCCTTGATATGTGTGTTAAGTGTTTTTAGAGATTATAGGGCATGAATGGCTCAGAGGATGGGAAGAAAGCATGCAAAAGAGGAAGGAATGCAAGAAGTTGGAGAAATTGCTAAGCTCTCCAGCCTGACCTCTCTGCACTCAAACGGCTATAACTTTAGCTACAGAGGTTCAAACGACGCGGTTCTAGTTGCGTTGGAAAGCTAACGTCCAGGGCTTCGATTTGATATATAATATGCCATATTGGCCCTGACGCTAGGCAACGCGACCGCGTGCCCCATGCGGCCGCGTTGCAAGTGACGAAAATCAGCGAATTTGAATTCGCAACCAGCGAATTCTGGGCTGTTTCTGACCCAATTCTCGGCCCAGAAAACACAGATTAGAGGCTATAAAGTAGAGGGATTGCATCCATTCAGAGGAGGCTTTTCATAATTTACTTTCCATGATTTAGATTTAGTTTTGAGAGAGGGTCTCTCCTCTCTCTCTTAGGATTAGAAATTAGGATTTTTAGAAACTAGGATTTAGGACTTCTCTTAGCTTTCTAGAGTGACTTTTGATCCAGGTTCAATATTCCTTTTTCTATTTAAATCTCTCTTTTATATTTTGATTACTGTGAGGCTTTTATTATGTTTAATTGATGTTGCCCAATTGGCTGTTGATATTTTCCGTGTTAGAATTGACATTTTTATTTAATGATATTTGAGGTATTTCAGTTTACTATTGCTCTCTTTGATTTATGTTATTGTTGATTCCCATCTGAGGTTATTTTCACTCTAGTAATTTTATTTTTTCCCCTTTTGGCTTTGGTTAAATAATTGGTAACTCTTGATTTATCAAACTCATTGTTGATTGAAAATTGGAATTAATTCATCCACTTAACTTACCTTCATAGTTAGAGGTTAACAAGGTGGGATTAAAATCCAATTCTCATCACAATTGATAAGGATAACTAGGATA
>NC_029777.3:37019990-37021865 GCF_000817695.3 Arachis duranensis | reverse complement strand
ACTTCCAAAACCCCAATTTTACCTTTTTCATAGCCAATAATAAGAACATACCTCCCTGCAATTCCTTGAGAAGACAACTCGAGGTTTAAATACTCGGTTATCAATTTTAAAGGGGTTTGTACTTGTGACAACCAAAACATTTGTATGAAAGGACTTTTGAAGGTTTAGAAACTATACTTGCAATGAGGATTTATCCGCAAATTTCTAGACCATGTAAAAGTTCTCTCATCAAAATGGCGCCGTTGCCGGGGAATTGCAAACGTGTGCCTTATTATTTGTTATTGTAAATATTTTTCTAAAAAAAATATTTTTCTTTTACTTGTTTATTTGTTTTCTCTTTTTTCCCTTTATTTCTCTAACTACTATGAATTCTCACCCCTCTCGCTTTGAGTTTGGTTCTAACTTTGTTGAAGGAAATAGAAACCACAGCAGGAATATGCATCAAGGTCAGACCAATCAAGGATGGATGGAGCCAAGAGACCAAACCCCTCCATATGCCCCTAATCCTTATCCCCCACACCAACCCCCCTACGAGCCATTATAAGAACCACCACTTCAATATTCACCATCTCTATATCCATCAACCCAAGAGCATTATGATCCTACTTATGAAAACCGAGTGCATCAAGAGGCAAAGGATCGTCTCAAGGAAACAATGGATCGATTTCAGGCAACCACTCACCAACTGGGGCAAGTATTAATTCAATGGGCTTCCAGACGCTTAAATACACAAGGATCAGCCACAGCCCCATGTGGACAGTCTAGTGAAGAGCGTAGCATGAAGGAGATACCAGAAACCCCAGTGAACAAGACAGAGAATGAATTCGTACTAGAACAAGTAGAAGAAGCTGTCATTGTTCAAGAAGAAGAAAAAGTGGTTGAAGACTTAGGAGATGCAGAACCTCCATAGGAAAGTCAAGACATCGAGCCTCCTTCCATGACGGTTGAAATTGATGCTGAGGAGGGTGTACAACTTCCAATGCATATCACAATTGAAGACTTGGATGAAGTTGATCAAGAGATGGAGATTCAAGAAGAAGAAGCACAACCTCCCATGCCCTTGGAAAGCAATGAAAAGGAGATTGAATTGAAAAAGAGCTACCAAGAGGAAGAGGTTGAAATTGAAGAAGTTTGCAAAAAGGTGGTAATTATCAGAGAAGAGCACAAGGGAATGGAGCTTGCAATTTCATTAAAGATACCTCCCCCATGGCTTTCTAATCCCACTTGAATATGGGCTACTGGAGACGGATGGTCAACTTAGAGCTCTTTGCGGCATTAAGAGCAAGAGAAAGATGGTCAGTGGTAAGAATTGTCCTGCAAGGTTCATCATGGTTGGAAGCTTTAAGTTTAAACGTAAAGGTTGGTATAGAGCTCAACTGAATGGGTCTAGGAAGCTGTTTGGCCGCTTTAGTGAGAATTCAGATTGCTTGCTACCCGGATGGAATCATGATAATCAACACGAAGACGGGTGTAAAATTGTTTGGCCACTTACGTGAGAATTCAGACTGCTTGCCACCCGGATGGAACAATATTGCTCAACCAAAAGACGGGTGCAAAGGCAAGGTCTGGGACCCCGGAATCCATTCTACCAATCACCACTCTTGGGGCCTTGTCACTTGCTTTAACTTGCTTGAAGGCTTTCTGTGCCTTGTTTGGGATCCCAGAGGCTATTGGAAGTACAAACATTGGTGGGGATTCCTGGATCAATACAAGCACAAGCCACCCTAGCAGGAAGCTCATCAAATGTCCAACTTAAGGACTATAACTAAAAGTGCTAGGTGGGAGACAACCCACCATGGTATGATCGTTCATTTTTCATTTTTATTTAGTTTTATTTGCTTTTGAGTTTTATTTTATTTTATTGAACCTGGAATC
>NC_029777.3:37004960-37019985 GCF_000817695.3 Arachis duranensis | reverse complement strand
TTTTATTTTATTTTATTATATTGAACCTGGAGTTTTGCATCACTTTCTTATTAACACTGCATTCTGCATCTCTTCAGATTAAAAAAAAAAGCGAGCACGCGACACGACCGCATCAGCGACGCATCCGCGTCGCAAGGAGATGAGAGACAATATTAATATGAACAGAGAGTTTCGCAGGAGCAGGGCTGGAGGCGCGCTATTAGCACAAATTGACTCCACGCGAATGCGTCGATGACGCGTCCGCATCATTTGGAAAAATATCCTCCCACGCGACCGCGTCACCCACGCGGCCGCGTGACCTGAAATCGGCGTAAAAAGGGTGTATGGCCGAAAGTTGAGCTGGAATTGGGCTGGACCCGTGCTAGTAGCACAAGCCCTGCCACGCGAACGCGTCACCCACGTGTCCGCGTCATATTGGAAATAAGGCCACCCGCGCGATCGCGTCGACCACGCGACCGCGTCACCCTGGATTTTGGCAATATTAACGTTTTGAACAGAGAGTTGTGCGGCCGCGAGGCTGCACTCGCGCCACTAGCACAAATTGAGTCATGCGATCACGTGCCCCACGCGTCCGCGTCGCCCAACCTTATCGCACACCACGCGACCGCGTCACCCACGCGACCGCGTCGCCAGCGTCGCACAACCTATCCAGATTAGTGCCAATTTTCTTATCTTTTCTCTTCTAATCCTAATTTCTTCCTTCTCTCTCCTTTCTCACTTTCTTTTTTATACTTCTCATTCTTTTTCACTTTCATTTTATTTTATTTAATTTATTTGCATACTTTCATTCATTGCAAATTTTATTTTTCTAAAAGTTATTATTGGTGTTCAAATATTCTTATTCAACTGTTACATCTTTTCTGGTATTTTCTTGGTGCTTCATGACTTGTTTAATTCTGATTGAGTAATATTATTTAAATCAATGCCAATATTTTATACTTTTGCATTGACATGAATTTATATTATCTCTCCTTACCCACACTCTCTTCCCTAGTATTGCAACTTTTTGCACTCTTGATTTGCCATGTCCTTCTATTATTTTCTCACTTGCATGTTGTAGCTACCATGTAATTGAGACCCTTATTTTTGGCATTAACCAACCCCTGTTTTATTTGTTTTCTATCTTTGCTTTGGGTTACTTTCCTTCCCTTTTTCTTTCAGGATGGCCACCAGGAAGAGACCGGAAGACGTTTACATGGGAGAGACAAACAAGTTCCTACGCACATTCCTTGATGAGAAAAGCATCAGTTGGAGCAACCCGTCCACCTGCACATCTCAGCATGCACCGAGGACGGTGCAATCTTTAAGTGTGGGGAGGTTGATACCGATCTCCATGGGTTAGTACTTTCCTGTCTCAAACACCAATATTTTATTTTCTTTGTTAATTGTTGCATTTGCATATTTAATTTCATGTTTATTTGATTTTTGCATTTAGTTACTGCTTGGTTAAAATAATAAGTTTCTTCTTAAGATCCTATGTTTTGAAAAATTTTACTAATTTAAATTGAAAATTTTTTTTGTTAAATTTGTTTGAAGTTGTATTTGGAACATGGTTTTTGAGCTAAAGAGCACACAACGTGTGAGATTTTGAGCTTATTTACATGGTTATATTATTTAACCATAAATATTTTATTCCTGTGTGTTTCCTTCTCCATGATTGTAATCTGTATTTTGTTCTAGTCTATATGTCCTTTGTTTAGTATATTTACATGCTTGCGTATGATTGAGGCCATATTTGATTATCAACTCACTTACCCCAAATAAGCCTACCTTTTACATCACCTTTGTTAGCCCCTTGAGCTTTTAATCCCCTTTTGTTCTATAACCACATCACTAGCCTTAAGCGGAAAACAAATTAATTATCCCAATTGAATCTTTGGTTAGCTTAAGATAGAGATTGTGTAGCAAATAAGTGTGGGGAAATTTTGGGAACATGAGTTGATAAGGGAATGTAACATGTTTCTAATTTATTTGAATATTAGGAATTTGGGAACCTACTCATGAAAAACCAAAATAAGAAAAATAATAGAAAATCCATGTGCATTGATAAGTTATGTTTATTTCTCTACAAAAAAAAGAGAAAAAAATAATATACAAATAAATAAAGGGGACAAAATTACCCCAATGTTAAGTTAATAAAAAAACAATGCATATGTGATAAATTAAAAAGAAAAAGTTGATACATGAGTATGCAAGGTTTAGAAAGCATGACTAGAGAAGAGTAGAGTGAATAACCCTATACACATGAGAGATTAGAGTGATACACACTACCAGTGAGGATTCAATGCTTGATTTTATGTTCCCTGCTTTCATGAGCTGTCTTCTTACAAGTTTACTTGCTTTTTATTGTATGATTTGAATTAGTGAAACCTGGTTTATGTTTGTCTTGAAGAGCTTATTTACTTTTAACCAAGTAGGTAGAAATATTTTTTTGCATGTAGTTGCATTCATATAGATAGGTTGCATTTCATACATTCTACCATTCCTCTTCATCTTTACAGTCTCTCTTAAGCTTAGCATGAGGACATGCTAATGTTTAAGTGTGGGGAGGTTGATAAACCACAATTTTATGGTTTATCCGCTACTCAATTGAGTGGTTTTTATTAACTCTTTACCCATTTATTCATACTATTTGCATGGTTTTATATTTCCTTCCTAATTATGTGTTTTGATTGAAAACATGCTTCTTTGGTCTTATATTTGCTTATTATTAATCCTCTCTTATTACCATTAGATGCCTTGATATGTGTGTTAAGTGTTTTTAGAGATTATAGGGCATGAATGGCTCAGAGGATGGGAAGAAAGCATGCAAAAGAGGAAGGAATGCAAGAAGTTGGAGAAATTGCTAAGCTGTCCAGCCTGACCTCTCTGCACTCAAATGGCTATAACTTTAGCTACAGAGGTCCAAACGATGCGGTTTCAGTAGCGTTGGAAAGCTAACGTCTGGGGCTTCGATTTGATATATAATATACCATAGTGGCCCTGACGCTAGGCGACGCGACCGCGTGCCCCATGCGGCCGCATCGCAAGTGACGAAAATCAGCGAATTTGAATTCGCAACCAGCGAATTCTGGGCTGTTTCTGACCCAGTTCTCGGCCCAGAAAACACAGATTAGAGGCTATAAAGTAGAGGGATTGCATCCATTCAGAGGAGGCTTTTCATAATTTACTTTCCATGATTTAGATTTAGTTTTGAGAGAGGGTCTCTCCTCTCTCTCTTAGGATTAGAAATTAGGATTTTTAGAAACTAGGATTTAGGACTTCTCTTAGCTTTCTAGAGTGACCCTCGATCCCAGGTTTAATATTCCTTTTTACTATTTAAATCTCTTTTATAGTTTGATTACTCTGAAGCTTTTATTATTTCTCTCTTTTATATTTTGATTACTCTGAAGCTTTTATTATGTTTAATTGATGTTGCCCAATTGACTGTTGATATTTTCCGTGTTAGAATTGACATTTTTATTTAATGATATTTGAGGTATTTCAGTTTACTATTGCTCTCTTTGATTTAAGTTATTGTTACTTCCCATCTGAGGATATTTTCACTCTAGCAATTTTACTTTTTCCCCTTTTGTCCTTGGTTAAACAATTGGTAACTCTTGATTTGTCAAACTCATTGTTGATTGAAAATTGGAATTAATTCATCCACTTAACTTGCCTCCATAGTTAGAGGTTAACAAAGTGGGATTAAAATCCAATCTCCATCACAACCGATAAATCTGCACTTCCAATTTGTCATACCTTGCACAAAAGTTTGCTTTACAGTGCTTATTTATTTTAATTGCCGATTAGTATTATTTTATTTTACTTATCATATAATATATTCGCACCTTACTTCCAAAACCCCAATTTACAACTCATAACCAATAATAAGAACATACCTCCCTGCAATTCCTTGAGAAGACGACCGAGGTTTAAATACTCGGTTGTCAATTTTAAAGGGGTTTGTACTTGTGACAACCAAAACGTTTGTATGAAAGGACTTTTGAAGGTTTAGAAACTATACTTGCAACGAGGATTTATCCGTAAATTTCTAGACCACGCAAAAGTTCTCTCTTCACACGGCACGACTAATCATCTGTCGGTTCTCGATCATGTTGGAATAGAATCCCTTGATTCTTTTGCATTTGTCATCACGCCCAACAATCGCGAGTTTGAAGCTCGTCACAGTCATTCAATCCCTGAATCCTACTCGAAATACCACAGACAAGGTTTAGAATTTCCAGATTCTCATGAATGCCGCCATCAATCTAGCTTATAGCACGAAGATTCTGATTAAGGAATCCAAGAGATATGTGCCCGGTCTGAGGTAGAACGGAAGTGGTTATTAGTCACGCGTTCATAGGTGAGAATGATGATGAGTGTCACGGATCATCACATTCATCATGTTGAAGTGCAACGAATATCTTAGAACAGGAATGGCTGAATTGAATAGAAAATAGTAGTAATTGCATTAAAACTTGAGGTACAGCAGAGCTCAACACCC
Organism: Arachis duranensis; assembly: GCF_000817695.3. Classification (NCBI taxonomy): domain Eukaryota; kingdom Viridiplantae; phylum Streptophyta; class Magnoliopsida; order Fabales; family Fabaceae; genus Arachis; species Arachis duranensis. The sequence continues at coordinate 37,015,499 of NC_029777.3, read as the reverse complement.
TTAATCTATGGTGTGTAGAAACTCCACCGTTGAAAATACATAAGTGATGAAGGTTCAGGCATGGCCGAATGGCCAGCCCCCCAAACGTGATCAGAAGACCGAATGGTCAAAAGACCTTACAATCAAAGACCAATCCAAAGACATCTAATACAATAGTAAAAAGTCCTATTTATACTAGACTAGCTACTAGGGTTTACAGAAGTAAGTGATTGATGCAGAAATCCACTTCCGGGGCCCACTTGGTGAGTGTTTGGGCTGAGCTTGAACTTTACATGAGCTGAGGCTTCTTTTGGAGTTGAACGCCAAGTTGTAATGTGTTTTTGGCGTTCAACTCTAGTTCGTGACGTGTTTCTGGCGTTTGACTCCAGAATGCAGCATGGAACTGGCGTTGAGCGCCAGTTTATGTCATCTAATCACGAATAAAGTATAGACTATTATATATTGCTGGAAAGTTCTGGATGTCTAATTTCTAACGCCGTTGAGAGCGTGCCATTTGAAATTCTGTAGCTCCAGATAATCCATTTCGAGTGCAGGGAGGTCAGATTCCAACAACATCAGCAGTCCTTTGTCAGCCTCCTTATCAGAGTTTTGCTCAGGTCCCTCAATTTCAGCCAAAAACTACCTGAAATCACAGAAAAACACACAAACTCATAGTAAAGTCCAGAAATGTGAATTTAGCATAAAAACTAATGAAACATCCCTAAAAGTAGCTAGATCCTACTAAAAACTACCTAAAAACAATGCCAAAAAGCGTATAAATTATCCGCTCATCAGCCATTAACCCACTTAATTTAGGCTTACAACAAATTGGATTGAATTAACTCTGGAAGTAAGCCCAAAAATTAAGTTTGGTGTGGCCACCGCCATAGGAAATTCACACAGCAAACCCAACATGGTTTAAGTTTGAAAGCATTTAATAAATTGGTGGGTTCATAAAAGGTTGCTTTATTGTGTACGAAGGGGATGGAAGTGGCAGAGTGTGAATAGATTAAATTTATTCCACCCATTATGAACACATTAAAGTCCAATGATGAAACCAATTTACCATATGCAATGGATTTAAGTTTGGTGTCCCAAAAGACACTCATCAATTACATTTTAATTGCATTTTAAATGGGGAAATTTGAAGCAAATTTTTTATCATTACTGATGGGGGTTTTCAGATTAAATTTTTAGGAAAAGGTGGGGCCCACATGATTGATAGCTCATTGAGTCAAGGAGTCAAAGTGTACTTGCACTTTGGAACTCAAAAACCTAAAGAAAGCTAAAAGGGTAGGGGTTGGCGCCTCTTCCAACGCTAGGTACCACTCCCAAGTGGGAAAACATTGATATGCTTTTTACTTCCCACCTTCCCACCTTCCAGAGTCTCCTTCTCAACCCTATAAAAGCCACTCACCTTTTCACTTTTCACCACGCTTTAAAACCCAACCTCACAACCTCACAACCTCTGCACCCCCTCTCCTCTTTTCTTTCTTTTCCTTACTATTCTCCTTCTCTTGATTGGGACAATCAAGTCCCAAGTTTGGTGTTAGAGCAAACCCTTGTTTTGCTTTCCTTCTTTACTTCTTTCTTCAACCTTTCTTCAACCCTTCAATCCCTTTTTTCTCACTTCAATGGCACCACCAAGAGCATCCTCATCAAAGAAAAGAAAGACCAAAGAAGCTACCTCTGGATCCTTAAGCTACAATGAATATAAGTTCCTCTCATTATTCAACCAAAACTAATTCTATGGTTAGGTGAGTGAGAGGACAATCATTCCGGAGGTGGGCTTCCAACTTGGAAGAAACGAACATCCAGCGATCAATAGAGAAATCAACAACAGAGGATGGGCTATCTTATTCAACCCACTAAAGAAGGTGGAGAGCTTAGGCAGGGAATTTTATGCCAATGCTGTACCACAGCCTGGGCATCCCTTCGACTATCTAAGCTATGTGAGGGGAAAAACAATTGACTATATCCCTACTAGCATAGATAGGATGTTAACGGTGTAGCAAACAAACTCCACCCAGAGCTATGAAGAGAAGGTGAAGCAACAAGACCCTAGCTTTGAAGAGATCCTCAACAAAATCTGTGCTCTAAATATGCAGTGGATCAATGACAAAGATGGAAGGCCCAATCAGTTGAGGAGAAGAGATTTGAGCCCCCAAGCTAGAAGGTGGCTAGACTTTGTGAGGAGGTCCCTCAACTCCACATCTAACACTTCAGAGGTAACATTGGAAAGAGTTGTGCTCATTTACAGCATCATGAAGGGGGAGAACATCAATGTTGGGGAAATGATAGCCAACAACATACACAGGGTGCTTAAAAGCACCAAGGATAACACTAGGCTTGTATTTCCCAGCATCATTCAAAGGCTATGTGATGATGCTGGGGTGGAGAAGATTATTAATGAAGTCTTAGTGGACCAAAACAAGCCCATAACTACCAAGAAGATAGCCAAAGTAGTGACTGTTAACCCACTACAACAAAGGGCAAGAGGGCAAAGAGTTCATATTCAAGAGCCACAAGGGCAACAAGAAGAAGAAGAAGCTGAGGATCAACCACAATACCTACCACTTCCACCACCACCATATCCACAATTCCTTGAAGGCTTCAATTGGGAGCAAACGCAGGGAGACATCCACCAAATGCAAGGAGATATACACCATTTGAGAGAAGATGTCAATCAACTCAAAGAGCAACAAAAACAATGGGACCAAGTGCATGAGAGCATGCAACAACTCCAAGGAAGCATGGAGTACATGAAAGAGCAACAAGGCCAATTCAACTGGGGAGGAATGCAAGGCAGCCTCAACAAAATTATGAAGCAAAATAAATGGCAGCAGAGGAACCTTGCTGAGTTTAGACATCTTTATGATGCTAGAACCACTTCAAGGAGGCAGTATGACATCAATACACAAGCGAAGCTGAATCACTTGTGCAATGTTGTGGCCGCCTTAAACCCTGGATATCCAACATTCATGCAAGGGATGGAGGAGCTAAGTGCTAGGCAAGAAAAGATATTGGCCAAGCATAAGGAGGATGAGAGGGCCTACATGAGAAGGTTGGGATTTTGGAAGCCCAAGGATATAAAGGCACAAGAAGGATCCTCCAAGAAGGATGGTGATGACTCCTCCTCCAAAAAGAAAGACAAAGGAAAAGGGCCAATGAATTGAAGCTACTCCAAGAAGATCAAAGGTTGTTGAGTCCCATGGTTAAAAATTTTAAAATTCTGAATTTCTGTTAGTAGTTTATTAGTAGTTTGCATTAGTTGCTGTTTAGTCTTTTATGATTTGAAATTTTTTATGAGTCCTTTATGGTTATGCTTTAATTTGAGAAAGAAAATGCAATGTTTTTTAAGCTTCATAATAATCAATGAAAAGTAGTTTGTTTCCATAAGAGTTCATGGTGAGTTGTTGCAAAAACAAAAGTAAAGGAGACTAAGAGCAAGTAAGAAAATTGAAAATTAAGAGATAAAGAACTAAGTATAGAACCTTGAATGAATTTGAAAAAATTAAGTCACAATGAACAATTGGACTTAGAGGATGTAACAAGTAGATGCTAAGGATGACTCTTGAATATCAATATAACTAAGAAGCAGTAAGCAAAAGATCCAAGGCTCTGAGCATCAACTACTAGGGTAAAAGAAAGAAAAAATCTTAAAAGAGCCAAAGATCCTAGTAGATGCTTGTGGTGAAGATGTGTCAAGAAGAGAGACATGGGCAAGTAAATTCTTAGGGGTGTTTCAACACCTAGTACCCTAAAACCAACTGGTTTGGGAGTGCTAATTGAAAGCCTAATCTAAAGGTTCGTCTTGAGACAAAACACTTAGAGTCCTGGTCAATTGAAAAGAAAAGTGAAAAGGAAAGAACAATCAAAGAAAAAGGAACAATTCTTGCTACTTCAAGGTGACAATCAATAGAAAGGGCTCCTAAGGCAAACACTTGAAAGAATCCTCAAGAGTCTAGGAATTCATTGTGACATGAGAACAATAAGATTCATACATGAGTTAACACTTAGCCCCTATCCTTGGCAATAAATGCATTTTTTTAAGGTCAAGTCTCAATCTATTTAAGAATAACTCACATTGATTTGCTTGGGGACAAGCAAAGCTTAAGTTTGGTGTTGTGATGACTTGCATCATCTACCTCTTTCTCCTATCTAAAAGGACCATAAAAAGAGCATAATCTCATTAAATCAATGCAATCTCATGAAGTTAATGATAAATATTATGGTACATTGCTTTGAAATGAGTTTGTGTTGAATTTCAGGTGAAAAGAGCAACAAAACGGGGAAGGAAACAACAAAAAGAGCTGGGCTTGTGAAGCTGGGCGTGCCACTTGGAACAAACGCCATCAATTAGTATGGGCGTGGCACGCCAGCACTAGGGCATGGCATGCCAGTTGACAATTCCAGAGAAGGATCCTTGAAGCTTTAACAAGGGCGTGGCACGCCAGGGGCCAGGCGTAGCACGCCAGTTATACTTTCCAGAGAGCAAGATTGAAGGCCACAAAGGGGGCGTGGCATGCCAGGCTAGGCGTGGCACACCAACCCCATCATATACTATGGGTGTACCACTTGAACTTGTAGGCGTGGCACGCCAGTTCATTGATCCAGAAAGGGGACACACACTGGCGTGCCACTTGGTATCGAAGGCGTGGCATGCCAGCTATTACCTAACACTTGAGCGTGCCACTTGGGGCTCTAGGCGTGGCACACCAGGCTTGAAGGGGTTCACACCAACATTGACAAAGCTTAAACACCAAGGCGTGGCATGCCAGTTCAAGTTTCCAGAGAAGGAATAGATGACAACCTAGGCAAAGAAGCTTCCAAAGATCTTGACAAAGCGCACTCAACTTCCGTTCTTCTTTTTCTAAGGACTTCCACCTCTTCACAAGATTTTTCAAATTCAATCCTTTGTTCATCAATTTCATCTAACTCTTCTCCATCACTTAAATCATAAATGGGAGGTTGAGAAACATCTACCTCCACATCGCTCTCTTCTTCATCGGGAGAGGGTTCTTCAAGTTCAAAGGATTCACCACAACTAGGATTCGATGCTTGATCTTCATCTCCAAGGGAACTCAACTCTTGCTCCATTCCTTCCAAGTCTTCATATGGGATATGCCTTGGAGGTTGTGCACATTCCTCCTCAACATCAACTTCAATCTTCTTGGAGGAGTTTTCTTCAACCCTAGGTTCCCATGGGGGTTCCGCATCTCCTAAGTCTTCAACCACTTCTTCCTTTTCTTCAATGGTCAAAGGTTCCTCCAATTGTTCTAACACAAAGTTGCATTCCTCTTTTTCCACCGAAGTTTCCAATCTCTCCTTCATGCTATGTTCCTCTTTAGATTCTTCGCATGTAGCCATGAGAGTTCCTTGAGTGTCCAAAAATTGGGATGCTAGCCGGTTTACCACCTCATCCAAGGTGGTCATGAATTGTTGCACATCCCTTGTCATCTCCTCTTGTCCTTGAAGAAGAACACCAAGGGTTTCATCTATTAGAGGTTGGGGTGGATGGGAGGGTTCATCATATTGGGGGAAGTGTTCATAATAGGAAGGTGGTTCATCATAGTAATGATGTAGTGGTTCTATGTACTCTATTTGTTCCATTTGTTGCTCAACACACTCCAATCTATTGTTCTCAAGTTGAGATTCTACAATCCCCTTTATACTTCCCTCTTCGGTTGCTCCTTCACAATTATCCTTGGACATATGGTATGAGTCCCACTCATCTAATTTTTCATGGACAGTTGCTTGAAGTCGATCCATTGCTTCCTTGAAAGATGGACATGGAAATTCTTTCATAGAGGATTGTGGTGGAATGTAGAATTCATCTTGTGGTTGAAAGTTCTCATACATTGGGGGTGGTTCATCTTGGTCATAATATGGAGAAGGTGGCTCTTGGAAGTATTGAGGTTGGAATGGTGGTGGTTCAATATGTGGCTCACATGGCTCAAAAGGTGGTTGGTATGGTGGATAAGGATTAAGGTCATATGAAGGTGCTTGGTAGTAGAGGGCTTGTGAGCATGGTAGTTCAAAGCTATGTTGAGGAGGGGGTTCATAGGCATATGGTGGTGGTTCTTGAAAGTCACAAGGAGATTCACCATAGCCATTGGATTGGTATGCATCATAGAATGGCTCTTCTTCATAGTACATTGGTGGAGGTTGTTCCCAAGAAGATTGATCATTTGCATATGGCTCCTCCCACCTTTGGTTATCCCATCCTTGATATATCTCTTCATTGTAATCTCTACTTCCTATAACATAGTTGTAATCACACTCATAGCCAAAGTGAGAATTCATGCTGAAAAGAGAGAACAAAAAATCAAAAGCTAATAGAAAATAAGAGAAACAAAATTCTACAACTAGCAAATAAAGCAAAAAGCAAGATATTCACACCATTCACATATGTACAATAACCAATAACATAACACCATTGCAACTCCCCAGCAACGGCGCCATTTTGATGATTGGATTTTTGATGTTATAGAATTTCACAAATGAATTCTCGTTGCAAGTATAGTTTCTAAACCAATCAATAATCCTTTCATACAAAAAGTTGTTTGTCACTAGTACAAACCCCTAAAATTTATAAACCGAAGTATTGAACCTCGGGTCGTTCTCCCTAGGAATTACAATAAAGTGTCTTGTTATTGGTTGTGAGTTATTTTGGGGTTTTTGAGATTTTAGACAAGAAATATAAATGGCAAAGAAAATAAACTAACAACTAATAAAGCTTTTGGAAAGACATGAGTACTAGAAGTCCTATCCTAGTTATCCTCCTCAATTGTGATAACAAATTATCCATTACTCTCACTTAGTTAACCTCTAACCATGGAGGAAAGTCAAGTGGATGAATCAATTTGATTCCTCAAGTCCTAATCAACTCCTAAAGGAAAGACTAGCTTTAGAGGCATTCAAATCAATTAGCAACTTCTAATTATCAATCAACAAAGGAATTAGATAACTCAAGAGTCACTAATTACTCTACCTAGGCCAAGAGGAACAAAACCTACACTAAAATCCAACCAAGCATTTCATCAAACACTTGGAAGGCACAAAAGAAAAGCATAGTAAATTGACAACAAGATTGAAATCTAACAACAATTATTGCAAAGAATTAACAACAACAATGAAAAGAAGCATAATTATTATGAATTACCTTGAATAGAATGGAAAGAAGAGAGAAGGAACAAGAGTAGATCTACAACAAAATATAGAAACAACATAAAGGAAATTACAACAAAAGAATAGAAGAAGAATGAATGTAACAACAAGGAATTGAAAGATAGAAGTAGAAGAAAGCATGAATCTAAATCTAGATCTAAGAACTAAACCTAATCCTAATTCTAGAGAGAAGTGAGAGCTTCTCTCTCTAAAAACTAACTCTAACTACTAAACTAAGCTAATGGTCAAAAGTATGTAAAAGTCTGTTGATTCCCCTACAATCCTTGGCTTAAATAGCATCAGAAATGAGTTGGATTGGGCCCACAAGGCTTTAGAATTTGCTGGCCATGTATTGCTTTAAGTGGACCATATGGCAGCAACGACGCGTGCGCATAACGTGCATGTGCGCGTCACCATAAGTGTAGCAACTATGAAAAATCTTATATCATTTCGAAGCCCGAAATGTTAGCTTTCCAACCCAACTGGAACCTCATCATTTGGACCTTTGTAGCTCAAGTTATGGCCGATTAAGTGCGAAGAGGTCGGCTTGACAGCTTTTGCAATTCCTTCATTTCTTCATGAGTTCTCCATTTTTACATGCTTTTTCTTTATTCCCTTTATCCAATCTTTGCCTCCTAAATCTGAAATCACTTAACAAACATATCAAGGCATCTAATGGAATCAAAGGTAAATTAAATTTAGCTATTTTAAGACCTAAAAAACATGTTTTCACTCTTAAGCACAATGAAAGGGGAATATATAAAACCATGCTATTTCATTGAATAAATGTGGGTAAAAGGTGATAAAATCCTCAAAAATCAATACAAGATAAACCCTACAAATGGGGTTTATCACTAAGCCAAGCTGAGTGGCTAGGCGTGGCATGCCACTCAAATGCCAACACACGCCAGGCACATGCATCATTTCATGGTTTTTTCCTTTTCCCTCTAGTTGTAATTTTCTTTTCTCTTTTGTATTTTATTAATTCTAGTGATATGAGTAGTATAAATAACCCCTAGAAGTACTGAAAAGGGGGTTGGATTTGGCAAGTTTAGTTTTAGTTTTACTTTACACTTAATCTCTTCCATCTCTTGTACTTTTCTCTAAGGTATGAGTAGCTAAACTCCCTCTCATTGGGAAAGGGAGATCTGTTGTATTTGATTGATTAATGATAGTGAATTTCTTCTTCTCTTCATCTTCTCTTTGATTTTCCAGAAGGGATTTTGTTTTTCATGTTAGTGTTCAATAATGCTAGGAAAGAGGTTTAATGCAAAATGGGTTTCATGGGAACCTTGAAAAAGGAAACATAAAACCATGCTTGAAATCCCTTCTCATACTTGAGTAGATCTAGATTTTTGGATTGGATATGGTGACATATAATCCACCCACTATTTGTATCTATGATGATGTGTGGTACAATCAGGGACCAAGCATATCTCTCTTCATGAGCAATTAGACCAAGGAATTGGCTGATTATCAAGATTTGAGAGATAGTGTTACCAAGGAATTGGGACTCAATCAATCATGATTGCCAAGAGGTCAATGAGTTGCATGATTGAAGATGAGATGAGCTGAATTTAATCTAGAGAAAGCAGCATCTCCCAAACCCAATGAATTCTCTCTATTCTTATCTTCCACATTCTTTATAGCTTTATTTACATTCTGTTATTCCCCATTCCCATTTACCATTCAGCCATTTATGTTTCAGTTCTTTACATTCTTGCCATTTACTTTTCTGCACTTTATTGCTTTCTTTTACATTTGAGCCATTTACAATTCTGTTATTTAATTTTTTGCATCCAATACTCTTTCCATTGATTAGCTTAACTAAATTCATTCATCAACTAAAATTGCCCAATCAATTAATCTCTGTGGATACGAGCCCACTCCACTGTGGGTTATTACTTGACGATACTTTGGTGCGCTTGCCAAAGCATGGATTCATTTTATATGGGGAGTGAATTCTGCCTCATCAAGATCCTAGGGTTTGGAATTGAGATGAGTACTATCGGTTGGAAAATGAATCGTTCTCTATTTTTGTAGATCATCTTTAAGAAGATATTTCCAAGAAGGAGTTACATCATTTATTCAACTGGACTGGGCAAATCAATGATATCTATTTGTCACGAAAAAAAAATGGAACTTTGTACATTTTCACGTTCAGCCAGTATACAACGAAGGGGGAAGATATGAAGGCTATTGTCGAAATGAATAGGATGAGGCTACGAGGCAAGGTTGTCACAGTAGGAGAAGCTAGGTATCGACGCACGAATGAAATGAAGAATACGAAAGGGCTTCAAGAGGCAAATGTGATGCCAGTGCATCTTGGCCAGTTTCACTAACATTTTCTTTACTGTTTTAGGGTAGTTTCATGCATTTTCTTAGTAAATAAGCAAGTTTTGGATAAAAATACACTTACATCTTGATTCAAGCAAACATTGTGAACTTTACATGGTTTCATGAGAATTATGCAGGAATTGAATGATAAAATGGATAATGCATGATCTCATGACATGGAACAGAGCTTTGATGCACTTTATTTGCTTGATTTCAGGACAAAGGAAGCAAGGAAGAGCCACGTTAGCATCCATGTTTGTCTAATTAACATGACCACTAACGTGGAATGGGAATAAGCTTGTAGCGTTAATGGAAAAAGTGATCGCCAATAACGCCTTCGAAGCCATCATAGCCCGCGTTAGTTGCCATGTTAATTACATTAACGTGGTAGCTAACGTGGAGGAAAAGGGGAGCTCAAACGTTAGTGGTAAAAGTGAATACCACTAACGTTCCAAAAGGGCACACTTAGCCACGTTAAGAGTCATGTTAATCCAATTAATGTGAACTCTAACGTGGGAGGAGAAAGCAATCGCCAACGTTAGTGACACTCACCTTTGTCACTAACGTTGGACTAAGCCAATATTGCCTATGTTAGTGGTCACGTTAAGACCACTAACGTGAAGGGTAACTGATGAGCGGATAATTTATACGCTTTTTGGCATTATTTTTAGGTAGTTTTTAGTAAGTTCAAGCTACTTTTAGGGATGTTTTCATTAGTTTTTATGTTAAATTCACATTTCTGGACTTTACTATGAGTTTGTGTGTTTTTCTGTGATTTCAGGTAATTTCTGGCTGAAATTGAGGGACTTGAGCAAAACTCTGAAAAAGGCTGACAAAAGGACTGCTGATGCTGTTGGAGTCTGACCTCCCTGCACTCGAAATGGATTTTCTGGAGCTATAGAACTCCAAATGGAGCGCTCTCAACGGCGTTGGAAGTAGACATCCAGAGCTTTCCAGCAATATATAATAGTCCATACTTTATTCGGAAATTGACGACGTAACTTGGCATTGAACGCCAAGTACATGCTGCTGTCTAGAGTTAAACGCCAGAAA
>NC_029777.3:37004603-37004862 GCF_000817695.3 Arachis duranensis | reverse complement strand
CTGGAGCTCTGCTGTACCTCAAGTTTCAATACAATTACTATTACTTTTTATTCAATTCTCTTTTATTCTTATTCCAAGATACACGTTGCACAACACTTTGATGAATGTGATGATCCGTGACACTCATCATCATTCTCACCTATGAACGCGTGTGATTGACAACCACTTTCGTTCTACTTTAGGTCGGGCGCATATCTCTTAGATTCCCCAACAGAATCTTCGTGGTATAAGCTAGATAGATGGCGGCATTCATGAGGAT
>NC_029777.3:37004093-37004382 GCF_000817695.3 Arachis duranensis | reverse complement strand
CACTGAGAGGATGGGATGTAGCCATTGACAACGGTGATGCCCTACATACAGCTTGCCATGGAAAGGAGTAGGAAGGATTGGATGAATGTAATAAGAAAATAGAGATACGAGAGGAGCACAACTTCTCCATACACTTATCTGAAATTCCCACTATTAATTTACATAAGTATTTCTATCCCTTTTATTTTCTATTTATTAATTAATTTTTGAACTCATCATAAACCAGTTTAATCTGCCTAACTGAGATTTACAAGATGACCATAGCTTGCTTCATACCAACAATCTCTGT
>NC_029777.3:37002285-37003956 GCF_000817695.3 Arachis duranensis | reverse complement strand
AGTTGTGAGCTTCTCTAACAGTGCCTGGAACTCTTTTATCACAATTTCGTCCACCAAGTTTTTGGCGCCGTTGTCGGGGATTGTTCGAGTATGGACAACTGACGGTTCATCTTGTTGCTCAGATTAGGTAATTTTCTTTTCAAAAAGTTTTCAAAATTTTTTCTTTAATTTTCATTTTTTTTCAAAGAATATTTTCGAAAAAAATAAAATAAAAATAAAAAAAATTAGAAAATCATAAAAATCAAAAATATTTTGCGTTTCTTGTTTGAGTCTTGAGTCAAATTTTAAGTTTGGTGTCAATTGCATGCTTTAAAAATTTTTCTTGCATTTTTCGGAAATTCCATGCATTCATAGTGTTCTTCATGATCTTCAAGTTGTTCTTGACAAGTCTTCTTGTTTGATCTTGAGGTTTTCTTGTTTTGTGTTGTTTGTTGTTTTTCATATGCATTTTTCGTTTGTTAGAGTCCATGTATTAAAGATTTCTAAGTTTGGTGTCTTGCATGTTTTCTTTGCATCAAAAATTTTTCAAAATTATGTTCTTGATGTTCATCATGATCTTCAAAGTGTTCTTGGTGTTCATCTTGACATTCATAGTGTTCTTGCATGCATCTTGTGTTTTGATCCAAAATCTTTATGTTTTGGGTCATTTTTGTGTTTTTCTCTCTCATCATAAAAAAAATTTCAAAAATAAAAAAATATCTTTTCCTTTTTCATCTCCTAAATTTCGAAAATTTGAGTTGACTTAGTCAAAAATTTTAAAAATTAGTTGTTTCTTACAAGTCAAGTCAAATTTTCAATTTTAAAAATCTTATCTTTTCAAAACTTTTTCAAAAATTAAATCTTTTCCTTTTTTTTCATTAATTTTCGAAATTTTTTTAAAATATTTTTCAAAATCTTTTTCTTATCTTTTACATCATATTTTCGAAAATTAGCTAACAAGTAAATGTGATTAATTCAAAAATTTGAAGTTTGTTACTTTCTTGTTAAGAAAGGTTCAATCTTTAAATTTTAGAATCTTATCTTTTAGTTTCTTGTTAGTCAAGTAATTTATTTTAATTTTAAAAATTAAATCTTTTTCAAAACTAATTTCAATCATATCTTTTTATATTATCTATTTATCTTATCTTTTTATCTTATCTTTTTCAAAATTTTATCTTTTTCAAAATTTGATTTCAAAATATCTTATCTAACTTATTTTCTTATCTTTTTCAAATTTGACTTTTTGGTTGTTTCTTATCTTTTTCAAAACCACCTAACTACCTTTCCCTCTCTAATTTTCGAAAATACCTCCCTCTTTTTCAAAAATTCTTTTTAATTAACTAATTGTTTCAAGTTTTAATTTTAATTTTAATTCATCTTTAATTTTCGAAATTACTAACTCCTTTTCAAAAATATTTTCGAAAATCCCTCTCTCATCTTCTTCTATTTATTTATTTATTTACTAACACTTCTCTTCATCTCTTATCACCTCCCCTATCCTTACTCTTTATACAGACTATTCATCCCTCTCCTTCCATTATCCCCTTTCTTCTTCTACTAATAATAAGGATCCTCTTTACTATGACATAGAAGTAAATGTGATTGATTCAAAAATTTGAAGTTTGTTACTTTCTTGTTAAGAAAGGTTCAATCTTTAAATTCTAGAATCTTATCTTTTAGTTTCTTGTTAGT
>NC_029777.3:37001409-37002035 GCF_000817695.3 Arachis duranensis | reverse complement strand
GCCCTTAAAATCAAAAGGCAAGGGTAAAAAGGATCCAAGGCTTTGAGCATCAATGGATAGGAGGGCCCAAGGAAATTAAATCCAGGCCTAAGCGGCTAAATCAAGCTGTCCCTAACCATGTGCTTGTGTCATGAAGGTCCAAGTGAAAAGCTTGAGACTGAGTGGTTAAAGTTGTGATCCAAAGCAAAAGTGTGTGCTTAAGAGCTCTGGACACCTCTAACTGGGGACTCTAGCAAAGCTGAGTCACAATCAGAAAAGGTTCACCCAGTCATGTGTCTGTGGCATTTGTGTCTCCGGTGGTAATACTGGAAAACAAAATGCTTAGGGCCACGGCCAAGACTCATAAGTAGCTGTGTTCAAGAATCAACATGCTTAACTAGGAAAGTCAAAAACACTATCTGAACTCTGAATTCCCAGAGACGCCAATCACTCTGAATTTCAAAGGAAAAAGTGAGATGCCAAAACTGTTCAGAAGAAAAAAGCTACAAGTCCCGCTCATCTAATTATAATTAATATTCATTGATATTTTGAAATTTATAGTATATTCTCTTCTTTTTATCCTAATTGATTTTCAGTTGCTTGGGGACAAGCAACAATTTAAGTTTGGTGTTGTGATGAGCGGATAA
>NC_029777.3:36992939-37000760 GCF_000817695.3 Arachis duranensis | reverse complement strand
GAGAACCGACAGATGATTAGCCGTGCTGTGACAGAGCATTTGGACCTTTTTCACTGAGAGGATGGGATGTAGCCATTGACAACGGTGATGCCCTACATACAGCTTGCCATGGAAAGGAGTAAGAAGGATTGGATGAATGTAATAGGAAAGTAGAGATTCAAGAGGAGCACAGCATCTCCATACACTTATCTGAAATTCCCACTATTAATTTACATAAGTATTTCTATCCCTTTTATTTTCTATTTATTAATTAATTTTTGAACTCATCATAAACCAGTTTAATCTGCCTAACTGAGATTTACAAGATGGCCATAGCTTGCTTCATACCAACAATCTCTGTGGGATCGACCCTTACTCACGTAAGGTTTATTACTTGGACGACCCAGTACACTTGCTGGTTAGTTGAACGGGATTATGGAAAGAAAGTGCTGAGTTAATGTTTTTATGCACATGCCAAAGAGCCATTATTGTTGATCACAATTTCGTCCACCAGTAACGTGGAGTGACGTTAGGATTTTTGCTAGTAAAGAATTTATAAAAGTATTCGTGTTGTAGATATAGCTTCTAAACTAACAGAAATCCCTTCGTACAAAAGTTTTGGTTGTCACAAGTAACAAACCCCTAAATAAATTGATAACCAAAGTATTTAAACATCGGGTCGTCTTCTCAAGGAATTACAGGGAGGTATGTTCTTATTATTGGTTATGAGTTTGTAAATTGGGGGTTTTAAGAATGAGGAACAATTATGATGAATGACAAATAAAATAAATAAATGACTGTAAAATAAACTCTTGGCAAGGTATAAGAACTGGAAGTCCTATCCTAGTTATCCTTATCAATTGTGATGAGAATTGGATTTTTCTCCCACTTTGTTAACCTCTAACTATGAAGGTAAGTCAAGTGAATGAATTAATTCGAATCCTCAAGTCCCAGTCTTTCCTTAGGAAAAGTTAGAGTTATTGGATCTCGAATCAATTCTTGAAGAATTCCAATTTTCAGTCAACAATGAGTTTGATAACTCAAGAGTTACCAATTAATCAACCAAAGCTAAAAGGGAATAAAACCTACTTGAATGAAAATAATTTGGATGGAGCACAAGCATCAATAACATAAATTAGAGAAAACAATCATAAATCTGAAATACCTCAATTGCATTAATAAAATAAAATCAATCCAAATATGAAGAGTTATAAGACAAATAAGCAACACCAATAATCAACAACTAAGAGGAGTCGAAATAAAAAGATATTGAAACTGATGAAGAGTTGAAATAAATCCTAATTTCTAAAAATCCTACCTAAATCCTAAGAGAGAGGAGAGAGCCTCTCTCTCTAAAAACTACATCTAAATCCTAAAAAGTGAATTCTGAAAAGCTTCCTGAGTCTCTGCAAATTCCCTGACTTTAATTTGTGTTTCTGGGCCAAAAACTGGGTTGAAATGCGGCCCAGAATCTCTGTCAGCGACTTTTGTAATTCTGCAGATCGTGCACATCACGCGATCGCGTCATCCATGCAGACGCGTCATTCGCGTTTTTTCCAGCCATGCGTTCGCGTCGTCCACGCTTCTGCGTCACTTGTGCTTTTCCAATCCTCGCGGTCACGTGAGCCATGCGGCCGCGCCACTGCGAATTCCTTTCTTCCGCGCGGTCGCGTCGCTGACGCGTACGCGTCACTTCTCGCTGGTCATCTCCTCAATTTCTTGTGTTCCTTCCATTTTTGCAAGCTTCCTTCCCAATCTCTCACTCATTCATGCCCTATAAAGCTTGAAACACTTAACACACAGATCAAGGCATCAAATGGTAATAAGAGAGGATTAAGATTAGCTAAATTAATACCAAAGAAGCATGTTTTCCATCATGTAATAATTTTAGGAAAGAAATATAAATGCATGCTAATTATATGAATAAGTGGGTAAAGAGCATGATAAAACCACACAATTAAACACATTGTAAACCATAAAATAGTGGTTTATCAACCTCCCCACACTTAAACATTAGCATGTCCTCATGCTAAACTCAAGGAGACCAAATAAATGAATAGGGAAAGGCAAGACTCATGCAATGCAACCTATGAATGTTGAATGCAACTACATGCTAAAATGGTTCTACCTACTTGGGTGACAAAGTAAATAAATCTTTCAAGAATAAATATGAACTGGATTTCACTAATTCAAATTACAAAATACAATATAAATAACTTGCAAGAAGAAGATAGCTCATAAAAGCAGAGAACATAGAATTAAGCACTGAACCCTTACTAGTAGTGTATATCATTCTAACTCTCTTGTGTCTAGGGTCAATTCTTTCAATTCTCTGCTAATCTTGCTTTCTATAGCTTGCTCTTCATCTAACAATCAACAAAAATTTAATGCACCAATACACAAATCAAGAGGTCTTTTAAGGGTTGTAATGGGGTTAGGGTCAAGGTAGGATTGTATTTGGCCAAGTGGACTAAAATCTGAATCCTTTAATTAACATAAACTTTCCATCTAACTCAAGACAATCCATTTAATTAAAATACAAAATCTAACTTCCCATCAACTGTGTTTACTACATATTTATAAATTCCAAGTTTTGAGTACAGCTCATATGTATTGATTTCACTTATTTATTTTGAGGCATTTTGTCCCCTTTTATTACTTGCTTTTTTTTTTTCTCAATGCATATGATTAAGGTTTTGAATGCACAAACATGTTCTTAACATTTTTCATATTTTCACACAAAGTCTAACATACTCAATTCCCAAACCAAACGTTTTCAAACCCACTTTTCCCCACACTTAATTCATGAGCATTTTCACTAGTCTAAGCTAATCAAGGATTCAAATTAGGGACATTATTGTTTTTCGCTTAGAGTTAGTGATGAGCTAAAGTAAAGAACAAGGGTTAAAATATGCTCAACATGGGTTTGCAAAGGATAATAAAAGGTAAGGCCATAAGGGTATGTAAGCTCAGTGAAACAAGGTCTTAATCATATAAGTGCATGCATACATCAAATAATGGAAATATAGAATTAAGCAAGACAAAGATTACAATTTTTAGAGAGAGAAACACACACCAAAAATAAAATATTGGTTGATAAAATGCAACCAATCAAATAGGCTCAAAATCTTACTGGTTTTGTGTGTTCGAGCTCTAAACCATGTTCCAAAATAAGATATCTTCAAACAAGTTTTTTTTCAAAAATTTTATTCAAATTAGTGAAATACTATAAAAATTTCTTGAAAAAGAAAATATTACTTTAACCAAGTGGTAAAATATGCACAAAAAACAAAGAATGAAAAACAAGGAAAATAAACCATTGGTGTTGAGATAGAAGAGTAACTAACCCATGGAGATCGGTATCGACCTCCCGACACTTAAAGATTGCACCGTCCTCGGTGCATGCTGAGATGTGCAAGTGGACGGGTTTCTCCAACTGACGTTTTTCTCCAAAGATTGTGCAGATGGACTTGTTTGTTTCCCCTTTTAAAAGTTTCTCTTTTTCCCTTCCTCGGTGGCCATCCTGAAAGAAGAGGAAAAAGAAGAAAAAGTAACCCAAAAATAAAGATAGAAAATAAATAAAATATGGGTGTTAATGCCAGATAATAAGGGTCTTAATTACATGGTAGCTACAACATGCAAGTGAGAAAACAGTAGAAGTACATGGTAAAGCAAGAGTGCAAAACTTTGCAACAATGGGAAAGTGAGTGCAAGATAATATAAATTCATGTCAATACAAAATTAATACAAATATCATAAAAGAATAGCATTGACTTAAACAATATTACCCAACAGTGTAAAACAAGTCACTGAGTACCAAAATAATACCAGAAAAGACACAACAGTTGAATGTGAACAAGTTACACCAATGGAAAAATTAATAAATTTAGAAAAGAAAATAAAAAGATGCACAAAATTAAAATGCAATGGAAGAAAGTATGCAAATAAATTAAATAAAATAGAATGGAGGTGAAAAAGATGAGAAGAAGAAAGTAAGAAAAGGAAGAAGAAAGAAGAAAAGAAATAAGAAAGGAAGAAAAGAATTAGGTATAGGGAAGAGAAGATAAGATATTTGGCTGCGTTGAAAAAGTTGTGCGGCGCAAGCGACGCGGACGCGTGGGGGACGCGGTCGCACGAATGACGCTTAAATTAATCGATGCGGTCGCGTCGGTCACGCGGACGCGTGACTCAGATTATGCTACTGGCGCGAGGGCAGCCTCGCGCTCGCACAACTCTCTGTTCGAATTTTTATTTTTGCCAAATATGGGGTGACGCGATCGCGTGGGGCATGCGATCGCATGAGTGGGCTTGAGAAGGGAATAACGCGGACGCGTCGGCGACGTGGTCGCGTGATAGAGATTGTGCGTCCAGCACCAATCCAGCACCACTCTCGCACAGTAATTCGTTGTGCACCCTTTGTACGTCGAAAATTAGGGCACGCGGCCGCGTGGGTCACGCGGTCGTGTGGGAGGCCATTATTCCCATGTGACGCGGACGCGTCAGCGACGCGGTCGCGTGGGACGATTTGTGCCACTGGCACGCCTCCAGCCACGCTCTCGCGTGACTCTTTGTTCGATTTCTCTTCTTCACAATGCACATGTGACGCGGACACGTCAGCGACGCTGCCGCGTCGCGTGGTTTTTTTTAATAATGCAGTATGCAGAATGCAATGCTAATATGACTGTTATTGGTGGACGAAATTGTGATCCTCAAAGTTGGTCTCTTTTAAAAATACCCCAAAGAGATCATGGTGTGATAAATTGGGATCTTAATAATCCCTGGTGTGATCATAACTCCGTTCAACTTAACCAGCAAGTGTACTGGGTCATCCAAGTAATACCTTACGTGAGTAAGGGTCTATCCCACAGAGATTGTTGGTATGAAGCAAGCTATGGTCACCTTGTAAATCTCAGTTAGGCAAATTAAATAGTTTATGATGAGTTCGAAAATTAATAATAAACAGAAAATAAAATAGGATAGAAATACTTATGTAGATCAATAGTGGGAATTTCAGATAGGCATGTGGAGGTGCTGTGCTCCTCTTGAATCTCTACTTTCTTATTACATTCATCCAATTTCTTCTTACTCATTTCCATGGCAAGCTATATGTAGGGCATCACCATCATCAATGGCTACTTTTCATCCTCTCGGGAAAATGGTCCTATGCGCTGTCACTGCATGGCTAATCGTCTGGAGGCATCACCCTTGACAATGGCTACATCCCATCCTCTTAGTGAAAATGGTCCAAATGCTCTGTCACAGCACAGCTAATCATCTGTCGGTTCTCAATCAGGTTGGAATAGAATCCATTGATTCTTTTGCGTCTGTCACTAACGCCCAGCCTTCAAGAGTTTGAAGCTCGTCACAGTCATTCAATACCGGAATCTTACTCGGAATACCACAGACAAGGTTAGACCTTCCAGATTCCCGGAATCCTACTCAGAATACCACAGACAAGGTTAGACTTTCCAGATTCCCGGAATCCTACTCAGAATACCACAGACAAGGTTAGACTTTCCAGATTCCCATGAATGCCGCCATCTATCTAGCTTATACCACGAAGACTCTGTTGGGGAATCTACGAGATATGCGCCCGGCCTAAGGTAGAACGGAAGTGGTTGTCAGTCACGCGCGTTCATAGGTGAGAATGATGATGAGTGTCACGGATCATCACATTCATCAAGTTGAAGTGCAACGTATATCTTGGAATAAGAATAAAAGAGAATTGAATAGAAGATAATAGTAATTGTATTGAAACTTGAGGTACAACAGAGCTCCACACCCATAATCTATGGTGTGTAGAAACTCCACCGTTGAAAATACATAAGTAAAAGGTTCAGGCATGGCCAAATGGCCAGCCCCCATAAAGGTGATCAAAAGACCGAATGGTCAAAATATGTAAACGTGGTCAAAATATGTCTAATACAATAGTAACTTATCCTATTTATACTAGACTAGCTACTAGGGTTTACATGAGTAAGTAATTGATGCATAAATCAACTTCTGGGGCCCACTTGGTGTATGCTTGGGCTGAGCTTGATCTATCCACGAGCTGAGACTTTTCTTGGAGTTGAACGCCAAGTTGTAACGTGTTTTGGGCGTTCAACTCCGGGTTGTGACGTGTTTCTGGCATTTAACTCCAGACAGTAGCATGTACTTGGCGTTGAGCGCCATTTTACATCATCAATTCCCGAATAAAGTATGGACTATTATATATTGCTGGAAAGTTCTGGATGTCTAATTTCCAACGCCGTTGAAAGAGCGCCATTTGGAGTTCTGTAGCTCCAGAAAATCCATTTTGAGTGCAGAGAGGTCAGATTCCAACAGCATCAGTAGTCATTTTGCCAGCCTTTTTCAGAATTTTGCTCAAGTCCCTCAATTTCAGCCAGAAATTACCTGAAATTATAGAAAAACACACAAACTCATAGTAAAGTCCAGAAATGTGAATTTAGCATAAGAACTAATGAAAACATCCTTAAAAGTAGCTTGAACTTACTAAAAATTACCTAAAAACAATGCCAAAAAGCGTATAAATTATCCACTCATCACAACACCAAACTTAAATTGTTGCTTGTCCCCAAGAAACTAAAAATCAATTAGGATAAAAAGAAGAGAATATACTATAAATTCCAAAATATCAATGAATATTAATTCTAATTAGATGAGCGGGACTTGTAGCTTTTTGCTTCTGAACAGTTTTGGCATCTCACTTTTTCCTTTGAAGTTTAGAATGATTGGCTTCTCTAGGAACTTAGAACTTCGGATAGTGTTATTGATTCTCCTAGTTAAGTACGTTGATTCTTGAACACAGCTACTTATGAGTCTTGGCCGTGGCCCTAAGCACTTTGTTTTCCAGTATTACCACCGGATACATAAATGCCACAGACACATGACTGGGTGAACCTTTTCAGATTGTGACTCAGCTTTGCTAGAGTCCCCAGTTAGAGGTGTCCAGAGCTCTTAAGCACACTCTTTTTTCTTTGGATCGCGACTTTAACCACTCAGTCTCAAGCTTTTCACTTGGACCTGCATGCCACAAGCACATGGTTAAGGACAGCTTGAATTAGCTGCTTAGGCATGGATTTTATTTCCTTGGGCCCTCCTATCCATTGATGCTCAAAGCCTTGGATCCTTTTTACCCTTGCCTTCTGGTTTTAAGGGCTATTGGCTTTTTCTGCTTGCTTTTTCTTTTTTCTTTCTATAAAAACTTTTTTTCGCCACTTTTTGCTTTTTCACTGCTTTTTCTTGCTTCAAGAATCAATTTTATGATTTTTCAGATCATCAATAACATTTCTCTTTGTTCATCATTCTTTCAAGAGCCAACAATTTTAACATTCATAAACAACAAGATAAAAAATATGCACTGTTCAAGCATTAATTCAGAAAACAAAAAGTATTGTCACCACATCAATATAATTAAATTAAATTCAAGGATAAATTCGAAATTTATGTACTTCTTGTTCTTTTGAATTAAAACATTTTTCATTTAAGAGAGGTGAAGGATTAATGGAATTTATTCATAGCTTTAAGACATAGTTAGTAACTACTAATGATCATGAAGTAGAGACACAAAACATAGATAAACACAACATAAAAACCGAAAAGCAGAAAGAAATAAGAACAAGGAATGAATCCACCTTAGTAGCGTCTTCTTCTTGAAGGACCAACAATGTCCTTAAGCTCTTCTATGTCCCTTCCTTGCCTTTGTTGCTCCTCCCTCATTGCTCTTTGATCTTCTCTAATTTCATGGAGAATGATGGAGTGTTCTTGATGTTCCACCCTTAATTGATCCATATTGTAACTCAAGTCTTCTAGAGAAGTGTTGAGTTGTTCCCAATAGTT
>NC_029777.3:36991325-36992380 GCF_000817695.3 Arachis duranensis | reverse complement strand
GGGTCTTGATGGCTTTTGGAGATGAATCTTTCCATCTCCCATGACTCGGAGGTGGAAGCTTTTGTCTTCCCTTTTTCCTTTTCTAGAGGATTCTCCGGCCTTAGGTGCCATTGATGGTAATGGAAAAACAAAAAAGCTTATGCTTTTACCACACCAAACTTAAAATATTGCTCTCCCTCGAGCAAGAGAAGAAAGAAAAGAAGAAGAAGAAGAAGAAAATATTGAGGAGAAGGTGGAGTGTGGGTTTCGGCCAAGGTATAGAAGAGGGGGTTGTGTTGTGTGAAAAGGGAGTGGAATGGAGGGGTTTATATAGGAAAATGGGAGAGGGTAGGTTCGGCCATTTAGGGTGGGTTTGGGTGGGAAAATGTTTTTGAATTTTGAAGGTAGGTGGGGTTTTTGGGGAAGAGTGGATGGATGTGAGTGGTGAAGGGGGTAATTGGGAAGAGAGATTGAAGTTGATGGGAAGTGTGACATAGGGAAGAGTGAAATAGGATTAGGAGGTAAGGTGGGAATATGTTAGGTGGGGATCCTGTGGGGTCCACAGATCCTGAGGTGTCAAGGAATTACATCCCTGCACCAAATAGGCATGTAAAATGCCTTTGCATACCATTCTGGCATTTAAACTCCAAGGTGATGCACGTTTTGGGCGTTCAACGCCCATGTAAAGCATGTTCTGGGCGTTCAACGCCCATATGTAGCATGTTTCTGGCGTTGAACGCCAGTTTCATGCTTGTTACTGGCGTTCAGCGCCAGCTTTCCTCAAGGCACATTCCTGGCATTCAAATGCCAGAATGTTGCTTGTTTCTGGCATTCAGCGCCAGATTCATGCTCTGTTCTGGCATTGAATGCCAGCCAGATGCTCCTTACTGGCATTGAACGCCAGTCTATCCTTCCTCCAGGGTGTGAATTTTTTTCTGCTGTTTTTGATTCTGTTTTTAATTTTTATGATTTTTCCGTGACTCCTCATGATCATGTACCTAATAAAACACAAAATAACAATAAAATAAAATAAAATAAAAATTAGATAAATAAAATTGGGTTGCCTCCCAACAAGC
>NC_029777.3:36990136-36990505 GCF_000817695.3 Arachis duranensis | reverse complement strand
ACATCAATGGCCTTGCACTCTCCTTTTGGATTCTCTTCTGTATTGCTTGGGAGAATACTGGGAGGAATTTCAATGACTTTCTTACTCAGCTGGCCCACTTGTGCCTCCAGATTTCTGATGGAAGATCTTGTTTCACTCATGAAATTGAAAGTGGCCTTTGACAGATCAGAGACTAAATTGGCTAAATTAGAAGTGTTTTGTTCAGAATTCTCTGTCTGTTCCTGAGAAGATGATGGAAAAGGCTTGCTATTGCTCAGCCTATTGCGTCCACCATTGTTAAAGCCTTGGTGAGGCTTTTGTTGATCCTTCCATGAGAAATTTGGATGATTTCTCCATGATGAATTATAGGTGTTTCCATAAGGTTCACCC
>NC_029777.3:36986976-36989931 GCF_000817695.3 Arachis duranensis | reverse complement strand
TTCAAGAACTCCCTTCCTTTGAGGCGTCCCATTATTCACGGAATTCCTCTCAGAAGTGTACATGAATTGGTTATTTACAACCATGTCAAGTAGTTCTTGAGCTTCTGCAGGCGTTTTCTTTAGGTGAATGGATCCACCTGCAGAATGGTCCAATGACATTTTTGAAAATTCAGATAGACCATAATAGAATATATCTAGTATGGTCCATTCTGAAAACATGTCAGATGGACACCTTTTGGTCAACTGCTTGTATCTTTCCCAAGCTTCATAGAGGGATTCACCATCTTTTTGTTTGAAGGTCTGAACGCTTCATAGAGGGATTCACCATCTTTTTGTTTGAAGGTTTGAACATCCACTCTCAGCTTGCTCAGTTTTTGAGGAGGAAAGAATTTATCCAAAAAGGCAGTGACCAGCTTATCCCAGGAGTCCAGGCTATCTTTAGGTTGTGAATCCAACCATATTCTAGCACTGTCTCTTACTGCAAAAGGGAAAAGCATGAGTCTGTAGACTTCAGGATCTACTCCATTCGTCTTTACAGTCTCACAAATCTGCAAGAACTCAGTTAAAAACTGATAAGGATCTTCAGATGGAAGTCCATAGAACTGGCAGTTTTGTTGCATTAAGGCAACTAATTGAGGCTTAAGCTCAAAATTATTGGCTCCAATGGCAGGACTGGAGATACTTCTTCCATCAAATTTAGACGCGGGCTTGGTAAAGTCACCAAGCATCCTTCTTGCATTATCATTATTAGGTTCGGCTGCCATCTCCTTCTCTTGTTCAAAATTTTCTGAAAGGTTACTTCTGGATTGTTGTAATTTAGCTTCTCTTAGTTTCCTCTTCAAAGTCCTTTCAGGTTCAGGATCAATTTCAACAAGAGTGCTTTTGTCCTTGTTCCTGCTCATATGAAAGAGAAGAAAACAAGAAAAGAAAGAGGAATCCTCTATGTCACAGTATAGAGATTCCTTTATGTTAGTAGAAAAAGAAGGGGATAGAAGAAAGAAAAGTGGAGAATCCAAACACAAGGGATAGATTGAGTTCGGATTTTTAGATGAAGAGAGGTGAAGAGAAGTGTTAGTAAATAAATAATTAAATAGAATAAGGAAAGAGATAGAGAATTTCGAAAATAATTTTAAAAAGGGGTTAGTAATTTTCAAAAATTAGAGATAAGATAAGATTAAAATTAAAATTTAAAACAAAAAAGAATTTTTGAAAAAGATATGAGATATTTCGAAAATTAGAGAGGTAAAAGTAGTTAGGTGGTTTTGAAAAAGATAAGAAATAAACACAAAGTCAAAGAGTTAGTTGACAAAGATATTAAAATCAAATTTGAAAAAGATAAGATATTTTAAAATCAAATTTTGAAAAAGATAAATTTTTTGAAAAAGATAAGATAAAAGATAAAAAGATTTAATTCAAAAATTTAAAATTACTTACTTCACTAACAAGAAACTACAAGATAAGATTCTAGAACTTAAAGATTGAACCTTTCTTAACAAGAAAGTAACAAACTTCAAATTTTTGAATCAATCACATTATTTGTTAGCTAGTTTTTGAAAATATGATATAAAGATAAGAAAAAGATTTTGAAAATAAATTTTTTAAAATTTTAAAAATTACAAAAAAAATTGAAAAAGATGTGATTTTTGAAAAAGATTTTGAAAAGATAAGATTTTTAAAATTGAAATTTTGACTTGACTTGTAAGAAACAACTAATTTTAAAAATTTTTGACCAAGTCAACCCAAAATTTCGAAAATTTGGAGGAAAATAAGGAAAATATATTTTTTTGATTTTTGAATTTTTAAAGAAAAACACAAAAATGACCCAAAACATGAAAATTTTGATTTTTTTGAAATTTTAATTATGAGAGAGAAGAACACAAATATGACCCAAAACAAGAAAATTTTGGATCAAAACACTTAATGCATGCAAGAACATTATGAATGTCAAGATGAACACCAAGAACACCTTGAAGATCATGATGAACATCAAGAACATAATTTTGAAAAGTTTTTTATGCAAAGAAAACATGCAAGACACCAAACTTAGAAATCTTTAATGCATGGAGTCTAACAAACGAAAAATGCACATGAAAAACAACAAACAACACAAAACAAGAAAACATCAAGATCAAACAAGAGGACTTATCAAGAACAACTTGAAGATCATGAAGAACACTATGAATGCCTGGAATTTTCGAAAAATGCAAGAAAATTTTTTAAAGCATGCAACTGACACCAAACTTAAAAATTGACTCAAGATTCAAACAAGAAACACAAAATATTTTTTATTTTTTTAATTTTATGATTTTTTTGTATTTTTATTATATTTTTCGAAAATAGAGTTTGAAAAAAAATGAAAAAGAAAAGAAAAATTTTGAAAAAGTTTTTGAAAAGAAAATTACCTAATCTGAGCAACAAGATGAACCGTCAGTTGTCCATACTCGAACAATCCCCGGCAACGGCGCCAAAAACTTGGTGGACAAAATTGTGATCCTCAAAGTTGGTCTCTTTTAAAAATACCCCAAAGAGATCATGGTGTGATAAATTGGGATCTTAATAATCCCTGGTGTGATCATAACTCCGTTCAACTTAACCAGCAAGTGTACTGGGTCATCCAAGTAATACCTTACGTGAGTAAGGGTCGATCCCACAGAGATTGTTGGTATGAAGCAAGCTATGGTCACCTTGTAAATCTCAGTTAGGCAGATTAAATAGTTTATGATGAGTTCGAAAAGTAATAATAAACAGAAAATAAAATAGGATAGAAATACTTATGTAGATCAATAGTGGGAATTTCAGATAGGCATGTGGAGGTGTTGTGCTCCTCTTGAATCTCTACTTTCTTATTACATTCATCCAATTTCTTCTTACTCCTTTCCATGGCAAGCTGTATGTAGGGCATCACCATCGTCAATGGCTACTTTTCATCCTCTCGGGAAAATGGTCCTATGCGCT
>NC_029777.3:36984182-36986883 GCF_000817695.3 Arachis duranensis | reverse complement strand
CATCCTCTCAGTGAAAATGGTCCAAATGCTCTATCACAGCATGGCTAATCATCTGTCGGTTCTCAATCAGGTTGGAATAGAATCCATTGATTCTTTTGCGTCTGTCACTAACTCCCAACCTTCAGGAGTTTGAAGCTTGTCACAATCATTCAATACCGGAATCTTACTCGGAATACCACAGACAAGGTTAGACCTTCCAGATTCCCGGAATCCTACTCGGAATACCACAGACAAGGTTAGACTTTCCGGATTCCCATGAATGCCGCCATCTATCCAGCTTATACCACGAAGATTCTGTTGGGGAATCTAAGAGATATGCGCCCGGCCTAAGGTAGAACGGAAGTGGTTGTCAATCACGCGCGTTCATAGGTGAGAATGATGATGAGTGTCATGGATCATCACATTCACCAAGTTGAAGTGCAACGTATATCTTGGAATAAGAATAAAAGAGAATTGACTAGAAGATAATAGTAATTGTATTGAAACTTGAGGTACAGCAGAGCTCTACACCCTTAATCTATGGTGTGTAGAAACTCCACCGTTGAAAATACATAAGTAAAAGGTTCAGGCATGGCCAAATGGCCAGCCCCCATAAAGGTGATCAAAAGACCGAATGGTCAAAAGATGTAAACGTGGTCAAAAGATGTCTAATACAATAGTAACTTATCTTATTTATACTAGACTAGCTACTAGGGTTTACATGAGTAAGTAATTGATGCATAAATCCACTTCTGGGGCCCACTTGGTGTATGCTTGGGCTGAGCTTGATCTATCCACGAGCTGAGGCTTTTCTTGGAGTTGAACGCCAAGTTGTAACATGTTTTGGGCGTTCAACTCCGGGTCGTTACATGTTTCTGGCGTTTAACTCCAGACAGTAGCATGTACTTGGCGTTGAGCGCCATTTTACGTTGTCAATTCCCGAATAAAGTATGAACTATTATATATTGCTGGAAAGTCAGGATGTCTACTTTCCAACGCCGTTGAGAGCACGCCATTTGGAGTTCTGTAGCTCCAGAAAATCCATTTTGAGTGCAGGGAGGTCAGATTCCAACAGCATCAGCAGTCCTTTTGCCAGCCTTTTTCAGAATTTTGCTCAAGTCCCTCAATTTCAGCCAGAAATTACCTGAAATCCCAGAAAAACACACAAACTCATAGTAAAGTCCAGAAATGTAAATTTAGCATAAGAACTAATGAAAACATCCCTAAAAGTAGCTTGAACTTACTAAAAATTACCTAAAAACAATGCCAAAAAGCGTATAAATTATCCGCTCATCAGTTATGCAAAAATTGCAGGTTCAATACAATAAAATAAAATAAAACTCAAAAACAAATAAAACTAGATAAAAATGAAAAAGAAACGATCATACCATGGTGGGTTGTCTCCCACATAGCACTTTTAGTTAAAGTCCTCAAGTTGGACATTGGTTGAGCTTCCTGTTATAGCGGCTTATGTTTAAATTCATCCAGAAATCTCCACCAATGCTTGGAATGCCAATAGCCTCCGGGGTCCCAAACTAGGCATGTGAATCTTCTAAGAAGCTTCAAACAGATTTTCAGGCTCCCGGGGTGATGAATATCAGAATATTTTCCAGGATCCCAAACTTTGGTTCCAAATCCGCTTTCGTTTGATCTATACTTTTCCATCCGGGCGGTTTGGAAATTAGATTCTCATCAAGATGACCAAACGTTTTCCGAGATCCATTCGATTGAACATGATACCAATCCGTGCACTTTGAGTTGAAGCGTGGAACCTTATTGAACCTTGTACACCAGCTCTGAGTGCGAACCATTTCCCTCTTACTCTTAAAGCCACAGAGAGCTCTAAGCTGGCCATCTGTTTCAAGCAAACCATATTCAGGTGGAAAAATAAAGCTAAGAGTTAAGAGAAATGATAGGCCAACGTTAGTGACACTCATTTTTTTCACTAACGTTGGAAATGGCAATCACCACCGGTAGTGCGAAGTTGTGATCAATACTTTTCACAAATCAAATAATCCCCGGTGATGAAACCAAGAACTTGGTGTTCAATACCATGGCATAAACACAACTTTGCACAACTAACCAGCAAGTATACTGGGTCGTCCAAGTAATAAACCTTACGCGAGTAAGGGTCGATCCCACAGAGATTGTTGGTATGAAGCAAGCTATGGTCACCTTGTAAATCTTAGTCAGGCAAACTCAAATGGGTATGGTGATAAACGCATAAAACATAAAGATAAAGATAGAGATACTTATGTAATTCATTGGTGGGAATTTCAGATAAGCGAATGGAGATGCCTTCCCTTCTGTCTCTCTGCTTTCCTACTGTCTTCATCCAATCCTTCTTACTCCTTTCCATGGCAAGCTTAAGCAAGGGTTTCACCGTTGTCAGTGGCTACCTCCCATCCTCTTAGTGGAAATGTTCAACGCACCCTGTCACGGCACGGCTATCCATCTGTCGGTTCTCGATCAGGCCAGAATAGAATCCAGTGATTCTTTTGCGACTGTCACTAACGCCCCGCCCTCAGGAGTTTGAAGCACGTCACACTCATTCAATCATTGAATCCTACTCAGAATACCACAGACAAGGTTAGACCTTCCGGATTCTCTTGAATGCCGCCATCAGTTCTAGCCTATACCACGAAGATTCCGGTTAAAGAATCCAAGAGATATTCACCCAGTCGAAGGTAGAACGGAGGTGGTTGTCAGTCACACGTTCATA
>NC_029777.3:36980873-36981646 GCF_000817695.3 Arachis duranensis | reverse complement strand
TCTTTCTAGAGGTTTCTCTGGCCTTAGGTGCCATAAATGGTTATGGAAACACAAAAAGCAATGCTTTTACCACATCAAACTTAAAAGGTTTGCTCGTTCTCGAGCAAAAGAAGAAAAAAGAGAGTAGAAGAAGAAGAAATGAGGAAGAAGGGAATGGCTTTGTGTTCGGCCAAAAGGGGGAGAAGTGGTGTGTATGTTGTGTGAAAATGAAGGAGTGAAGGAGGGTTTATATAGGAGTGGGGGAAGGGTAGGGTTCGGTCAATTGAGGGTGGGTTTGGGTGGGAAAGTGGTTTGAATATGAATGGTGAGGTAGGTGGGGTTTTATGAAGGATGGATGTGAGTGGTGAAGAGAAAGATGGGATTTGATAGGTGAAGGGATTTTGGGGAAGAGGTGTTGAGGTGATTGGTGAATGGGTGAAGAAGAGAGAGAGTGGTGGGGTAGGTGGAGATCCTGTGGGGTCCACAGATCCTGAGGTGTCAAGGAAAAGTCATCCCTGCACCAAATGGCAAGCAAAACTGCGTTTCTAGCCATTTCTGGCGTTAAACGCTGGGCTGGTGCCCATTTCTGGCGTTTAACGCCAGCTTCTTGCCCTTTTCTGGCGTTTAACGCCAGTCTGGTGCTCCTTTCTGGCGTTAAACGCCCAGAATGGTGCCAGACTGGGCGTTAAACGCCCATCTGCTAGCCTGACTGACGTTTAAACGCCAGCAGGTTCTTCCTCCAGGGTGTGCTATTTTTCTTTCTGTTTTTCATTCTGTTTTTGCTTTTTTCATTG
>NC_029777.3:36978502-36979915 GCF_000817695.3 Arachis duranensis | reverse complement strand
CTTGTTTCAGTCATAAAACTTTGAGTGGTTTTGATTAGATCAGAGACCATGGTTGCTAAGTCAGAGTGGTTCTGCTTAGAACTCTCTGTCTGTCGCTGAGAAGATGATGGAAAAGGCTTGCTATTGCTAAACCTGTTTCTTCCACCATTATTATTGTTGAAACCTTGTTGAGGTCTCTGTTGATCCTTCCATGAGAAATTTGGATGATTTCTCCATGAAGGATTATAGGTGTTCCCATAGGGTTCTCCCATGTAATTCACCTCTTCCATTGAAGGGTTCTGATGAGCAGATATTTTATACGCTTTTTGGGGGTAATTTCATGTAGATTTTAGCATGTTTTAATTAGTTTTTAGTAGAATTTTATTAGTTTTTAAGCAAAAATCATATTTCTGGACTTTACTATGAGTTTGTGTGTTTTTTTGTGATTTCAGGTATTTTCTGGCTGAAATTGAGGGAGCTGAGCAAAAATCTGAGTTAGGCTGAAAAAGGACTGCTGATGCTGTTGGATCCTGACCTCCCTGCACTCGAAATGGATTTTCTGGAGCTACAGGAGTCCAATTGGCTCGTTCTCAACGGCGTTGGAAAATAGACATCCAGGGCTTTCCAGCAATATATAATAGTCCATACTTTGCGCGAAGATAGACGATGTAACTTGGCGTTGAACGCAAAGTACATGCTGCTGTCTGGAGTTAAACGCCAGAATAACGTCATGATCCGGAGTTGAACGCCCAAAATACGTTATAACTTGGAGTTCAACTCCAAGAAAGACCTCAACTCGTGGATAACTTTAGTCTCAGCCCCAGCACACACCAAGTGGACCCCAGATGTGGATTTCTGCACCAATTATCTTAGTTTACTCATTTTCTGTAAACCTAGGTTACAAGTTTATTATTTAAACAACTTTTAGAGACTTATCTTGGACATGATGACATTTTCAGATCTGAATTACATACTTTTTGATGGCATGAGTCTCTAAACTCCATTGTTGGGGGTGAGGAGCTCTGCGGCGTCTCGATGATTTAATACAATTCCTTTGTTTTCCATTCAAACACGCTTGTTCTTATCTAAGATGTTCATTCGCGCTTAATTATGGAGAAGGTGATGATCCGTGACACTCATCACCTTCCTCAATACATGAACGTGTGCCTGACAACCACCTCCGTTCTACATCAGATTAAATGAATATCTCTTAGATTTCTTAATCAGAATCTTCGTGGTATAAGCTGGATTGATGGCGGCATTCATGAGAATCCGAAAAGTCTAA
Organism: Arachis duranensis; assembly: GCF_000817695.3. Lineage (NCBI taxonomy): Eukaryota > Viridiplantae > Streptophyta > Magnoliopsida > Fabales > Fabaceae > Arachis > Arachis duranensis. The sequence goes on along the minus strand of NC_029777.3, from coordinate 36,978,651 downwards.
ACCTTGTCTGTGGTATTCCGAGTAGGATTCTGTGATTGAATGACTGTGACGAGCTTCAAACTCCTGAAGGCTGGGCGTTAGTGACAGACGCAAAAGAATCAATGGATTCTATTCCAACCTGATTGAGAACCGACAGATGATTAGCCGTG